>NC_057332.1:1653272-1953272 GCF_018924745.1 Marasmius oreades
TCTCTTTATCTACCTGCATAGTTGCTTGATCTTCGATCGTATTTCTACAGATTCTGGAGAACTCGGATCCTGTTGTTCTGCCTGTTCCATCCTTGTTTCTGCGATTTCCGTCCTGATGTTTTCTAGATCTTGGTCCCACCAAGGTTTGGCTCTGGGGTTGTTCGATTTGGGTTTTGCTACCTTGTCGAGCATCATCTGTATGGCATTTGTCAGTGAAGTTTTGATCTCGTCAAGTTCTAGGGGGGAGGGAATTCTGTCATTGAGAAGCATCTCCAGCAGCTCCTCTTTCTCCTGTAGTGCTTTGGTTAGAGTGTCATAGAACTCCTCCATGTTGACATCCTTGACATTGTACCGGACTCCTGCTATGTTTTCGACTTCTTCTGATCCTTGGTCTATGGTGAAAGTAATTCCATAGTGGTCCAAGAGCCTGCCAGTGTTGGGTCTACAAACCAGTCCCGCAGGATGTCATTTCCAGTGGTGTGGCTGTTGGTAAACGTTGCGTCGAGTACCGATAGACGTTCACTGCCATGTCGAGCCGGGTGGGTGATTCTTCCTTTGTCATTTAGTAGTGACCATCCGTTCTCCTGAAACCAGTCTCCTACTGCTGTGGTGAGGGTGTCTGCGTCTCCCAGTCCAGTTGTCCATAGTGGGTGGTGAAGGTTGAAGTCGCCGGTAATGATAGTGGGGTTCTCAAAGTTGATATCCAGTCGTTGTAGCCGTTGTAGGATGCATTGTTCGCCGTGTTCCCGGACATTGTAAATGTTGATGATCGTGACTGTGCGGTGTCCTGGCTGGTGGACATTGAGCCATTGGATGTAAGGGTCTTCGAAGATGTCAGTGTGCAGTTCAACTGTGAAGTCCTCTCGGTTTCTGATGTAGGCCATCGTGGGTGGCCTGGGGCCATCTTGGTCTCATGACAGTACTGGGAGGATGGGTATCCAGCCTGACATGCTTGGTGGTCCATTCTTCCTTGCTCCGCTTTTCTTGTCAGTACTGATGAATCCCCATGGCGGTTCCTGTATGATGATAATGTCAGATGGGTTATCGGTCTGGTTGAGCATGAGGAGAAGGTTTTGTTTTTTCTTCTGCATGTTAAGTTGTGCTACCCGGATTGGCTTCGTTGAAATGTGCTGTGGTGTACAAATCATTGTGAAGGTCCAGCAGTGGGTTGTGGCAAGTTGTTGTTGAGGTCCATGTTGATATCCCCTAGTGCTGCAAAATGATTGGAGGCGTTTGCACTGGTAGTGGTAGTGGCAGGTGGCGGGGTGTTGTCTTTGTCAGTCTTCTTCTTGTGGCTCCTCTTCGGTCCTGCAACTTGGTATGGGGTTCCTTTTCAGATTGCCACTTTTTCATTTGTACATGCTGTACCAAACACATCTAGATGGATTGGGCACCTTCTACTGTTGGCCATGTGGTCGGTGTCTTCTTTTCCTGCAGCTAGGCAGTTAGTGCAGCAGAGGTCGTGATCATATACCGATTGTTCTGTCTCCATCGTTCCTTCGCTCTCCCTGATCGCTAGGCATTTTGTGCATGCCTCTGTGTGTGCTTTTTCGGTATGTTCTTTTGAGGTGCAAAGCCTGCAGGTCTCCCCCATCTTACATGTCTTGTGGTGGTGACCCATGTTCCAGCAGTTGTTGCATTGGCAGACTGGTGGGCGGTCTTGGTAAGGCCATATGTCGCAGTATGTCCTGAAGACGGCAAGGCTCTTGGATTTGATTATATTGTTGGCGCTTTCTTCTGAGTCAGTTCTGAAGATGAACGAAGACCTACAGGTTCCTTGGGCCATAAGGTCCTCCATTGTTCTTGTCCACCTGGGTTCCATGGTAATGTGTTCCTCTTGATGGAGCTTTGATACTGTTGCGTTATTCCTAGTTAGTTCTGCCATGAGGGTTGCTGACTTGAAGATGTATCTGAAGCAGTCCTTCCTTGGTACGTTGTCCACTTGGATTTTGAACCACTTCTTGTCAACATAGATTTTCAGTTCATAGCCTTGAGGGTTTTCCTGCAGTACACATCTTCTGATCTCTTCTTCGAAGGGTAGTAGGTTGTTATATCCGTGCCGGATCCATTCCGGACCGACCGGATCACGGTCCGCTTCCATTCAGTCCCTAGTCTATGACCAAGGATTGTTTGTAACAAAGACCAAGATGCTTTTACTTACTATCATTCTTATACTCCACACATTCACATTATTTACTCCACTATCTCTACTTGGCCGAGTGTCCATTCGGTCTAGTAACTTCGCTTAATTCCTTAGTCTGTCCGACTCGGACTCCGATCGGATCTCACCTACTTTCACTCTATCTCCTTTAGTTATCTCGAGTACTATATAAGATGTACTTCTTAATAGCTAGTACTTCAGAATTTAACTCGACTCTGGTTATCTCATTGATCAGGTCTAAGACAGTTCAACTCAGGGAGCCGTTGTCCAATAACTTCGGCTACTGTCAAGACTCGTCACTCTCATCTCTCTTATCGCTGTCCGAAACATTCCGATCACTTCCGATCACTTCTTCACTTCTTCTTTCTATCTATCTATCATTCTATTCGTCGGATCCACTCAGGTCCAGTCGATCTCCACACATCCGTAACATAGGTCAGTGGTGGCTTGATCTTCTCTCACGTATATTATGAGGCTGCTGCTTGTCCGGTTGTAGTTGACCGCTACGACAGTTGGTGGGCTTTTGAGTTTGTGGCTGAGGGCGGCCGACATTATGCTGAGGTTGAGGCGTTCCATCAGGGCTCAGGGGTCCTCTTTGTCATCCTCTTTCACTCCAGTTTGTATGAAACGAACGACGAGACGTGATGGGTGGTGTGCATCTGTGGGTCGTGCAGCAGGTTTCATAGTTGGGGCTTTGCTTGGTAGCGTGAGCCTGAACGTTGGGCCAAAGGTTGTCGTCGTCTTGTGAGTTGGCACGGTGCCTGTGCGGTCTGGCTGGCGAGCACCTTGGGTAGGTGCCATGTTTGTTAGTAGACAGGTTAGCTCTGAGTTGCTTTTCCTGAGTTTGTCGACCTCCTCGAGTATCCTCTTCTGCATAGTCCGAGTCTCACTGTTTTGCCCTTTGAGTGTTGCCACCTCTTCTTGGAGCTTGGCATTGATGGTGACCAGGATTTTCATGTTTTCATTTGTTTCGTTGGCGGATGCGGCAGTATCCTGTACCCAGGTGAGTATGGTGCCTATGTCGTCTTGGATGTTGCTTGCTATGCCGAGTACGATATTTTCTAGGTGGTCGAAATGTTGGTGTGGTGTCGGGGTGGTGTCGAAGAGCAGCCTTCTGGCTTCTTCTTGCTCTGTGTTTAGGAGGCTACCTTCATTGTCTTCCAGCATGGAGTCCTCGTCTAGCAGTTGTCCACTGTTGTTGGATGCTGGTGTGGGGGAGTCCAGTCTCAGTTCGGGCCTGTTCATGAAGTCAGCAGCTGGTCTGGTCGAACACCCACCTGTATCATTCTTTTCTCTCCCTCTCTTCGTCCCTAGCACACTCTCAGTGATCTTGGTAGGGGATTTGGTTATTAGTGACTTTGCATGTTCAAGGAAACTTGTGCTTGGCATGTTGAATCTTTGTCGGTCTTTTGGTTTCTGGTCTGCAGTGCTTTGACTGCTTAGAGGACGGCTTCTACTAGAGTTAGCCATGTTTTATTGCCTCAGTACAACGATTTAACACTCTTTCTTGTCTGTGATGACCTCAGTTGAGCCATGGGAAATCTGGACGAGGTGGAGGCGTGCATCAAAGAGGGCTTGTGGCTTTGCTTCTTGTTCTGATCCTTCAAAATCTTCTCAGCAATGGCAATGAGTTGGGGTGATGGCGATGTAAGACCTCTGGGTATTCTGCACACACCTCAGCCATCAGTTTGAAAGACCATGTTGGCATCAGCATTTGGTCACTTTGATGGCGGGGTTGACCTGGGTTTTCATGGATTTTTGATGGTCACACAACCACACCATTGGACCATTCCACACAACCACATTTTCCATGCTGTTTGTAGCAGACACAACTAATCATAGATCCCAGTAAGCTAAGTGCACATGTAAATAAACTCAATGTTAATGTTTTTGAGGGTTCTTGGTGGTCAATTGTAATGTTGTTGGGTTGTTGGGCAGGCCCATGAATCAGGTTGCGAATAAACAGACTGGGGTTGCATGATGGCTAGTGGTGTGATGGTTGTCGGTGGTCCCGGGTTTTTTTGGATTGCCACAACCTGGAAAACCCACGGCAATCAAAGTGCCAAAATGCTAATGGGGCTTTTCGGTGTTTTGGCATGATGCCTCCAGGTGGGGAGCCATTTTTCGGTGATCTGGGTGGTGTTTTGGCATGACACATATAGGCCAATTTTGGTCAAAATTTCGGTGTTTTGGCATGAAAGATGGCTAAAAGTTTTACAAAATTCGGTGGTTTTGGATGAGGGCTCTACTGGGATTTTCAGGGGGCCTGCAAAACCACAGTTGGACAAATGTGACCATCTGCATGCTTCCGATTTCTTAGACTCAAGATTGTCAGGTATCATCTTTGTGGTGGAAAGGAGTGAAATAGTTATGACCACCCAGTCAACCAGTGTTGTCAAGGGCAGTGGCATGCCACTGCCTTTGTCAAAAGGCAGCAGGGCGGTGCCTTTGGGGCGGGCACCAGGTGGTTTAGTGCCCCTGAACTGCCTTTCCCATGATGTATGGTGGTCTCCACAAGTCTGTCCGAGTCTGTCTGAGAAAGTACAATTGGTGATATCGGAGTTCAGAATATCAGATCAGATAAGACTACACCACCAAAACTGGCCCATGTCGTACAGATATGTGCTACTTTATATATATCCCATAAACTCAATATATCGTGAACATATGTTGACCATGCCGTAATAATGCTGTAACACAGTCCAGCAAAGGAAATTCTCATGTCCCTTGTTCCTCCCATGATGGAAATGGGTCCAAATGGCATATTTTACCTACCAAAGGTCAATGTATGCAGGAGTAGGGCAGGAGGACCACTGGAAACATTTGTGCTGAGTATTTATGGCATTGTCATGTGACTCTACATATCGTGAACATATGTGGAGATAGATGGTGATTATATAAAGTAGCAGATTAGTTGTCATCACGAAAATGCTGGACTCGGCAGGTCACTAAAGGGCAGCTGCCTCAAAATGTGCCCATAGGGCGGTGCCCAAAAACCACCGCCCACGTTCAAAGGCAGGGCACCAAGGGGCACCGCCCGTCCAACACTGCAGTCAACAACCATCAAAATCAGGATGATGTCTGGTTGTCGGTCTAGACCGCAGAAGCGACGATATGGGGGACTCACAACGACCTGACGCATTATGTTTGGAATTATAGTACTACATCCACTCATTTTCTAGTATCAGTATTCAGTGAGTATTGTAAAGGGGTGTAAGCTCATGTACATTCATCTCTTTCCTTCCTTCGAAATTGAGGTCACACATCACTTTGAAAGTCGTTTCTTCAACTCCGCGTTCTTCTTTTCCAGAGACTCCAGTTTCTTTTCAGAAGCTAACATCTTTTCGAACAGATATTCTGCTCTTCTCGCAGCGGGATTCGTCCAAAACCAAGCAGTCGGTGTCCAGCCGATTTCTTTGAGCTTGAGGAGTTCATCTTCGCACGATTGGATAGTAGATGAAGCGCTTGCCATCAGAGCCTCATTGAATGCGATCTCTTGTATTGCATGGAATGTCGGATCTGGCATTCGTTATTAATGAGTTATATGAGTTCATGTCTTTCATGATCGGATAGAAGCACGAACCATTGACGAGCCGTTCGAATACCCAATGATACACAGGCCGGCCGGGTCTTATCACAGAAGGTCGACCTGAGAAAGGGAGATTAAATCACTTCGAAAAGAAAGGACGGTGAAACGTACCGTTATGTGTACCGATAGCAACGAGTTCCGCCTGTTCCATGCTCCGTAACGGCGTTTCGTCGCCTTTGAATGGGAAATCCAGCAGAACCTCGTGGTATGGAACTTCTGATTTCTGAGAAAGCATCTTCAAGACGAACCAAGCCTGTTCTCGAGTCCAAGGAAGGCTCTTTGCATCCTCAGCATCGTCGCCAAATGCGCATTTCCGCTGCTCAGCAACGCTCCGATTGATAATCTCCTCGATAGCATCTTTCACGCTTTGTTTGTTGGAGACTTTATGGATGAGCTGACGAGCGTAAATGTTAGGTGTCTCAGAGTCACAACAGAGGTAACGAGAAGATCAACTTACGCTTTCAAGATCGGACGATCTCCCTCCGAGTCTTTCAATGTATGTTACCTCTTCGCGGCTGAGTTGTACATTTATGTCGGCGTCTTTCAGTTTCTTGTGAACGTAGTCTAGAGCCGTCGCTGGATCAGCGTCGTAGACCGGGATCGAATTGAGAGGCTTCGAGGGGAGAGCTGGGTGTATATTATTATCAGCATAAGCAGCCTATTGTGGTGAGTGGTATACTAGAACGCAAACCTTTTGCAAGTCTCTTGGAATTTTCTCTGTTGTCGCTGATGACGATAACATGCGCAATCTACGGCACTTAGAATTTTTCTTTTTCTGCTGCTCCAGAGGGGACAAGGACATACTTGACTTTCAGCGAGTTTGGCTGCCCACTTGGCGAGCACATCCATAACTTGCTCCCGACTAAGCCCACCTTTGACAGCGAAATTGCGCACAACGACAATGGGAAGGGATTGTACGGTTGAAAAATCGTCTTTACTATGTTTTCTTTTCGCATCCTCGAGCTCTTTGGGGCTTGTTTGCTTCTCATTCATGGGCTCTTCATCCGCTTCAGAAGAAGCTGTTGCGTTTGCATCATTCTTCAAGTGATTCTTCTCTTTCTCTCGCTGTTTCTTTTGGGCCTTGACTTCGGAGAGGTGAACATTTTTGAGAGCTTTAGCAACGACGTCGAGGATCTGTTGGAGCTGTTCTTCGATGGAGCTACTGAATCCGGCTGGAAGTGATGGCATAAGAGGACTTGAACGTCGACTGGCCATTTGGTGAAGGACGAACCTTTTTGTCCAATTAAACCCACACTGGCGAGATCAATCATGTTGTTCATGGAGCTGAGGAAGGAGAAAATCGGCCAATATCCGGTCTGCTTGGCAAGAGCATCTACTAATTGTGTCTCGGACGTAGCCCTTTGAAGCATTCGGCAGTCAATAATCAATGTTCTCCTGCAAAGCAGAAACGGGAAAATAAACATGGTTGAGCGCGTTGGAGAAGTATAAGTGAGGGCACCGTCCGGAGTGTTTAACGGCAGACTCTATGATGGTCGACTTGCCGCTTCCCTGTGGGCCGTGAACGAAAGTGATGGTTGCTTATTCAAAAAAATAGTCATGGATGGAGGTATCTGGAACTTGGGGGTTGGACACACAGGGTAGGTCATTGAGGTAGGCATTGAGGGACGCTTCAGCGTCCTTTCTTTCCTTCCAGGTCCCGTCAAAACCAGAGCGAGAATCCGTTGTGTGTGGGGAATAAAGGCGATCGTATGTGTTTGCTCTTAACCATTGGTACAGTCTGAATTCTGGAAGGGGCGTGTATGAGTGTGGTGGGACATCCTGAAGTACAATCTTAACATGCCTTTGATTGAGAACCAGTCAAGCATTTTACCCTCGACCATCAAGACACGAATTGGATCGAATATCTGAGAATGACGGGTGGTCAGACTTGTCTAATAAACATGAGGAATTGCACTAACGGTGTACGTTAGTGTGCCGAGGAGGAAAAATACTATGGGAAGAACAATTTTGGGGTGTTTGGCTATCCAGTCCCGTATCGCATGGGCCTGGATGGGATCGACATACATACAACGCAATCTTGTGTACGACGATGGGTTATCTTTGAATTCAAGGCCGTGAAGAACGTTTCGAGCAATAGTGGCCGAGTGAATTCGTTCAAAAACGATGGTGGAGGACCTTAGGGAGCCTGGAGGAACCGGCGTTGGTTCTGTTATGCGCGCAATTCGACCGAAGGGCTGGAATTATGGATTGGCTTAGGCTGTAAAACAATTCGGTGGACTGCCACTCACACGAAAAAGATTGTAAAGAGACTCTTCATGGACGTCGGGACCTTCGAATGAAACCTTCACCATCAATGAAGGGAAGCGATACATGTCCTTCACCACGCGTAGAACGAAATATGAGACTCTTGTTCGCTATTTGAATGCAAGACAAAACCGACCTCGAGCCAGGGTGTACCGCGAACTAGCCATACTCCCTTGACATGCTTTCCTGACCACGACGAAAGACCGCCGCCCTCATTGGCTCTGCTTCTGAATTCGTACTCGATGTCTCTGACCGCGTTCTCAGGATGGTCAGAGGTAAACTGAAACTTGACGAAGACGCCGCCGTCCTTGGCTTGTGTTTCAATGGCTTCAATTGCAAGATTGTGAAGAGATATGGGCGAAAATCGTTTGCGTATGGAATCGAGGAGACGTTCTTCTCGAAAGTAACGTATGTGTGCTCGTAAGCTGAATGAAATGGATTATTAAAATGCCGAAGTGTAATGAGTATGGCGCACTCGAATCTTCCTAGCTGAATTGGAAATATTGAATCGAGATATATTGCTCCTCGATGTACATTTGAATCCGACGAGTAAAGCCTGTAATTCCGCGCGGTTAGACGTTGAGCTCGTCGTAGCAGCTGCATTGTGCTAAAAGCAGAATGACGCGTTACGTATCAAATCTCCAAATTTGACACGTGCACCCATCCTTCTGTACATCGTTCACGCGTACGATTCACAGCTACTACCACTGATGTCTCTTTGTCGGTCAACACGCGATGGGAAATTTGGGAGCAAGTTTCCTACGGTTGTCTTTAGGTGGAGCTTTGGAACTTCTCCGTTTGCCTCGTTGCCGCACATTGCCTTCTTTTATCCATGGATTCCCAGTCCTTTTCTCCGCCCAGTATCGACCACGTCGTCGACAACCAGCTCTACATCGGCAAGTATGTACTGGCCATACATTATACCATTGCTCGTTCTAACTCTTTTTGCATAGCCTTGCATCTGCCAAAGCTTCAGAACTCCAAGAATGTCTCGGCATAACACATATTGTCTCTGTATGTCAGAATTCCCATTCGACAGGCCCCAACCACCTCGCCATTAGTGTCGCCGACTCAGAATACGAAGATATCCTTATACATCTTCCAAAAGCATGCAAGTTCATTCAGAACGCTCTCGATGACAGTGGTAGAGTCTTGGTCCATTGTGTCATGGGGGTCTCCAGAAGTACCACCGTGTTGGTCGCCTATCGTGAGTCATCGAACAGGCTTAAAGTTTGTTACTTGCTAATCGTGCTGTCTGCAACCTCCCAAGTCATGCAGTCCAGACGCATGAGCCCCAATGCAGCATTGCGGCTCATACAACAATGTAACGTCCAACTTATTCCTGTGCCTTTGTTGTCCGTCGTGAATAATCATGGCTACGATCCTAGCTCGCCCATCTGTGATGCCAAACTACGGCTTTTTAAAACAGCTCGACGTCTTTGCTGAATGTGATTATTACCCGTCCAGTGATAATCCCTCATACGTATACTGGAAACGCATGCAAGAACAGCACGTTACCCGCTTTTTGAACCAGATGATAGATACAACTCCAATCATCCCCGAACAGCTCCTCCTGAGCAGGTAAATATACCTTTATCAGAACTCTTCGTGTTTCCCATCAAGCCCCTTATACATAATTCATCTGCAGCGAGTTTCCTGATGACATCAAACAAGCTTATTCACTTATTCAAGAACTCGGTATCACGCATGTTGTGTCCATATCACCTTGCGAACTGCGCTTGCCGCCTTTCATAGAGCGGCACGACGTCAGGCTTTCTCACCAGAAAGAATCTTTATTGACTCTCATGCCTGCAGCGTGTATATTCATCCGAGATGCCATAGCGAAGAAAGGGCTGGTCCTTGTTCATTCTTTGGTAGAGTGCAATGCAGCTATCGTCGTGTGTGGTTACCGTAAGTGTTTTTCGATCGGTGTGAGGCTACTTCCTAGCCTGATTTCTCTTGTAACTCCGGCCAGTCATGCAGCAACAGAAGATGACTATAACTCAATCTTGTCGAGTACTCGAAGACGGTAATTATCTTCCCTCTCTACTTACTATAATTGACCTGTCGTATCAATCAAACCAGCGCTACCTTTATTCAACCGTACATCCAATTTTGCGCGTCACTTGGAGCTTTTTGATTCCTGCGGGCACACTCCTACAGCGGACCATCCTGTCGTTCGAGAATGGACGGGCCACATACAGGCTGGTGTTCTTAACGGAACTCAGCGAGACAAAGATAGACATCGTCGGATTCGAGACCACACTACAAAATATCAGTAAAAATAGATGCCAAACAGTAGGGTAGTCTGACTTGCAGATTTAAAGTTGTGTAATTGATTTCTTTGGATTTACAAGTTCAAGACTGTGCCTTGACTACTATTATGATAACAGCGTCGGACACAATCGTATTATTACTATTAGGAGTTTAAATCCTTCTCAGTCGTAGGTCGTCCAACTGAATGCTGGTTTAAGCGCCCAAAAGTTGCACGTGGAGTCACAATTGTCACTTTTTTGTCGCGCTTCCGATTGCGGCATTTGCGCAACTTTGACAAGAACCATGATGTCGTCCTCATCGTCGTCCGCAATGTCGACGCCCTCCCGCGATTCTCGTAGGAGAAAACCACACCCTCAGAGGAAAACTCTTGTCAGGAACTCCTCGTTGTTCGGCAGTATCAAGAATTTCGTAGCTGCACCGTTTTCACGGCTTTTCGCTTCATCCGAGGAGTTTGAAGACGAGAAGGACTTCTCTGGGAAACGTAGGAGAATTATACCTCAAACCAAAGTTCAAAATACAGACACTGTAGATGATGGTCCTGCTCCGAAGCGAATGAGAGTTAACTCTCCATCTTTGTCTCCTCCCCCAGTCAACCGTGGTGGTTATTTGGATCCCCCAGCTTCTGCTTTCCGTCAAGTTTCTCCTGTCTTATATAATCCACCCAGTCGTTCGGCCTCCATTACCATTCCATCTACTACCATGTCCGACATCAATACGCGATCTACCGTCTCTCCTTTACGGCGGCAGCTTTCGACCAGCATGATAATAGATCCCCACTCCTCGACTACAACGTACAATCGGGTTCCATCTAGAGATGGCTCGATGTCTTCGACGTCCCTAGTAGGCTCTGCAGAGCTCAATCACTCGAAACTGCAATCCGCCGAGCGTCCTCGAGATTATTCCATGCCACCATTATCAGGGAAACCATCTTTTATCATGCGCAGTTCCATGACTCCTCAACCTCAGCGCGATACCTCAGAGCCCCCGCCAATTACATCTCTGAGCTCGTATCCCGTTTTTGTTCGAGGTCCCAGTCAGGTCAATGAACAGCGGCCAAAAATTGGGACGTCTACACTTGGCTCCTTGGTGGACTCTCAACGGAAGCGTCAGACATCACAGACAACCTCCACTGTGCCTCAGAGGAACTCCTTACTGTTTGGTCGTCAAGTTCAAGGTTCGTGTTGACGTTTGTTGCGTTCTCATCTTTTACGCATACTTTTTGCAACAGAAACTCAGCCATCCGCTGTCCTTCAAGAACTTGACTTCTATCGGACTCCACTTGTTCCTACCCGCCTACGGTCAAAGGTCCTTACAGCAGGGAATACTAATGCCGACATCACAGCTATGTTCAACCGTAAACAGTCACTCATTTTGATGGGGGATGACAATCGAGTGAGGTTAGGAGGAAGGCGAGGGAGTAGCAAGGAGAAGAAAGAAATGGCGCATAACGAAAGCAAGCCATACGCGGGGACTACTGGTTTGAAGAAGCGACTTGCTAAACACCGGCAGGACGAAGAAGAGAGCCTTCACAAGAGTCGTGATGATGACCCCTGCAAAGACGACATGATGCTATCAGATAAGCCCGCTGGATCAGAGGTTGAGCCAGTTCCAACCCAAGTCCCACCACCGCCACCTCCCCCTGCCGGCAAGGATTGGTTCAGTTTGGCGAAGTCTTCTGCCACCAGTAGCAGCTCACCTGAGGCGTCCTCGCTTCGGGTAGGGAGGGCATCACGTTCGCACTTGAGTCGTCCTTCCCGCCCTTCTAAGACCAAGTTTTCTGCGGCGTTCGAAGAAGACGAAGAAGTTTCTGAAGAATTTAGAGCTGAGATGGCGGCATTGGAAGAAGCTGCGAAAAAAGTACCGGTGTTCCAAGTCCCGGCTGGCTTCAGTTTCGCTAAAGATGTGCGTCGCCATGTTTTCATCCTCTCAATCAGAACTTCTAATACATTTTTCTGTCTTAAGACCACAGCCGCCGACGCCGACGCGGCGAATGCCAAGGAGCCACCTCTCCCCTCACTTCCGTTCTCTCTCACGCCTTCTGACTCCGCCTTCTCAATGTCACAGCCGCGCACCAAATCACCGGAGCCAACGCGAACGCCGTCCGCTGTCACTGTGCCGGCTACCGAACCCGGTCGCCAAACGTCTCCGTCCCATGTTCCTGAAATAGCATCAAAGACATCCACAACTCGTACTACTGCGGAGTCGACTTCAGAAGGAAAAATTCCGAACTTTTTTGCCTCCAGTAAATTTCTTTCCAACGAAAACACTCCGACGCCAGGATCGCAAACGCCGACTGCGCCAATTCAATTATCCAGTAACTCTCCATCACCTTTTGCGGTACCCTCTTCCTCCACGCCCCCCCTCTCTTCTGCCGGTAGTCCTGGGCTTGTCTCCGCTGCTGTGCCGGCGAGAGAGAACAACACTCCCTTGTGGCGAGACGAGAAGAAGGACGATGCATCCTCATCTCAAGCTGGTGGTGTACTTGAAGGTATACCCGCCTTATTCAGCTTCACGCCGCATAACGCAACGTCGCCTTTCGGTGGGCCTGCTACAGGGGCCGTTGAACGGAGCGATGCAAAATCTGGAGATACAAATCTTTCATTTTCCTTCACAAAATCGGCGACTGAGGGTTCATGTTCTGCAACCAGCCTCCCGTTTTCCCTTGGTCCCTCCGCAACAGTCATTTCAGGTACTGGGCAGCCCAAAATCTCTTCCTTACCTGTTGCGTCATCCACTGCCAGTACGTCAATATTTAGCAACACCGTTGAGAGCTCAGGGTTGTCAGCTACCTCACCTAGCTCTTTGTTTGGAGGGACCGTTGAAAAAAGTGCATTTCAGGCGGAGCCTCCCAAATCGGCTACGAATGATGGTCCGATTGCTTTGCCATCATTGTTCGGGCAATCCCAAAAGACCGAGTCTTCCGGCTCCGGTTTTTCTGTCGCTGAAAAGCCCAAATCGGACTCCCTGTTTGGTCAGTCCTCAGCGGGCCAGAACTCTGCGTTAACCTCGGCAGATTCGACGTCATCTCCCTTCTCCTTTACTGCACCTACACAATCGTTTTCGTTTGGACCTGAAACAAAAACAACGTCGTCTGCGTCCACCAGCGGTAGTACATTTGCCTTTGGGTCTAGCTCTGCAATAGGCATCTCTCCCAATTCTCCCAAAACAAAACCCTTTGCATTTGGAGAGAGCTCTACTGGGAAGAGCGATGCCCCTAAGTCATTCTTGTTTGGAAATGATTCCAACGCATCATCGATTACAACGGATGCTAAACCATTGTCATTTGGCAACGCTACGTCCTCGACGGAGACAAATGATAGCTCCAAGTCACTGTCGTTTGGGAACGGGACGAGCGCATCCAGCGCATCAGCGGAACCTTCCAAATCTTTCCCGTTCGGTACCGGTGCACCGGTTACTTCAAGCCCATTTGGAGAGTCCAAACCATCATTTTCTTTCGGCTTCTCTTCACGACCCGTGACACCTCCACCAAATCCAGACAATGAAGTTAGAATGGAAGAAAGTCCAACGAGAGATACGCAAAAGCCTGCAGAACCTAGACCCTCCCTTTCAGGGTTCCCGTTCGGGACCAGCACGTCCTCACCTTTTGGGCAAAGTGCCCAATCGTCGTCCGGGACAGCTTCTTCGTCGTTCTCGTTTGGCGTTCCAAGTACCAATGACAACAACTTCGGGGGCATGAAGACGGATAGTAAACCTGCAAGCTCATCGTTCGGGTTTGGTCAGGCGGATTACACCAGTACCACGCCCAACAGCTCTCCGTTCTCTTTTGGATTCAACAAACAAGATAACGAGCCTGCAAGGCCTTCTACTACTGGCTCATTCTCGTTTGGACCATCGCCGTCTACTTCTACTACTCCGTTCACATTTGGCTCATCGTCGAATACCACTTCAAACCCATTCGGGCCCCCGCAATCAGGCTCTGCTCCAAGTAGTCCCTCGACGTTCAGCCAGCCCACTCCTGCATTTACAGGCTCTTCCAATCCTTTCGCGTTTGGGGGGTCACAGCCTGCGTCACCTGCTACCCCCAGCTCTTCGTTACCGCAATCTTCTGCTTTCGGTGCGTCACCTAGCGGGTTTGGGTCGACTCAGCCTGCGGCAGGTGCTCTCTTTACCATGGGAGCAGCACCCGCGAACTCTCAGGGACGTCACATTAAGAGGCTGCCAAAACGAGGGGGTAAAAGATAGTAATTTCTCCTTGTTTCTGTGTTGTTTTTGGATAATCGTTCACATCTCTTTTCTTTATACAACTCGCATCACAAATTTTTCATCTTACACCTCAGTTTTCCTCTCGTCACTGTAGCAATGGATTGTGTCACCTCAAGATTTAGGCTCACGGCCTACCTGTTCCCCAACGAACTCTACTTATAGGGGCTCACGGCTTTTTTTATATACACTGTAAATGTCATCACATCTCCCAATAACTTATCTCTCTTTCTTAGTTGCTCAGATAACATACTTCGAGGTTACTCAGCTCGATGTAGTATTCCTAAATATTGGTAAAACAGTTTTTTGTGTGGATTACACGTCGTCACTGCGCTGGCTCCTCCCCGCCCCCCGACGCTCTTGAAGTCATCGAAGCTTGACTGGCCGCTGTTGCTGCTAACCTCGATCGTTTTCTTTCGGCCTCTGGACAATGATATTGGGTTCAATAAGTTTAATTGGACGGGAACAAGGTGGTACCGACCTGCTTCTTTCTCTTTCTCTATTTCTGAAACGATCGCTTCGATCTGCTCCAGATCGAGATTCTAAACGAGTTGGAGTTCACGTTTGCACCAGATATCGGAGTTACCCCTCACCGTGATCTTCCCATAACTTTCCATGACGCTGATTTCAATATTCTTTGCACCAGTCTGAACAACCTCCAGAAGACTCTTTATCGTCAGCTTGATGGCCTCGTCCCTTGATAAATCATCTTTATGATTCTTTTCCAAAAACTCGCGAACGGTTTTAGAAGAACGCCCAATGGCATTCGCCTGAGGCGTGTTCAGAGCGGGGGATGCAAAAAGCCTGGAGGAGCCTTACCTTCCAGGCGCTGTAAATACCACTCGGTTCTGTCTGGTATAGACGGGGCTTGGTGTCTTGAGGATCGAAGCCAACAATAAGTGTCGAGATACCAAACGGACGGACACCTCCAGATTGAGTATATCGCTGGGTTCCGTCGTGAGTTTCGGAGTAAAATCAGCGATCTGTAATGACACACTTGTTGAATACCAGCTATGTGTCTGGTAATGTATTCCACCGTCACTGGGTCCTCAACCGTCAGTCTATGACTTTGACATTCGATACGGGCCTTGTCGATCAATACTCGTCCATCAGCCGTGAGCCCTGGAGAAATGTACGTTATATTACGAGTGTCAAAGGAGTAGTGCACGCACCAGCGAAGGCAAGGCAGATATGATCATCTAACATGACTACTTTTCTCACAGTACGGGGATCTTGAAGCTGAAGCACTGATTTCTTCTCCACACCCAATACCACAACGTCCTTTCCGCGCACACCAACCTAGTGATCTGTTTTGAAACCGATAAATAAAGGAGCTGATGAAGGAACTCACGGCGCATGTACCCTTCCTGACAGCCTCCAAAGCATATTCAACCTAGGAACCAAAACATCGATACTTGTAAGTTGCCAGTGTAGACGCGATCAATAGAACGGACCTGGAAAAGATGACCATCAGGAGAGAAAACAGTGAGAGCTGGGACTGAGTGAGTTAACTTGAACACTGCAATAGCTAAAACATCCCACCTCTATCGTATGATCTAGACATAATGACGAGGGGAAAGAGGTGAGTTTGAACAGTTATTAACGCGCGTCGGCTTGCATAATCTACAGACCGTGACTCAGCACGTGCCATTGACGCGTGACTCGTGAAAAAGAAACTTTGACGCCAGCCCTGACCCTTGGAAACCCGATCGACCCCAAGGTTTTGAGCTTGACCCGACCCTCAACAACACTATTACTGGCTCTTCCCCGTTCTGACGAGTTCAATGAAGTGTCAAATATGCTACACTGACATTGGGTCTCTTTCGCTATCTGATAAACAGGCGCACTACGAACACCACCTCCATGACTCTGGTGTTGACGCTAGCCAGATCGCCACATCAAGCAGGGTTTCAACGAAACCAGATACCTCGCAAAACATTAATGAGGATCCTCAAGGCTTCAAGAAGGCGAACAAAAGGAGGGACAAATGGAAACCACCTTTATTCAGTAATCTGGAGAAGAAGCAGGACGTCTTTTGGTATCCAGCGATGGAAGAGCCGCCACCTGATAATTTCACCCCCGGTGCGCAGCTAAAGCAGTTATCGTTGCCCGGCTCTCACCTATTTTCACCCTTCCAGGAATCATTACCCTACTCAAGAAGGCACTGCTGAAATCTCATGCCCAGGGTATAACTGTACGGGCGGTGTTGAGCTATGAACGAACGACCTACATCAATAATCAGATGTGGGATATGGGTTGGGGCTGTGGGTAAGGCCCTTTTCCTGCCTCATCCGACACCTACTAAGAAGGATTAACTCTTCAGCTATCGCAACTTCCTCATGGCAAGTGCAGCTCTGATGGACCAACCTTTTCAACCAATGTACTTCCCTCTTCTTGATAAACCAATATCTCCTGGAATTCGGAACTTGCAACAATGGATTGAACAAGCATGGAAGGATGGTATGCATAATGAATGTCGGATTTTCATGGCTTTTGAAAGCGGTACCCTACCACAGGCTACGATCAAGAGGGATATCAGCAGTTGCATAGACTCGTTGAAACACACAAGTGGATAGGAACGTCAGGTCCACATCTTCGATTTCTCTTCCCGCATGATATGAATTAAACCCAATCCTTTCCGTCTAGATTTATGTACTGCTTTTGTACATCGCGGTATTCCGTAAGTTATCTTACGTCGAGGTCAAATCGATGTCTAGTTTAATCTTTGCGTAATATAGTGCTGAATTGGCGGATTTTCAGGCTGAAGACGATGGTCAGTACTTCAGTACTGTGCTCCCTCCTCTTTGCTAACTTATTCTCGCCACAGGCGACATCCGGCCGCTCACCAAATGGATAGTGGATTATTTCGACAAGTACAAAGTACCCCCCTCGAATTCACTTCATGAGGCTTTGTCAGGCGCTACACCCGTCCATTCTGTCGACTGTATGCCGTTGATACTTCAAAACGCCGGACATTCACGACTGGTAGTTGGATACGAGATGGGAAAAGGAGGAGTTATCAACTTGTTGGTATTTGACCCATCTATGTACGTGCTTTGTCATTGCATATTAATGTTGGGAGCCTAAACCTGAGATATAGAAAGCCCAACAAAGCAATACGGAAAGCTGCCCTACATGCATATTCTACCCAGCGTAATCGAGACGCAAGATCAAGTCTCTCAAGTCTAGGCCAGAAAAGGCGACATAGCGGTGAGGAGATAGTATTCCTTGGTGCAAGCAATTCGACTGCAAGAAAGCGTCTCAAAGGTGAAAGCAATCCCCGGCCACCAGGAGATGTGGATTTACTAGCTGAAGGAGACGACGATATTGTTTTGTTAGGCGAACGCAAACGAAGTAACGAGAAGAAGACCGGTGCATCTACTCGAAAAATTCAGGAGGACGATTTCCTGTGGAAGGAGGTGATCAAACTTTGCCAGTGGCAAGGTAAGAAGGTTAAGTCAGTGATCAACTTTCTGTCATTTCTACTCACTCAAACGTGACTCTCAGGAGAAAGAACAAATATCAGATTCTTTACTTCCCAATGACAGAACCTTTGACGGACCGCCAGAGGGCGCAAAGGAAAGCGTTGACTAGCGAAAGGATAGTTCATGTATATTCTATCCTTTGAGTACACTAGTATTGCCAGATTACATCATACAGAAACCATAACAACGTCTGTCCCGCTGTCCACTGGCCCGGTGGGCTCTGGTACTCCTCTCTCAGTCAAGCCCTCTAAGGGTGAAATATCCAACCCTGCGACTGCAGACCTCAATGCTCTCTGCCACGCCTCCTCTACCATATAGCCTCCGGCCCTCATAATGCCTTCTCGATCCTTCCTTACGGCTTCACTCACAACGTCGTCATACCCGTCCTTGAAGACAAATAGATCATCATACGCATACCACTCGTCCTGGAGCGGAATATGGGGCTCGTCGGGAACCGAGTTGGATGCCTTCTTTCCTGTCGTTCTTGTTTTGAGCAACTTGGCATAATCAGCCCCAAACCCGAATCCCACAGCAGCCAGTCCAGAAGGTTTCCCTGAGCCAGATACAGCAGCGAGTCGCTTTGCCGCATTTGCTCGAGACTTGGCGACGACTTGGCGCGCGTCCTTTTGACTTGTCTCTAGTTTGTCAATTATCTCGCGTTGTTCTCGTTCCTTCTCTTCACGTTCTAGTTGTTGTTCGTGAGCCAGTTGAGCTGCACGGGCTTCACGTTCCTTTCGGTCCAGTTCTTCTTGTTCCTTAAGCGCAAGTGCATACGCCTCCTCTCTTTGAAGGTTGAGAGCGGTCAAGGCTGCATTTGCAGCTTTGTAGGTCGCGACGCGGGCTTCAGTCTCCTGGACGTTGATGTTGTTGATCAGATTAAATGCTGGGAGACATGTCCCTGTTATTTATGATCAAACGATTACACACGATAACGCACCGATGTCTTCCACTTCTTCTAGATAGTCATTATAGGACCGTAGATCGTCGAAATCTTCGCGTCGTTTGTTGAACCTTTAGAAAATCGTAGGTAGAGTGGGAAATGGTAAATGATATGCCGACGCACTCTTTTGCTAAACGCCTCCTTACCGCGACTTCTTTCTCAACCCCCAGGTCTTCAAAGGTTTGAGGTGAGAATGCTAATTTGCGCAACACTTTCTGACATATTGGACATGGTGCTGGACCAAGAGTGAATAAACGATCTATACAGGATTCACACCTTCGAGAAGTCAGTTATTGCGACACTCTTGAAAACAGCCACAGACATTTTATGGTAACATGAGCTCACAAGAAGTCTTAACTTTGGGTTTAAATATCTGTCACTTCGGCAGACCGGGCATTGATCGTCCATTGACTACAAAGAATATGTATGAGAAGTCATGGTATAGAACTTGGCGAGAAATGACTTGCAAAGTATTCGGCCGTTCTACCGGAGGGATCCTTCACACCTCCACCATAAACGGTGGAGGAAGTACTCTGGACTTGGGGAGTTGAGGACCTGGTTGCATTCGAACTAGAGGACGTGATTCCCGACTTGCGAACGGTAGTCCCTTGAAGCCATCCATAGTTTGGTCGCGACATAATGAAGGTAAAGTACCAAAGAGAGAGAGCGCCGACATGGTCCCAGGATATTTGTAATTACGCGACGTGTTCCCCAAGTAGTGTTCCTCACCTTCCATGAGCACGGCAACTTCTCGCTCAACGACGCGTATCAGAGTGTCAAAAAAACATGTTCTACTCTCAGAGATTCTCTCTGTTACCTCCGTTATGCGCAAGAACTCTCGGTGGTCGTCGTCTACGTATTTCATGAATGCTCGGGGCTCTGCTTTGGGCAGCAATCTCGGCTTACGAATATCGAGTCGATCCCTCAATTCTGACGATGAAAGGAAACGTAGTAGCGAATATGAGCTGATGGCAGGATTCCATGATCTTAAACGGGACCTTCGAGATATTGAAGGTGTGTTGTTTCTGGTCCTCGAAAAGTTTTTAATGTGACCTGGACGAAATAGACCTCGACACTGTACCACTGTCTAATATTCTTTCACCCTTTTTCTCCATTATCCGCTCGCCCCTTTCGACTGGACCCATAACTTCTGCAGCGTTGTCTGCGCTGCACGCCTTTTTCGTCAGTGGTGTAATTTCCCCGAGCTCACTCGAGCTGGAAGTCGCCCTATCGGAGCTCAGTCATACCGTATCCCACTGTAAATTTGAGGCAAGCGATAGCTCTGGCGACGAGGTGGTTATTCTGAAGATCATGACCGTCATTCACGATAGCCTGTGTGGTTCTAATGTTGGCGGGTTACTGAATGACGTGGAGGTATGCGAAATGCTGGAGACTGTTTTGACTACTTGCTGTCAGATGCGCCTAAGCGGTGAGTTATACCGTTGTGGTTCCGAGTGAACTTATCCATACCACAAAATTGTTCCAGAGATACTTCGCCGATCCGCTGAAAATACGATGCATGCACTCGTCAGAACTGTCTTTTCACGACTACACTCGCTAGAGCCAGCTGAAGAAGAGACAAAGCTAGGCTCTAGTGATGAAGATTCGGCCGAAGGTGAAGTCAAGATGAAGGTGGCTTCAACTAAACCAATACCCGATAACTCAGAGCGACCATCTGAAGCAGCGCAAGAAGAAGCCGTACAAGAACTTGTCGAAGAACGAAATCACGTCCGAGATGCTGATTCACCTGCGTCAATGTCAGTTTCATCTTCCCGCACACCTTGTAAGTCCTCATTGGATTTGTCGCATCAACAAGTTAACAATGTCCTAGTCAGCTTACCCTCTATATTGGAGCTTTTGAGGGTCATCGTAAATGTTCTGGATCCTAACGATCAGCAACACACAGACTCTACTCGTTTAGTTGCCCTAGGAATCCTCAATTCTGCCCTTGAGGAGGCAGGGCCACGTATTGGCGCCTTCGCCTCATTGAAGGGGTTGATTCTTGACCCGGGATGCAAGTTTCTTTTTCAGCTAGCACGATCGGACAATTTGACAGTTCTACATGCTACTCTCCGCACCATATCGACAATGTTCCTTTCAATGCGTGGTCATTTGAAGTTACAGCAAGAGTTGTTTCTCGCTTTCACGATCGACAGACTTGCGCCCCCAATGCCCAGTGGCGGGGGTAAACCAATCCAAATCCCAATGGCCAAGAAACCAACCGGATTTCCGGCATCACCTAGACCAGCCACCCCAGCCCTTGGACCTTCGGAACTTGAGCCTGATGCCGAACAAAGTTCACCAACCCCAACACGCGTGCTTGTTGCTCCTGCTCGCGGGGAGACAAGAGACTTATTTTTAGAGACCTTGAGCCAGATTTCACGTCATCCAAGCTTCATGGTAGACCTCTACACCAACTATGATTGCGATATCAATTGCGAGAACATATTTGAAAGGCTCATCGAATTTCTGACGAACGTGAGTTATTCCTTTCTAACGAAAGAATATCCACCTGATTATGAGTATTAAGGCTGTCCATCCGTGGCATTACACCGGTGGTGTGGATGTACAACAACGAAATGCTCAGTACATGTGCTTAGATATGTTGCTCGCTTTTGTGAACGACATAGCAAAACGAGCAGAGGGTGTTTGTACTTTTTATTATCCTCATTTGGGAAGATCCTGACCCTTCTCCTTACAGTTATCCGAAGAATGGCCCCCTGTCAGTAATCTCTGGTCCTTCCCGTTATACAAATCTGATCTTCTTCAAAGACGTATCGTTCAGCTGAAAGTATCATGCAAGTCAAATCACAGAAAAAACTCATTCTGACCGGTGCTTCACGATTCAATATGAAACCGAAGACTGGCTTGGCTTTTCTTGAAGAGGCCGGACTCATCTACGCGGACCTATCCTCGGAAGTTACCAAACCAATGAGCCTTGCGCGATTTTTAAAGGGATGTTCTCGCGTTGATAAGCGGTTACTGGGCGATTTCATTTCGAAGCCGGAAAACATTGATATCTTGAAGGCTTTCATGGACCTATTCGATTTCCAAAATGTACGTTAGTTAATTTCTCAAGCAGTCGGTTTTTGATTCCCATACTTCTAGAAACCGATCGCCGATGCTATGAGAGAGCTCTTGGAGACCTTCCGCCTGCCTGGTGAATCTCAACAAATAGATCGGATAACTTATACGTTTGCCTCGAAGTTTTTCGCTGCAGGGCCAGGTATGACGAGCTCACGGGTACTTGTACCATTATTAACGAACGATTTGTAGCGGAAATCAAGAGTGAAGACGCAGTCTACGTGGTAGCATTTTCCATCATCTTGCTTAATACAGATCTTCACAATCCACAAGTTAGAGTAAGTGCTATGTGCGTTCTGGATGGTCTAAAAGCTCACTAATATACAGAAACGGATGACTATCGAAGATTATCAGCGAAATCTCCGTGGTGTTAATGATGGGCAGGATTTCTCCTCTGAGTTCTTGGTATACTTCTATTTGGGAGGTTCAGGAAGCCTACTGACGTTGACATAGCGGAGCATCTATGATTCTATACGAAAACGGGAGATTGTGATGCCGGAAGAACATACAGGGCAACTGGGGTTCGAATATGCATGGAAGGAACTACTTGTTCGTTCACGATCAGCCAGTAAGTAACATATCTGAAGTCATAAAAATCTGTCGTTGACCAATCGAATAGCCGACTACATGTTATGCAACTCCGCTCTATTCGACGTCGACATGTTCAAGAGTGTGTGGAAACCCGTTATTACGGCCACCGCTTATGCTTTCATGAGCTTTGACGATGAGCATATAATCCAAAGGTCCATTGCTGGCTTCAGACAGTGCGCCACACTGGCAGGTCGTTTCCGACTTCCCGAAGTTTTCGATTTCGTGGTAGTGTCCCTATCTCAGGCTACGGGTCTTCTACCAGAATCATTGCAATCAACCGTGCCCAACTATCCTGTAGTAGACGTCGAGGGACAGTTCATCACAGTCTCTAACCTGTCTGTTAAATTTGGAATGAACGTGAAAGGACAGATGGCAGCTGTGGTTCTCTTTAATATCGTGAACGGCAACGGCAACGCTTTGCGAGAGGGCTGGACACAAGTATGTTCTCCTCGGACGCTCTATCATCAAGAAACATACCTGACCACCTAGAAATTTCAAGATTTTTGAAACGTTCCAGAACCTGTTTCTCCACTCGTTACTTCCGACCAGAATGCTTCAAATGGAAGATTTTGTCGGAGGCGCATCGATGATTCCTCTGAGAGCGGCTCAACCTCAGCGTCCATCTGCAAGAGGAGATGGAGGTCTTTTATCCACACTTTCCTCCTATCTCATGACACCATACGGGGCCAGCTCGGAAAACATGGTTCCTGAAGCAACCGATTCTGATATCGAAAACACTCTCAGTACCATTGATTGTGTAAATTCCTGCCGGCTGGACGAACTGTACAGCCAAATCATGTGGGTAAATCTTTGCGAATCAGAATATGTACACCGAGGCTAATCTCGACTAGGCACTTGGAGCAGGAGGCATTGGTCGCCTGTATCAGGTCACTAGAAGCACTTGCCCATGAACGGACAGTTGCAAAGTTGAAACAAGGTTCTGATGATGGGTTCAATGCCAGTCAGGATGAACATTTTACCACGCTGCCCTATGATCCTGCGTCCGTATTCCTTTTAGAGACCATGGTGAGTATCTCCTGCCAGGCACCACAGCACATTGAGGACGTATGGTATGTCGATTTCTTGAACTAAAAGAATTGCCACTCATCAATTCAGGCCAGTCGTATTTGAGCATTTGTCTGCGCTACTGTCATCGACATCCCATTACAGCATACTTCTTGTTGAGCGAGCCGTGGTTGGGATTTTACGACTTTGTCTGATCCTCGCGCAAAAGGTACGCCTTGTACATGTTCGCCATGATTTGCTTGTCCATAAACCCGATATCAGCCTTCCCTTAGAGATCAATTGTATCTGTCGTTCGACCTGTTATCCGGTCTTCCTCCAGCGACAGCGAATTCGGTAGCAGAGCAGGTCATTTCCGGAGTGATGCTTCTCATACAGAAACACCGGGATGTTATTCGGTAAGTTATCTCAATTGTTTTTCCACGAACAGTTTCACTCATGTATCCCCATCAGATCGCAGACCGAATGGAAGTTGGTGTTTGCGCTGATTCGCTCAACTATTTCCAACCCAGAGGCTGCCCGTGCCTCCTTTGACCTTGTCAGCTTGCTTGTTGGCGAAGGGGAACTTCAGTCTGTCAATGTCGAAAATTTTGCCGGGATATTGACTCTCTTGGAGGATTTTGTGATCCATGCTGGTCTGTCTGCAGAGACTCAACAACGGCAAGGTAGGCGGCAAGAACATTTGACCGCGAGGTGGGCCATATTCATCTCTCGAATGTCTCGAATGTCCTGTTCGCTGACACATCAGCAGCGCTCCCATAGTGGAGCGCGGCAAGAAAGCCGTCGACCTCTTAACCAGCGCAAAGAGATTCATAACTCCCATCATTGACACAGCTGGTTTGCAGCGCGAGGAAGGTAATTCTTTGGTCGTCTTGTTTGACAATTTCAATATTGACTAGTCTGCAGCCTGGAAGCGACTCTTTTTGCCTTTGTTATCCTCACTCAGCCGACAGTCGACGAATGCTGTTCGTGAAGTGCGCCAAAGTGCCATAAGTCAACTACAGCGGACTTTACTTGCTCCTCATCCGGTTCTTGACGAGGCAGATTCTACGCAAGTCGAGGAAATGTTCAACCGCGTTATATTTCCCCTTCTGGACGAGCTATTGAGACCCCAAGTATTCCAGCGAGATCCTCAAGGTATGATTGAGACTCGGCTGAGGGCATCTGCATTGCTTTGCAAGACTTTCATGCACTTTGAAGTTCGTGAAAGTCAGGCTCAAGCAGATATTCGCATACTATGGATAGAAGTGCTCGATTTGCTGGATCGCTTCATGAACATTAGCAAGGGTGATCAACTGGTTCGTCCGTTCCCCGTTCATCTCTGATGGAACAAGGCTTTAATTCCAGATTACAGTACGAAGCAGTCCCCGAATCTCTAAAAAACGTATTGCTTGTTATGCATGCCGCTCAAATCCTCGTCCCCCCTGCTCCAGAAGAGATGCGCGATCCAAGGCAACGAACGCTGTGGACAGCGACGTCGGAACGTCTGGAGCGTTTCTTGCCTGGCTTCCTTTCCGAAGTGATTCCTTCCCCTGCATCATCTTGATTATTTGGTACCTGGTCATCTTGAGTTGTTTCCTTACTATTTAGGAGCCAATCATGTAGCCTGCAACTTACTCTTCCCTTCAGGTTAAGAATTTCATCTTTGAGAACCTACACAAATGAGCAGTTATTAGTATAAAGTATCGCTCATTTCAATCATGTATATAGAGTCAATCACCTTATACGAGAATAGACTGCGGTCAATATGGACGCAGGTGAAACCACGAATACCATTAGGCGCATGGTGTAAGAAAAGTTCCTCTGACCCCATTGAGACCAGGCGCCTCCGAGATTGACTGTCAATAGCAAAAAAAAGAAGAGAAGATAACCTGAGAGACTGGGGAGAGACCAATTAAGAATATTGGAGTCTTAATTCGGGAAGTGAATGATACCGATGATACTTCCAAACAGCCTTTGCTCGTGCACCCCCGCCAAAGGCTGCACCATTGAACCATACACTCCCACCTCCTAAAACTACCTGAAGCAGAAGCCAAACCATACAGAGGATGCCAAAAGTCTGGGGTAACGTTTCAATCAACAAGGCTGAGATGGCTGTGACTCCAGAAATCATTACCCCATGCCAAGTCCTGAAATGGCCAGAGCCTTTTAGCCTCTTGTTATACATGACAGACAGAGTCCCCAAAGTGGCGAGGGGAAATGCGACGTAGAAGAGAGCAGTTCGATGTCGTCTGAAGCCAGCCGCCTTTGACTGAGGTTGATTAGTTGGCTACAAGGTGAGTTCGTGAAAACGTAGATGAAACGTTCAATTGAGCTTGTCCGTACTTGTAGCGTTAAGATCCCTATACAAGAAGGTCAATTGGTTCCTCATCATAAACTGCAAAGGAATGGGAATACCATATGTTACAAGAAAGATGGCGAGCGTTTGAAGGGGCGGATGGAAGGCAAACCAGCCCAGTTGTCCAAGGGAACTGTTTAGGACGACAAACCACGTCGTAAACAGTGTAACCTGGACGGACGGTTAAATACTTTCAGTCGCGTTGTGTTACAGTCAATCGAGTATCGAGTGTACCCCAGATGATCCCTGCCAGGTGTTCATTATCGTTTGGAACACATCGAATGTACGAAGCCATACCAACGCTATATACTGGGCAGCTCGATCACCCTCTTGCTCTTGGTCAGGGTTCAAACGTTGTTCTTCGGAGCCCATTGAAACTTGAGGTAAGAGCTCGTATGCGTTGCTGGTATCGGTGGAGTACATGGACCAGATGAGGTCGACGTGCGAGCTTGTTGAGAGCTGAAATACGTCTTTCACTTTCAATTTCTCAATATTTCGAACACTCTCAGTAATTCAAACTCCGCCAAGCCGAACCCAACGTTGTCAAATTGTGTAATTCAGAACAACGCGGGATTTAGAATTGAAAAGGCCCCAATTTTCAATACGCACGTCTCTCAACGTAAAGTTGTATCGATCATGATGGAAAACGCATAGTTCGCGAAGGGCACCTTGTACGAAAGCTTGGGAGTGAAATGTAGAAGGAACGGAGAAAAATGAAAGAACAAATAACGAATTATCATCATTACTACAGTATCGGCCAACTCTGCTCGTCTTTCCATTTGTCAACGATATCCTTAATGGCGTCATGCTTGAATTCTGGACGCTTCAGCTTGTATCCCACGATCTGTTTTATCTTCGTACTATCCAGCGCGACCGTTCGTTTTTCAAGAGCGTATTGGTCCATGTATGCGG
Organism: Marasmius oreades; assembly: GCF_018924745.1. Lineage (NCBI taxonomy): Eukaryota > Fungi > Basidiomycota > Agaricomycetes > Agaricales > Marasmiaceae > Marasmius > Marasmius oreades. The sequence continues at coordinate 1,680,159 of NC_057332.1, forward strand.
ATAAAGGTGTGTGAGGGATTGGTGGGTTTGAGTTCAGGATCATAGTGGTCCATCCACCAACGTGGTGCTCATTGATGTCTTCAACAGCTTTATCATCATCCATAAACTGAAAATGAAAGTTATTTTGCCCCGGCAGCAGAGTAAAGACAAAAGCAAAGCGACCTTGTACACCGTCCTTTCGGGCAAGTTGAAAAAGTCGAATGTTGTTCCGAAAAACGAGGTAACCGCCTGACCGACGCTTAAGAGCGTACTCTGTGAGTCATCGACCTGTAAGAGAACCTCAGAACATTAAATGGCCATCACAGGAAGGATAAATGGCCTACGAGATTGAACAGCGGAGCAATGATCTTTTTATCATGAGGAATCATCCCTTCGACACTTTTGAGCTTGCTTTTATCGTTATGGAAAACAAGCTCTTCTCCTGCCGATGCATTCGCGGCCCGTCTGCCTTGAGAAGCCATCCACTGCGCACATGCCCAAGCGGCACCTGCAATATCATCAGAATGCACCGTATTCATGGGGTTTTTCCCAGGCGACCAACTGAATGAAGACAGTATCAGCGCTCAGCTACGAGAAGGGAAGGAATTATTTACAGGGACTTCATGGGACTCTTGAGATATCCGTATACAGCAGCGACCGTAATGAACGTAGTCACTGGAAAGCGATAATTGAGTCCCGCATGACAGACGCAAAACTCGACTCACTTTCCCCGTAGTCAATATAAGGTCCGTACGCGAAACCAATCCGCAAAATTACCAAGTTCAGACTGAATGCAAATCGTCATAATCGGGAAGCTTTAATAGAATACCGCTCACTCTTCAATCGCACCAAGGACGCGTAATGTTTCGTGCCACCAAGTGCCAATTGTACCATGAGGCTTGATATCTTTCTCGGATGTGGTGGCTTTGCTCGAAGTCTCGTAGAAGGGAAGAGTGACGCGGATGTAAGCTTTGACATTGCGCTTCGCAGCTTCCTGTCCAAGAAATCTTGAGACGTTGCATGTTGTGTTAACTTGAATCTAGAATGTAAAATGTGAGAGAGAAGGGTGGAGTATATCTACCATAGTCTCTAGAACAAACCATGTCTGTCCGATCGGGTCTAATCTCCCCAGTCAAATCGAAAACATAGTCGTACGGTGCTTGACCATCTGGTGGGTCAAACATAGATTGTGCGATTGCTGTGTGGAAGCAATGTAGCCGGGACACTCATTTGAAGGGAGATCCAGCGTACAGGGAACAGTTAAATTAGCTTGTTTGTACTCGACTTCTGGTCTCTGCAATATATTTGTGAATTCAACCCCGAGATAACTGGAATATGGCATATCCGCTGGAGTTGAGTACCGAACAAGGAGAGTAAAGTGATTGAAGCAAACATACGTCGTCGCGGGATGAACAGAATACTTGTCCACTATCCTAACATGCTGAGATGGTTTAAGCCAACTATCCACAACAAAAGAATCTATTGGTACGCACAGAAACCAAGGGCTCACTCCCTTCTGGAACCATGTATCCAGTGATAGCCCGCGAATAGGTATTGAGTCCGCCTTAAGGGAGATTCCAATCCGAGTTTGTAACTTAGACTTTGCGACAAGTGTTGATTGGCACTGAAGAACTGACCAAAAATCAAAACGTTCGGTTTTGACGAAGATTCTGCCATCGTGGACTAATGCGACGAGTGAAAGGAGATTGAAAGTGACCGTCGCCTGTCGATGCAAATGGGACCAAACATCTCCGACAATCATTCTATTCAACCTCCACGATCATGGATTCAGAGATACCGCTGGTGGTTGACAATGGTACTGGAGTGCGTTTCTCCGTGTTTCTCGAGCCCTTATGAGTATTCTCATTTCAACAGTTCGTTAAAGTTGGCTACGCTGGCTCCAACTTTCCTGAACATGGTGCATGCGTTCTCGACTATTAATTTACTTCGCGTCTCACTCGTCCTTAGTGTTCCCTTCCATAGTTGGAAGACCTATTCTCCGCGCCGAAGAACGCCTGAGTACAACGCAAATCAAAGATATCATGGTTGGAGACGACGCCGCTGCGAACAGAAATTACTTGCAAGTCACTCAGCCTATGGAACATGGAATCATAAGAAACTGGGAAGACATGAAACATCTATGGAACTACACGTTTGATGAGAAACTTCGTGTTGATCCAAGAGGCAAGAAGGTGTTATTGACGGAACCGCCGATGAATCCCAGAGCGAATAGGCAGAAGATGTGTGAGGTTATGTTTGAGGAATATGGATTCGGAGGTGTATACGTGGCAATTCAGGCCGTACTGACTTTGTACGCTCAAGGTAGGTTCGTTCAGCTCTCTAGAGTACAACTTATGAACCGATACATATAGGTCTAACAACTGGAGTCGTGGTGGACTCTGGTGATGGTGTGACACATATCGTGCCCGTCTACGATGGTTTCGCGCTCCCACACTTGACCAGGCGGTTAGATATTGCTGGAAGAGATGTGACAAGGTACCTGATTAAGTTGTTGCTAATGAGAGGTTACGCATTCAACCGGACTGCGGACTTTGAGACTGTAAGAGAAATCAAAGAGAAGTTTTGCTACGTAAGGTGCGAGGCATTTATGTCTATTCAAACGATCTCCTAAATAGTCTCTTTGTATTTGAAGCTATGATTTAGATCTGGACACCAGATTGTCGGAGGAAACAACGGTGTTAGTGGAAAGCTATCAGGTCCGTGTCACCTTCACCCTCTACCTCAGGGATACTCAGGCGCGGCCCCGATAGCTTCCCGATGGTAGAATGATAAAGGTCGGCTCAGAGCGTTTCGAAGCACCTGAATGCATGTTCCAACCACATCTGGTCGACATCGAACAACCTGGTGTTGCAGGTTTGGCATCAAACCTTTCGTTACGAGTCCTGATTAACACTTGTTTTTCCAGAAATGCTTTTCCAAACTATTCAATCTGCAGCTGTTGATGTTCGAGCAGACTTGTATAAGCACATCGTTTTGTCCGGAGGATCAAGCATGTACCCCGGTTTACCGAGTAGGCTGGAAAAGGAGATGAAGCAGCTATATCTGACGAGAGTTTTGAACGGGGATCCGGAGAGATTGAACGTAAGTTCCAATCCGTTTTCTATTTAAGCACTCTGATCCATGCTGTTCCATAGAAATTCAAGATAAAAATTGAGGATCCTCCTCGACGGAAGCATATGGTTTTCCTCGGTGGTGCGGTACTTGCAGACATTATGAAGAATAGGCAGGAATTTTGGGTTACAAGGGAGGAGTGGTACGAAAAAGGCGTCGCGGCATTAGACAAGCTAGGAAGAGGGGGAAATTAGAACTTGTAGTGAATAACGCAGGCAGAACTGTAGAATGTTGGACGTGAATGGAATACTGTTATTTTCATCCCCAATAGGTTGAAATCTGTCTGTCCTTCCTTCCAGTTTCAAATGTTACAAAACAAGCGTTCACGATATCCCGCGTGTTTCCTGTGCAACTCTCACTTTTCTGCCCTCGGATGATGCTTTGCTCAAGTAACGGTAGATGGATGAGAAATCTTTCTGGGAAAGGTCTGGCTCTTCTTGTATGACGCGGGCATATAGACTTTCGGCTGCTTCTCCAAGCGGTAAAGGGCTTCCAACCGTAGCAGCGATATCAGTAGCGAGGCCCATGTCCTGTGGGAAGGGTATGTCAACGTAACAATGATGGTACAGATCTCGAGTTTTGCGCGCCTTCAACATAAGAGAGGTTGCAAAGCCTCCTTCGTAACCTCTTTCACAAGGAGGAGACTTCTCGGGGAGCGATTTAGGAACGGGATTGTTAACAGAAACCGACCAACAGCTCCCGGTAGAGGAGCTGACCACACTGGCAAGAACTGCAGGATCCAAACCGAGTTTTTCTCCTAGTAACATGGCTTCGCCAACGACAATTTGTTGTACCCCGAGGATGAGCTAGAAGAGTATTAATACCATTGAGGACGAAAAATTGATATCGAGTTCGTTCTCCAACTCACGTTATTGCATATCTTTGCTCCCAAACCTGCACCAGAAGGGCCACAGTGAATTATGCGCTGTCCCATGTTTGCGAGGATGGGACTTGCGAGGTTGAATGCTGGTTCGGTACCACCGACAAGGATGGACAGTGTTCCCGCTTTTGCACCGGTAACGCCTAAACTGCAAGTAGTTAGAAGTATGAATGCCAGGTGGAGATGAACAATTCAACCGCCTGATACCGGAGCATCTATCATCTGAGAGTTGGTGTCGACAACGTCTCTGGCAACCTGACATGCAACATCTACATTCAGTGTGGTCGAGTCTATACAGAGTGTATTGTGCGACGTAGACGATAGTTTCTTCAGAGTCGGCACGATTCCATCGTTGTAGACAGTTTTGACCTCTCGAGATGATGGTAACATTGTTATGATATTTTGTGAAGCTAGAGTTGCTCTGAACGGAGAGATGTTAAAGAGATTGCGATTCATTGATAGAAAACGATTCATCACGCACTCTTCTGGAGTGCGAGCAATTGCTATCTTAGCGCCAGGAAATCGAGTTAGAAAGGATGCACTAAAAGCTTGAGCGCGTTCGGGTACAGCATCACAGACGATGAAATGAGCATCCTGAGCATTTGCATATTGTTTCGAAAAGAGATTATGCGCCATTTCGTAACCCATACGTCCGAGGCCAATAAAGCTAGTGCTCTTGGATCGGTAAGAGATACGTTCCAATGTCAAAGATTGTAGAAAGCGAGCGGGTAGTGAACGCTTCATGGCGTGTAAAGGAAATCCTCTCTCCCATTTTCGGGGGTCCTGGGAGGGTCGGTTGCAAAATTGGCCCGTTTCCGGGGTTCATACAGTAACGGCATAAATTGATGCTACTACCAAATTAGGGTAATAGCTCCGAAAACCTTCATCCCCAACGAAGACTTACAGAAAGAGCGGACGGTTTTAAAGAACTAGCCTTGGACAAGGCAGCCTTCTCCGCTTTCTTCTTCTCAATTGCGGCCTTCACTTTCAACTGCTCTTGGAGTTGAGCTTCCTCAACAATTTCTTGAAGGAAACCGATCTTTGGAGCTTCAGGAAGTGGAAGTTTGGATCTGCAATGCTTGGAAATGGTTGAAGTAGTCCTCTTCAAGAGGATCCAAGAAATTGAAGACCTAGAATCAGATTGAAGATAAAACAGACAGAAAATTTTAGATTAAGCGAAAGACATACACAGTTGTTGCTGATTTGCTCACGTGGAACTACCCGAGTGTAGGGAGCAGTGCTATCCTTCTTTGGTGACCACTCGAGGTCAGGTCAACACACCATGTAGCATGATTATAACCATTGCTTAAAATATACAGAAGTTGGATTATAATCATTGGCAGAGCTTATATGGAAAATCTGTATAAGCTTTTGGTGGGGATTTAACGCAATAGGCTTATAAGCCTGGTTTGACCACATGGTGATGCTGGTCGCTGAACTTAGCAGTTTTTGGTTAGTAGTTCAAGGTTAGTGGTTAGGGCTGTTAGCAGTTAGGGCTGTAGCAGTTAGGTTAGTGGTTAGGGCTAGGTTAGGGATTCAAAAATATATAAGGGAGTTGTTACATCCATGCTGGACTGATTCAGACCGACTGGTCACAATCACTTGTTAGAGACTGGTGATACTGGGTGCTTCAGTCACTCCACCACAATCGTTTCCATTTCGTATTTGTTATTATCCTGTTATATATATACTTTAGTTATGTATTTTAAATACATTCCTTTCTGCTCTTTTCCCCCATTTTTCTGTTAGGATTCCCTCTAGCAAGAGGTCACTTGCCCGTCCCTCTGTCGTTATTCAACATCACTTTCATTCCATTCTTACTTACTCCACTTACCTTAATCTCCGTACTTTCCATTAAGCCTAGTCTATCAGCTTGGGAGTTGGCAGTCTGAATGTGGATCTGACTACTGTCTCCATTTCAGACCTTGTACATTTCTATTCTATATAAGATGTATGACTTAGTAGTTACATTCTTTAGAATTAAACTCGACTCTGGTTTCCCAGTGACCTGGTCTAAAGCAGCTCGACTCAGGGAGCCATTGTCCAATAACTTTGGCTACTGTCAAGACTCTGTCATTCTCTTCACTATCTCCTTTGCTCTCCTCGTTGTTCTCCGACACACTCCGATCAACTCTGTTTCTTCCCTCTCTTCATCTCAGATCATTCCTCTTTTAGTATATCCTTCAGTACATATCTTATATCTTATCTTATCATTTCTCCTTTCAGTTCTGTTCAGTTCCGAGTCATTCCACACATCCTTAACAGTAGTTTAATTCTTTTTCTTGAGTTGAAATGTCGTTCACTCCAGACGACGTCTCTGATCAGTTCAAGATCTTTGATTCTATGTTTCCTTCCCGTCCTACTCCAATTACAACCCATGTCGGGTCTCATCTTTGCATATCTCATCTTCAAGTTCCCAGTTCTTCATGAAGGGTCAGTAGCATTTATGCTTCTGATTCCAATGACCCATACAATACTTTACTATCTCTGAGCAAACTCCAAGGTACTGTCAATTGTCCCCGATGCTCTTCCAGCAATTGCAGCTCCAACCAACGCACCCCCGACAATCTCTGATCATCTTCGAAATGCACATCAAGGAGGTTCTGGAGACACTGAGGAGGAATAAAGGCAAGGGTAGAGCGGATGATGACGAGGATGACTCTTTTGATGATGGTACTGACCCCGATGAGGATCTGTTGGATCCTCCGATCGGTGGCTCAGGAGGTGGTGGTCCCCCTGGCGGTGGTGGAGGTGGTGTGTTGAAAGCAGGCATTGCTGTTAGCTTGGTGCACAGTGGTGCATGACTCTATTTGCGGTTAGTGACTTGAGAGAGTTAACTTGTGAGAGTTAAGCGTTAGGATATTCGTATACAATGACCTATAGAATGACCTGTCATTACACGCTGCTCTACCTAGCTTTTATACTACTTTGTAGATATAATAATAGCTATGTTGTACTAAGCATATTCATGTCAATGAGTAAGGAATGAGTAAGACTATTCCCATCATTAGTAAGACTACATCTAAAGATAGTGTCTAATGAATGTGTCTGAGTAACAAGGTTCTTGTTAACTCATTGAGGTCAATAAGCTATTGGTAGATATAAGTAGATGTGAGAGAATGCTCAGTCATCTAAGTAGAGGTCTATAAGCTATTGGTAGATAAGTGCTATGCTTATGAATGATAGTGTAAGTACAGTGACAAACGTATGTACATGAGTAAGTACTAATGTCTAAGGAGTTTTGTGTCTAAGTCTTATGACTGACACGGTTACATGTTAAATGATAAGTTCAACATGGTAGTCATGGTCCGCCACAAGGCAGCGGAGCTGAGGGTTTCTTTTCGGCTTATGCTACCTACCTCACCACTTACAATCTTCTGCTTCAGCAAATGCTACGTGAAAAAGCAAAACCAAAGAAAGGTGCCAAACCGAAGGACCCTGAAACCTTCAACGGCTCTGACCCCACCAAACTCAAAAACTTCCTCACCGGTCTACAACTCCAATTCAATTATTTCTCCGAATCCTTCGTTGACTCTGCTTCCAAAGTCAACTACGGACTTTCCTTCCTCTCTCGACTACTTTGAACCTGATTTATTAGGTAGCGAGTTTTCTGAGCTGGATCCGCCAGCTTGGATGGTTAGCTACAGAGCTTGGGTAGTAGAACTCCAAACTAACTTTGGTCAAGTGGATGCTGCCAGAGAAGCAGCAGATAAGTTGGATTACTTGGTTATGCAGTCGAATGAGAAAGTCGCACCGTATATTACTAAATTCAACGACATCACAGCTAAAATTGGTTATAGTGACTCTGCTCTTCAGCATGCCTTTTACAAAGGTCTTCCTGAACATCTAAAGGACGGAGTTAGTAACATCACCAGTGGAAAGCTGGCATTGTATCATCCTCTCAAAGCGGCCACTAAAGCCATAGATCTTCACTATTGGCAGTGTGAGGCCGAAAAGTCCCGAGCTAATCGCCAGTCCAATTCCAATTCCAATTCCAACTCTACTCCAAAACAATCCTCTTCCTCTACCTCTACTTCCAACAATAACTCCTCTTCCTCTTCGCAATCCAAGTCCAAGCTGAAAGGCAAAGGACAGACTTCGAACTCTTCCACTTCCAATGCTTCCGCTTCGTCCTCTGCCACTCCCCGTCTCCCATTCTTGGAGAAGTTAGGAACAGATGGAAAACTCAACGCTGACGAGAAGGCCCGATGGTTGAAGGAAGGGTTGTGTAGTTATTGTGGGTTGGGTAAACATAAAGTTGAGGATTGTCAAAAGAAGAAGACTAATCAGACTGTGAAGGACGCTAAAGCCCGTGCAGCGACAGTTTCTTCTACTCCGGAGAAAGCCAAGTCCGATGCAAAGTCAGGAAACTAGGCTGCAACTCTGATGCCTCGACACAAGCTTGGAGCTGCACTGCACCAGATTGTGTCTATCCTGAGGTTACACTCAACGCAGCTGCGCTCTCTTCTTCTAATTCACTTACAGTTCCTCTTACATCTGATACATATAATTTCTTGGCCCTGGTGGACTCTGGTTCTTCCCATTGCTTTATTGATAAAGGCTTTGTTGCAAAGAATCTAGTACATACAATACCTATTTCACCTATATCTTTACAATTACTCAACAGTTCCATCGGCTCCGTTATTACATCTTCTGCCTCGCTTCCAATGAAGTTCTCTACAGGCAAAACCATTCTAATCGACTTTTACATCACTTCTCTAGATTCTACTTGCAACTTAGTTCTGGGATACAACTGGCCTCAACTGCTACAATCCGTTGATTGACTGGTCTGAAAACAGTATCACTTTCCGAACCGACATGCTTCCGAATCCGGCCGACCGTCTGACTCCCTCTGTCGAGGACTCAGACAAATCCATTCCAGTGGGCCTGAGCAAATGCTGACAGGCTAAACTCCACTATGCTTCTAAAACTTCTCACTTTCCTTTTGAGCCTATTTACTCCTATACAGATCTTCTTAATGCTCCTTCCAATTCGACTCCGCTGGTTTCCATCATCTCTGCTCATGCTTACTTGAACGCTACAAAGCAATCAGGTGCGCGATCTTATACCATGCAGATGGTAGACACAACGGAAAAGTCGGTGACCGGAAGAGCCTCGGATTTATCTGATGAGGATCTCGCATGTATTCCTATGGAGTATCATGAGTTCGCTGATGTTTTCTCCGAGTCGAAAGCCGGGGAACTCCCCCCGCATAGACCTTACGATATTAAGATCAATCTAGAGGATGGTTCAGATCTGCCTTATGGACCAATCTACTCTCTTTCCACAGCTGAACTCAAGGCACTTCGAGACTTCATAGACAAACATCTCAGTGCTGGGCTCATCACTCCTTCAAAATCCCCTTATGGTGCTCTGGTTCTTTTTGTCAAGAAGAAGTCCAGCGATCTCTGCCTATGCATCAACTTCCATGGCCTTAACAAGATCACAAAGAAAGACTGGTATCCGCTTCCTCTTATATCTGACCTTCTAGACTCACCTTGGAGGGCTTGGATCTACACCAAGATATTTGAAGCATTCAAACAGTGGCGACATTACTTGGAGGGTTCTGGAGATCTGGTCAACATGGTTACAGATCATAAGAACTTGGAATACTTCACTTCTACCAAGATGCTTACCCGTCAGCAAGTTAGATGGTCTGAATATCTCTCTCATTTTAACATGGCTATTCGTTTCTGTCCCGGATGTCTCAGAACTAAACCGGACGCTCTTACTAGACAATGGGATGTCTACCCTAAAGAGGGGGATACTGCTTATGCCAGTCTTAATCCTCATAACTTCCATCCAGTCTTTACACAAGAACAACTCTCCTCCTCCCTCTGTGCTACCTTGCTCGAAGGCCCCGTCCTTCACGCTAGTGTCATTATGGACATTGAATGACTTCATGAAGACATCCGAACAGCTCAGTCAGAAGACGAATCCCTTTGGGAACATTTCCGGTCTGCTACGGATCCCGAGAAATCCTGTTGATCTTTAGATGAGTCTGGTTTTCTTTGTCTTGATGAACGAATCTACATTCCAGATGCTAAGGATCTCCAACTCTGGGTCCTCCGCATCTTTCATGACCATATTCTAGCTGGACACTTCAGTCAGAATTGTACCCTAGAGACTATCTGCCGACAGTACACTTGGCCATGGATCCGTGAACTGGTCTGTGATTACGTTAAGTCCTGTGTTATCTGTAATAGGAACAAGTCTCCAAGACATCAACCATATGGTATGCTTCAGCCTCTACCAGTTCCGGCCCATCCATGGGATTCTATATCCATGGACTTCATTGAAAAACTCCCGAATTCTAATGGCTATAATTCCATCCTAGTCATTATAGATCGTGCCTCTAAACAATCCATTTTCATTCCAACCGACACTACTATCACTTCCAAACAACTTGCACGCATCTTCATTATTCATGTCTTCTCTAAACAGGGGGTTCTGAAGCATGTCACTTCTGATTGTGGTTCCAAATTCATCTCTCGATTCATGCGCTCCTTAGGTACTGCTCTGGATATGAAGCTTCACTTCACTCCCAGATACCACCCTTCAGCCGACGGACAAACTGAATGTGCTAACCAAACTTTAGAACAGTACATCTGAATCTACTACAATTATCAGCAGGACAATTGGGATGAACTTCTTCCCTTAGCAGAGTTCGCGTATAACAATGCTCCGAACGCTTCCACTGGCATCTCTTCTTTCTTTGCCAACAAGGGTTATCATCCGAACATCACTGTCCATCCAGAACGCGATATCGCATCCAAACGGGCCCATGAGTTTGTTGTCAATCTAGACGAATTACATTCTATGCTCCGTTATCGCGGATAAACTCTACTAGTTCCTAAATAAGCACATTTTTAACATTTTTATATATAATATAATCAAAATGGGAACATAATGTGAGGATTAGAGCAAGCCCAAGCTGCTAGTCAAAGCACAGGTCTATTTGCGGGTTATCCGAAGTACAAAAAGTACGAATTACCTTATAGACAAGAGTCTTCGACGTTCTGAAACCTGTAGGAACTGATGAAGTAGCCTTTTAAAAACCTTCGTTCATTTGCATAGGCCTTGTCTCATTCGCAAATACTTGTAGCAAACATGGGGACACTTGATTTTACTATCAATTTATTGATTTCTTCGATATTGGTTGAAAAGACGGAAACAACTCCTAGAAGTACATCTGGAAGTAACAATCGGACAGATGTAACTATCTAAAGTCCACTTCGGACTTAATGAACAGAAACAAAGCCAGTGGCTGTAACTTACAGCTGGAAACAAGAAAAGGGGCGGATGTCGTCGTTGTCCAGTCAGAAAGGATATTCTACCAGGAAAGAACCATAGGAACGATCCCTGGAATGTAGATTGAACAGTTTTGGACTATTCCAGATCGGATAGGACAAGAGAGAACAAGGGAGCACATGGGGACTCTGTTACAGATGTGCGGAGGTCGACCGGACCCGAGTGGATCTGACAAATAGAATGATAGTTAGATAGAAAGAAGAAGTGAAGAAGTGATCGGAAGTGATCGGAATGTTTCGGACAGCAATGAGAGAGATGAGAGTGACGAGTCTTGACAGTAGCCGAAGTTATTGGACAACGTCTCCCTGAGTCGAACTGTCTTAGACCTGATCAATGATAACCAGAGTCGAGTTAAATTCTAAAGTACTAGCTATTAAGAAGTACATCTTATATAGTACTCGAGATAACTAAAGGAGATAGAGTGAAAGCAGATGAGATCTGATTGGAGTCCGAGTTGGACAGACTAAGGAATTAAGCGAAGAAACACAAGAGAATAGTGAGGTTGGTGGAAGTGGAGGTACCGAGGAGGAGGGATGAAAAAGATAAGGAGAAGGAAAAGGAAACCGAGCCAGATGCTGATGAAGGAGAAAAGGATATGGAGATAGAAGAGTAAAGGAGCGGGTAGATCGGCCGAACTCAGCCGTTTGTATATAGACAATGTTTTTTGTAGCAGTGTTCCGGAAGTTGTCGGCTTGATGCAAAATGTATTGATTTTTCTTTACTTTTTTGTATAGTTTGAAATGAGTGATAGTGATTATAATGAAGTGAGAGGACCAGGCTTATTGGAGTACTTAGCATGAAACTCGGAAATGATTTCTTCGGCTCGGAAATTATCGGCCAGAATCCAAGAGTATTCTTCATCTGTACCTCCGTAACCTAACCACCACACATAGTACTGTAGTTTGCATTGGAACCGTCAGTCGAGCTTCAAATCGAGAATTTCCGAGACCTCGAAATGGTCTTCAGAGTCTTCAACCTCAATGGGTCCGGGCAGATCCTGAATACGATTAGGAATGGGATTTGGAAGGATAGATTCTAGTTGAGAGACATGAAAGACAGGATGAATGGAGCGGAGTTCCTTCGGAAGCTGAAGGGTGTAAGCAACTCTAGAAGGTTTCGCAATAATTTCAAAAGGACCAAGATAACTTCTCTGAGAACTTTTTAGTCGGCTGAGTGGTCTTCACATTTTTTGCTGTGACCATGACTCGGTCTCCGACTTTCCAGTCCAGATGAGGCATAAGTTTTTTGTCCTTTTGTTCCTTATAGCGTTTCTGAGAGGCTGCTATTTCGTCATGAAGCATAGTGTGGAGTTCGTCTAAATCGACAACGAATTGATGGGCCTGTTCAGAGGCAATGTCACGTTCTGGATGAACAGTGATGTTGGGATGATAGCCCTTGTTGGCAAAGAATGGTGAAATGCCAGTGGAAGCGTTCGGAGCATTGTTATATGCAAACTCCACTAACGGAAGAAGTTTGTCCCAGTTGTCCTGCTGATAATTGCAGTAGACTCGAATGTACTGTTCTAAAGTTTGGTTAGCGCGTTCGGTTTGTCCGTCGGCCGAAGGATGGTATCCAGAGGTGAAGTGTAACTTCATATCCAGAGCTGTGCCTAAAGAGCACATGAATCGAGAGATGAATTTGGAGCCTCAATCGGAAGTGACATGATTCAGAACTCCGTGTTTAGAGAAGACATGGATAATGAAGAGACGTGCAAGTTGTTCGGAAGTGATTGTGGTGTCTGTAGGAATGAATATAGCTTGTTTGGAAGCACGATCAATAATGACTAGAATGGAGTTGTAGCCGTTAGATCCTGGTAGTTCCTCAATGAAATCCCATGGCCGTTCCGGGACCGGTAAAGGTTGGAGCATTCCGTATGGTCGATGTCTAGGTGATTTGTTTCTAACACAGATAACACAAGACTTAACATAGTCTCGGACAAATTCTCAGATCCGAGGCCAAGTGTATTGTCTGCGAATAGTTTCTAGAGTACGGTTTTGACTGAAATGTCCAGCTAAAATGTGGTCGTGATAGATGCGAAGGATTCGTAATGGAAGATCTTTAGCATCCGGAACATAGATTCGTTCATCGAGACGGAGAAAACCAGAATCATCTAAAGACCAACGAGATTTCTCGGGATCCGAAGCGGACCGGAAATGTTCCCGAAGGGATTCGTCTTCAGATTGAGCGGTATGGATATCGTCGTGAAGCTGTTCAATGTCCATGATGACACTTGCACGAAGAACTGGGCCTTCAAGGAATGTAGCACGGAGGGAAATGGAAAGTTGTTCTTGGGTAAAGACTGGGCGGAAGTTGTGTGGATTGAGACTGGCATAAGCGGTATCCCCCTCTTTAGGGTAGACATCCCACTGTCTAGTGAGAGCGTCCAGTTTACTTCCGAGGCGGCCGGGGCGGAATCGAATTATCATGTTAAAATGAGATAAATATTCGGACCACCTAACTTGCCGACGTGTGAGAATCTTGGTAGAGGTGAAGTATTCCAAGTTTTTGTGATCTGTTACCACATCAACCGGAGTTCCAGAGCCTTCCAGGTAATGGCGCCAACGTTTAAAAGCCTCAAAAATAGCGAGAAGCTCGTCTTCGGTTCTAATGGAGAGGATAGCGGCTAAAGCGTAGTCAGAAGCGTCGGTTTCTAAAATGATTTCTTGGTCCGGAAGCCAATGCGTAAGTACTGGAGCATGAGTAAAAGCCTCCTTTAATATTTCAAAGGCCTTCTGGCATTCTGGTCCGAAATTCCACTTGACACTTTTGCGGGTAAGGCGGGTAAGAGGGACAGTAATGGCACTATAATCGTAAATGAAGCGCCAATAAAAATTGCAAAAACCTAGGAATGATTGGATATCCTTGATTTTGCGTGGCGCAGGCCAATCGGTAATAACTTTGACCTTTGCCATGTCCATGCGCAAGCCTTCGGGGGAGAGAATGTAACCTAGGTATTCAATGGTATCTGTATGGAATTCGCATTTCGAAGCTTTGCAGTAAAGACCGTTTTTTCGGAGCCGCTGGAAAACCTCTTTGACATGTTCCTTATGGGACTCGAGGTCATCCGAATATATGAGGATGTTGTCCAAGTAGACAAGGACATTGACATCAAGCATATCGGAGAAAATATCGTTAACAAAGCGTTGAAAAACAGATGGAGCATTGGTAAGACCTTCAGGCATAACACGCCATTCAAAGGACCCATACCGGGTCCGAAAAGCTGTCTTTGGTTCATCTCCGGCTGCGATCCGGACAAGATGATAAGCATGACGTAAGTCTAGCTTGGTGTAAATTCGAGCCTTTCGAGGAGAATCGAGAAGGTCGGAGATAAGTGGAAGTGGATACCGGTCTTTCTTAGTGATCTTGTTAAGACCACGGAAGTCAACACAAAGGCGGAGATCACCGGACTTCTTTTTAACGAAGAGGACTGGAGCACCGAAAGGAGATTTGGAAGGAGTAATGAGCCCAGCACTGATATGTTCGTCAATGAATTCTCAAAGTGCCTTGAGTTCTGCAGGAGATAGTGAATATATCGGACCGTACAGAGGATCTGCTGTTTCCTTGATATTAATTTTAATATTGTGAGAACGATGTGGAGGTAGTTCCTTCGCCATAGATGGAGAAAATATGTCAGAGAACTTGTGGTATTCTTTAGGGATACATGCAAGATCTTCATTGGAGACATCTGATGCTTTTCTGTCTACCGTTTCAGCTGATGGGTTGGCCAAGTGCATAGTATAGGATTTCACACCTGATTCCTTAGTAGCCCTCAAATAAGCGCGAGCTGAGATGATGGATACGAGTGGAACCGAGTTTGTAGGGGCATTTAATAGATCTGCGTAAGAATAAATAGGCTCAAAAGGATAAGGAGTAGAACTGGATGCATAGTGGAGTTTTGCCTGTTGGCGTTTACTCGGGCCAAGCAGAGGAATGTAAGGAGAGTCCAAGACCTCGATAGAGGGACCTGGACGTTCAGCCGGATTTGGATGCGTGTCAGTTTGGAAAGCGATACTGTTTTCAGACCAGTCAATCAATGGATTGTAGCGGTTGAGCCAGTTATATCCCAGAACTAAGTTGCAGGTAGAATCTAGAGAAGTGACATAAAAGTCAATTGATATGATTTCTCCCATAGGAAATTTCATAGGAAGAGAGACAGAGGAAGTAATAATGGAACCGAGGGAACCATTAAGAAGTCGTAAAGATATAGGAGAAATAGGTACAGTATGTACATGGTTCTTAGTAACAAAGTTTGAATCAATAAAACAATGTGAAGAACCGGAATTGATAAGGGCCGAGAAACTAAGAGCGTTTGAGTATAGAAGGACTGAAAGAGAATTAGGAGAAGAGAGTGCAGCTGCGTTGAGAGTAACCTCAATTCGGACACGATCCGGTGCAGTGCAACTCCGAGCTTGTGCCGAGGTCTCGGAGTCGCAGCCTAGTTTCCCGACTTTCCATCGGACTTGGCTAGCTCCATAGTGGAAGCAGTAGCTGCACGGGCCTTAGCCTCTTTCGCAGCTTGGTTAGTTTTCTTCTTTTGACAATCATCAACCTTATGTTTACCCCTGCAATAGCTACACAACCCATCCTTCAATCAGCGGGCCTTTTCGGCCGCATTCAGCTTTCCATCTTTTCCTAACTTATCTAAGAAGGGAAGACGGGGAGCGGTGGAACCCGATCCGGAAGCGACGGTGTTTGAAGTCGTAGTGGGTTGTTGTCCCTTGCCTTTTGGCTTGGGTTGGGATTGGGAGTTGGTCGAAGAAGTAGAAGAGGAAGTAGATTGTTTCGGTTTGTTAGAGGAATTATTGTTGGATTGACCACGAGCAGCGCGGGTTTTTTCGGCCTCATGTTGCCAATAGTGTTGGTCGCCTGCTTTCGCAGCGGCCCGAAGCGGATGGTAAAGGTCCGGACGGCCTCCAGGAAGTGCGGAGACCTGATCCTTGAGAATGACAGAGTCCTGGATCACTGTAACCAACTCTAGCAGCAAGGGAGTTGAACTTCACTTATATAACGAGCAATTCGGTCAGTAGTCTTCATAGTGAGTAAATCTAACTTGTCCGAAGCTTCTCCGGTGGAGTCCACTTGGCCAAAGTTTGTCTGCAATTCTACCACCCAAGCTTTATAGCTACCCATCCATGCTGGCGGATCCTGTTCGGAAAATTCACTACCCAATAGTTCAGGTTCGAAAAATTCAAGAGCAGTACCTTGGAGGAAAGAGAGGCCATAATTGACCTTCGCGGATGGATCAGAGGAGAAAACGTCGGGGTAGTGATTAAATTGTAATTGTAGACCAGTGAGGAAATTTTTGAGTTTGTGAGGATCAGAACCGTTGAAAGTCTCAGGTTCCTTCTTGGGTTTGGCTTTTTGGCGGAGCATCTGTTGAAGCAACGCGTTCTGCACAGTAAGATAACTGGTGAGTGCGGAATAGAAATTATCAGACAGGTTTCGGTAAGGAGCACCGCCTAGCGTTCTGCCAGCTGGAGGACCACCTGGAGGAACACCGCTGCCACCACCACCAGAACCTCCCGGATCTCTGGAATTGTCCGGAGGACCTCCAGGGCCACCACCTTCACCTGAGCCACCTCCAGGAGGATCCGACGGATCTTCATCTGGATCACCTCCATCTTTGGGTGGATCATCAGCGTCATCAGCTCTACCTTTGCCTTTATCAACCCTGGGCGTTTCTTCTCCTATTTCCTCCATTTGTAATTCGGAGAGTATCGGAGATGGTCGGGGTCATAGGGTAGAAGAGCGTCGTGAACGATCAATGGTTCCTTGGAGTTTACTGGGAGAGAGTAGAGTGTTGTAGGGATCGTCGGAATCAGAAGCATAAACGCTGCTGACCCTTCGGGGAGTTTTGGGAATATCGAGATGAGAAAAGCGAAGAGCAGACCTGACATGGGCCTGTGTTGTAATAGTACATGTGGGGAATAGGGTTTCGAAAACAGGAAGGTGTTCGCAATGGTTGTCTGGATTGGACAACATGTCGACTCAAGAAAAAGAATTTAACTACTGTTATCGATGTCCGGTCGATCTCCGCACATCCGTAACAGCATGCAACCTTAAGAAGGTTGGATGTTTGTTCACCAGAGGAGGACAATCGGCCGTGAATATTGCCAATAACACAAGGTTGGAAGAGCTGATGGAGGAGATGATAGGAGAGCAGAAGCGGACAAATCAGCTCCTAACCAAGTTGATTGGTCATTCTAAAAGTAAGTCTTTCTTTGTTACTCGTTTCTTTTTGCTCACTATTTGCAGAATCTTCCAAGATTGCAATCCCGGAAGCGGAGGCCAGGCCTTCAAAACCAAAAAAGAGAAGAAGGATCTTGAAATCAGTGGAAGTAGAAGTACCGAAAGAAAAGGACACTGAGGAAGAGCCAAAAGAAACCGGCAAAGAAGGGGAGGATGAAGATATGGAAACAGGAGAGTAAGGGAAAGTAAGCGGCTGAAGTCGGACCTTAGTAATATAGGAAAGTTCTAAATAATACGGATCGAACTGGCCATTTGGGCCTTGTAATTGTAAAGGTTTTTTCTCGAGTTTGAACAGAGTGAAATGAGTGAATAAGGATCATAAGGATCCGGAAGGACCCGGCATATTAGGGTACTTAGCATGAAATTCTGTAATGATCTCATTGGCCTGGAAGTTATCAGCCAGAACCCAAGAGTATTCTTAGTCAGTACCTTCATAATCTAACCACCGTACATAGTACTGCAGCTTGCATCGGAACTGTTGGTCGATTTTGGAATTGAGTATCTCTGAGCCCTCATAATGGTCTTCAGAGTCTTCGACGATAACAGGTCTGGGCAGGTCCTGGACATGATTAGGGATAGGATTAGGAAGGATAGATTCTAATTGAGAGACATGAAAGATGGGATGAATAGAGCGGAGTTCTGTCAGAAGCCAAAGAGTGTAAACAACTGTGGACGGTTGAGCTATGATTTCAAAAGGACTAAGATACTTCTCCAAAAACTTCTTGGTCGGCTGAGTCGATTTGATGTTTTTGGCTGTCACCATGACTCGGTCTCTGACCTTCCATTCAGGATGCAGTATAAGCTTTTTGTCCTTCTGTTCCTTATAGCATTTCTGAGCTGCTGTTAACTCATCACGGTAATGGCACTAAAAACTACTACAAGGTGCAGCAAAACACACTCCAAGCACAAAGTGCACAAAACCAAACCCAACACTAGCAATTAGTGTAGTTGATTTGTGGAGGTCGGTATCAATGGACGCTCTCAGCAAGGTTCACTGAGAACTCTAAGATAGGACTTCAAAGGTGGGGCTTTATATGGTTCAGAACAAATTTAAATTCTGTGTTCACAAGTCAAAATGACAAAGGCTTTCTACAAAGTTCACTACTTCGAGGAGGTGTTCAATTCTTTCTAAGTTCAAATAGAATTATCAAATTCAATTCAAATTCGAGTCAAAGCAACTCTACAAGTTCAAAGTTTCCAAGTACCAAAGTGGCAACAAATTCAAAACAAATTCAAAGTTCAAATCTAATCTTTTCCAAATACAAACACCAACTTTGAAGAAGTGGGGCAAAGTATGAGCCAGAGTCCCCTAGTGAAAGCACTTAGGCTTCTGTCATAGGTTACTGGGGAAAATACTGCTGCTACCACCCTTCCTTATATACGCTTTTTCGAATAAATAATAATCAAAAGTCGAAGATATGGTAACAAGTCGAAAATATAGAGAAATCCCTTTCAGAGATACCAAAGTACCCTTAATCAGGTATAGTACATGTCAATTAGCTATAAAACTGTCCAGAATTTAATATTCCTTATTTCTTTTCCTCATATTTTCTTTATTCCTGTTCTGAGTCGGATATCTTTGACATTTGCATGTGGATACATCCTGACCCCTTTTTGTTTCCAAGGCGAGTCCCCATGTGCTCCCTTGTTCTCTCTTGTTCTATCCGATCTGGAATAGTCCAAAACTGTTCAATCTACATTCCAGGGATTGTTTCTATGGTTCTTTCCTGGTAGAATATCCTTTCTGACTGGATATCGACAACATCCGCCCCTTTTCTTGTTTCCAGCTGTAAGTTATAGCCACCGGCATTATTTCCGTTCCTTAAGTCCAAAGTGGACTTTAGATAGTTACATCCGTCCGATTGTTACTTCCAGATGTACTTCTAGGAGTTGTTTCTGTCTTTTCAACCAATATCAAAGAAATCAATAAATTGACAGTAAAATCAAGTGTCCCCATGTTTGCTACAAGTATTTGCGAATGAGACAAGGCCTATGCAAATGAACGAAGGTTTTTAAAAGGCTGCTTCATTGGTTCCTACAGGTTTCAGAACGTTGAAGACTCTCGTCTATAAGGCAATTCGTTAATGGGCGAAGTATACCACTCAAGAGTCAACCTAATATCAGAGCTACGGGAGTAGCACCAACACCAAATCAACCCAAAAACTAGTAAACCTCCGTGTAAAGTCTATCAATAACTCTACACACCAGGAAAGATTGCAAGGGTGGACTGCTTGGCAAAGGTTACGCACAAGATCACAGTCTCAGTATCGTATGAAGTTCTTATGAAATCAATGTGTAACTGCAAGTGTAAAAACACCACAGCTACGGGATTCTAAGGTTTGTAGGGGCTCTGTTTATTGTCCAGTGGACTAAGTGGGACTATGAATTTCGTCTACGGTAAGACTAATTCGAACGATTGGAGACTATTGCCCTCGACGGACACGAAAACTAAGTCCTCGGCGGACACGAACGCTAAGACCCTCGACGGATCACGAAACAGTAATCAAGACCTCGGCGGCCTACGGACGGATAGTTCTCTAGTTTTTGACCTCGACGGTCTCGTATAGTTCAAATCAAATCTTATCGTTTCACTGCACAAAGACAGGGCAAATCTCTCTATTGGTGTCAAGAGCAGTTACTCACGGGCAACCCACTCAGGACTTTCCTACGCACGGGTAGTACTTGCTTATCTACGGATACATGAGCTGCTTTTATACTACTTCTACGCTAGCTTTGTAATCCTATCTCTACTTGTTTTATCTCTAAAAATAATGCACTGTAGCTACGAATCCATGCGGAGTCTTATCGCTAGGGACTGCTACATGTGCAGAATCTTGTCTACGGAGCTTTTCCGTATTCGAATCATATGTTTTGGACCAATCTGGACCGTTCTTCATTCTTGTTTCAGCATGTGGAATGGACCTACATAGGCGTCCCATATGGTATTTCCTGCCTACGGACCTTATCCTACATTTCGACGTTATCAAATCATATGGACTTAGTGTGTCCAAATAGTTCCAGCATATGGATCCAGAGTTCCGAATCGCCATAGCACATGAACAGCGCGGGCTCCGAGATCCGTTGTTCATTCCTGCCTGGTTCCTAGGTACTCTATCTGGGATCTGGGATCTGTATCATGTCTTTTTGTCTTTTCCTCAGATCGGGACTCGATCTATGGTCATATCAAATTTCTCCTAGTCTGTGTGGTCCAATGTCCGATTTCTTGTCAACTAAATCCCCCGTAGAAGTAGGTACTCCTAGTATGAAGGTCTTTTGACTTTGTTAAGTTCTGCTACGAACGGTTCTGTGAAGACTACAAGTCTTCTAATAGTACAATCCCTTGATATGCCAGTGCATAGTAGAATGTAGAGAGTAGAACTCGGTGGATTACCGCTTAAGTCCTCTGCTCATAGTGTTCTACAGGTTTCGAACGGTCATACAGTTTTCTGACACGATCTACGGCTCTCTCTAACTGGTCTAGCTGCGCCTACGGCACATCCTACTAGCGGCACTAGCTTTAACTAGCAATTCAGGCTCACTCTAGTTCTTAATACAATAAATATCGCTCCGTAGCACTGTTTTAAAGTGCAAAAAGAACCTTGTAGCATAGTCAACTAAGTCGCATTATCTCCCCCAAACAAAAGAGGACTGTCCCCAGTCCATCTACGGACTGAGCACAACATCATCTTCTATCGTTTGAATTGATCTACGGCTTTTTTCATTTAGTAGTTCTACTAAAAGCCTTCAAAATGGCCCGTAGATCTACTTAATCTTATCTACGGTGTACACTCTAATGTACAACTGTCAAGTCTCTGACTTAGAGAAATTTTGAGCTCGAGCTCTACGCTGACCAGCGCTAATGTTCCCAAAAAGGAAATGTTCCAACATCAAAATGATTTTCCCACGCCAGAACTCCTACGATGCAATGTTCCGTCGTTAATTACTTCCATCATTTCTTAATTATGGCCTCATCATTCCGTAGATGATTTCAACAGCCTCGAGGCTTTAATTTCCGTAGATCTGGAATATTCTACAACATTCTGTGATGTTCTACGGTCATGTGCTGGTTCATATGTTGGATTTGGCTATAAAAACCGCAGCAGTTGGACTTAGCAGAAATTTTCATTCCTCCCTTCTCCCACCTGCTCTACGGTCGCTCTTCGCCGCCGCTCTTCTTATCATCTTCACCGCCGCTCTCAACGTTCTCGAGGTGAGTGGGGACAATCTACGGAGGCTTCGGAGTCTGCTCCGAGGCCCGTAGATTGTTTTCGCTTTTCTTATTGTTTTTACGGTGTCGCATACTAATGCGATGCCGTAGATCACATCCAATGCCGTCGAAACAAGATAAAGGCAAAGGAAAGGCCCCAGTATCGGAACCTTATGTCCCATCACCCATAATTCTCGATGCTTTGGAGGCCAACCTCCAATATCTTCATACTTGGATCAGCAGCCTCAACAATCGTCTGATCGCAAAAGTGACAGAGGAACCACAACTGTTTGCAGAATTCCGCAAGAATAGCTCTTTTCTGGTACGTTTCCGTCTTTTTCTTTTCCTTAGTCCTTTTGGGGCTAATCTAATCTCGTTGTAGAACGACCTTTACCGACAAATCGTGCGTTTTCGCGACGAGATGTGGATTTCTCCTGCTTTGCAAATTATGGCCACGCTCTCCTTTCTTGCCGACGACTGGAAAGTACCGGGAGATGAGTGGATGTATGGTGAATCCGAGTTCACCAATCTACTCGCCACCCTCGGTGTAAGCGCTTCTTTCTAACTGCCTTTTTCTTACTTATCATTTTCATAGCGGTTTGATTTTGACTCTGAGCCCCTGGAATTCTATCTTCCGAACGCTCCCCGATCAACTCTTCCGCCTATGGTAAGTTCTTCTATTCATTCTTCTTTCTTGGACGCTCAGCTTTCACTGTAGCTTCCTTTACCCTCACTTCCGGACCCTCCTGCGGTAGCTACGCGCTCCCAGGATGTTGTCATGGGTTCACCCCTGACAGAGGATCGTTTACCAGTTATCGGTTCACCCGTAGCTGGTCCTTCTTCTCTCCCGGTTGCTGGTCCCTCAAAACCAGTCCAAAAACGAAAGGTACGTTTCTGCAACATTGTCTCATATGTTTTTCTTATCGTGTTCTAGGTTCCCAAACCTCCTACGGCTGGCCCTTCTCAGGCTAAACGGCCAAAAGTGGTCTTTGCTGAGAGCTCTGACGGTACGGGATCTCCTCCCCCAACTGTAAGTGTTCTCTTTTCTTCTTTTGAATCTGTCCAAGTCTTCTAATCGCCCTTTTAGCGTTATAAAACTCGCTCCCGAACGAAGAAGGCTCCTATGACCGCTGTCTCTGAGTCAGAGGGTGTGGTCGTGGACCTTCCTTCCCATCCGTCCCCCTCGAAGAGTTCCAAGACAAAGGGGAAGAAGAAAGAGCCAAATACTCCTACAGGAGCATCCGTAGATGAGTTATGGACTTCTTCCGCACCCTCCCATGTGTTCCCTGAAGAATGGGTCGGAGCTGCACGTAGTAAGTTCTCGGATTTCTCTTTAGTGCCTTCGATTTTGACCGTAGCACAGATATGGATCTGCAGTTCAATTTTGATGAAGCTAAATTGAGCTTCAAATCTATCGTAGCTGCTGGTCGTTCAGTTTCCTTTGTAAGTTCTATCTTTCTTCTCGTATATTTTCATTCTTATCTTATAATTCCATCTAGTTCGATCGCCTTTCCCCGTGCAACCGATGCACGTATTTTGGCTACACGGATTGTCAACCAATCTGGGCCCCCAGTGGCAAAACTGGTAGTCGACCCACCTGCCAGCGATGTTTCTCAGGGAAACAAAAGTGTTCGTACTTCGATTCCGACGATTCTCGCACAGGGGCGAAAAAGATTGAAATTGCTTCTAGCAATAACATTTGTAAGTGTCTCTTTTCTCCCATAGATCGAATCTAATCACTCTTTCAGTTTTGGCGAAGGTCGCTCACCGCCTTCAACGAGAGTTCCAAGCCTTCGATCAGGCTCGACGGGCTCAAATTGCGGCCTACAACTCTGGTCGACTTATCTGGGAGGACATCCAAGCCAGCCAACTAGCACTACGGGCTGCCGGACGAGATCCTGTAGAGGTTCTGAAGGGTCTTCAAGATGATGACGACTTTTCAATGACTCCAGATCAAGTCAAGGCTCTAGGAGAGGCACTTAGGTGGCCAGTTGTGGGTACACCAAGCTTGGTGACTACAAAGGATCTACGCCCTTCCCCCGTAGATGAAGAGATCGAGGATCCTGCTCCTCTCCCACCTGCGGTATGTATGCCTTTCATTTCTATAAATTTGTTTCTTATCGATTCTTTTAGGAACCCATGTCTTCATTGCCCGCTGCTGAAGACCTTCCAGCTGCCGTAGCTGAGCCTCCTGCAATCGAGGCTGCAAAGGAGCCAGAGACACTTCCAGCTGCAAGATCCGTAAGTCATTCTTTCTTCTTATCCTTTCTTTCAATTAACTATCTCTGTAGGAGGAAGATATCACGGCTCGCGACTTGATCGACGACGAGGCCGAAGAAGCGGTGAGTCCTCTAATATCTCCGTAGATTCCTTCTGACTCCCTTTTCTAGAGTAGCGACGAGGACTCCAGTGATGGAGAGGAGGACGACGATGACGAGGGTGATGAAGGAACTTCGGATTCTTCTTCTCCTTCAGTTGTCCATCGTCCCCTTTCTCCAGTCACCACAGCAGTTCTCAACAAACTGGCTCGAGAAAGGCGAGCATTCGAAGAGGCTTTTGGCTATCCCATGTATCGTAAATGGTAAGTTCAATATTTCTATCTTAGAACTTGTTACTAACTCTTCATTAGAGCTTAGCTTTTCACTTCTGAACTAGTTCTGCCTTAGGTAGACTCGAACTTTATCTCTTTTGTAATCATTTCTTGTTTTCTTGTATTGTATCAATAGCCTACAGTTACTGTAGCCTTCTTGATTCTTGTACTGGGCTTATAGCCCTCTTATCTTGTATTTTGGCACGCGCTACGGCGCCTAAATCCTTCTTTTTGTATTCTTATTTCATATCTTGTAGTGAAATCAAAACTTGTTTGATTTGCATATTGCGTGGCTAAGATCCAATAAGTCCAACTTAAA
Source organism: Marasmius oreades (assembly GCF_018924745.1). NCBI lineage: Eukaryota > Fungi > Basidiomycota > Agaricomycetes > Agaricales > Marasmiaceae > Marasmius > Marasmius oreades. The sequence continues at coordinate 1,704,826 of NC_057332.1, forward strand.
ACTTTAATTGCTAAGTTAGTCTCATCAGCCGCAGCTCACATGTCTTGCTCGGAGTTAGATGAATCTATCCGTAGCACATTGTTCAATCATTCTAATCACTATGCATCTCTCGTGTAGGTTCTCGCTTATATGTTTTTCTTAAGCGATGATTATCTTTTCAGTATCCGTAGGTACACCCGTATGTTCATGTAGGTGTTCAAATCGCAAAACTTGAATCTACGGTCAAATTTTCAGGAACCTAAGGTACCTCTCCCCCAAACAAATGAGCAGTCAACTCCTGTTGACGAGATGTTGGATCCGGGAGTCCTTTAGGACCATAAGGTAGAGAAAGTCATCTACGACTGGATAGTAGAGCGTAAAAGGTATAAAAGGTTGGCCGTAGATAGTCAATTCTTTACTACCCAGCTCTACCAGCCTTTGTAGTAACCAATCCTCAACTCTTACATTCTCATATCATCTTTAAAATGTCCACTCGTAGTGAATTCGTTCCCACTAAAATCTGGGTCGAACGCACTGCTCCGATCGTTGAACAAGTCAGCCAGTTGCGTCCCTACGCTAACAAGCTGTCCACCGAGCTGTTCACCAAACAGCTTCTCGACGTTGTGGTACGTTCAGCACCGCTCTTTCATCTCTGTTTCATTGTAATGCTTCTGCCGTAGGTTCAGACCAAGCTCCAAAGCTACCAGTCTGCCAAAGACGATGTCGCGTTCGATCTTTATCGCAACGTCGTCGAGATGGTCACCGCCGACATCGAACAGTTCTCCCTCGATAAGAGCGTCGACTTCGCAAAGGCCAAGTCCTTCTACGTCGAGATGTGCGCTGTGCGCAACAAGGCATCTGCTATCAAGCGCAAGAATGTAAGCTCCCATTTTATTAATCTTTCTAATTTTTGATATTGACTTCGCCGTAGGGAGCTAGCTCTTCTCGCAACGAAGCTACTATCGAAATCTCTGATACTGAAGAGGCCAACACTAAAGTAAGCCCTTCAGTTCGTTCTAAACCTATCTACGGCTCAATCCTTTTACCAGAATGACGACTTCAAGATGAAGGACGCCACTAAAGGGAAGGATCCTATGAAAAATCGCATTTCCAAGAAGAAAGAGGTCCGTAGATCGCATTATTCGTTTCATATAAATCATTTCTAATCTTTCCTTAGATCGAAGCAAAGCCTGCTAAGAAGGCTCGTATCGATAAGGCAGGCGTAGACCTTACGCCCGAATCTGAGGGTGAGTGTCCACCTTGGGACCGTCCTCTCTTTATTCGTGGCCGTAGCATCACTTATGACAACTTGTTGGACAGAGGAGAAGAAATGCAGAGAGTCTACACATCTCTCTGTACTCAAGGTCATAGCCAGCATGCCGGCCCATTTTGGTATGGACTCCCTTTCTGCGTCCGACCTCGCCGCCATTCAGACCCTCCTCCGTACGGAGGTCAATGCATCGGCCTTTTCGATCCTTCACCAAGGAGCAGCGTACCGGGCAGCCTACGAAAAACTCGTCGAGGCAAATCAGCTAGTCCTTTCCCGCCTCGCCCTTTCCGTCGAACAGTCAGCTACGTCGACTTCAACACAGGAGAGGTCTACAAACCAGCCTACTGAGGCGGATGCAGGTGCTCCTATGGAGTCTATTCAGTAGTGTATCTTTCCGTAGATCACTCTTTTAACACTGGCTGGCTGTAGCGATAAACGGTGTCCGCTCCTTTCATATTACTGTCATTTCGTATACTTGTGCACTAGTTAGATTTTATTAGAATCTAACTGGATTTTTCAGTTTCATATGTTCAGTCAGATCCGAGAAAATCTAACTTTCTTCTTAGCAGACCTAGTAACTCTTACTGGATCATCCATTGGATCCTCAGATTCGCTAGGTAGCTCAATTTCATTATCATTTTCTGCCGTAGCTGAGGCATTACCATTCAGCCTCAAGTTTTGAGCCCGGTCAAAGATGTAATCCACTCCAAGTTCATACTCAGTTGGTTCATCTTCGTTAGCCATGGCTTCTAACTCATCTTTAGATAGCTGAATTAAATCTTTTATTTCCGTAGGGAGGTCAATGTGGTATCGCGCCGCGTGAGGTAGGATGCGAAAGGCTCCATATTTTCCCCGTAGCAACGTTCCATCCATTTCCGCTAAGATATAAGAGCCACCTTTAGTACGTCGAATGACTACGCAAGGCCCAAAGTATCTAGGGAACATTTTCCTATCCAAGTTCTTTTCAATAGCGGTATTCCGTACTTGAACCAAGTCTCCGGGTTCAAAGTTTAAGGGTTTTATAGTATGTATATATTCCCGTTCGTACTTGATCAAGCGTCTACGCTTTTCTTCTGTAATTCTATCTTGCATAGCTGTTACATGCGTTCTGTGTTTAGCCAGAGCTTGCGCTCGAAATCCAATCAACCCTTCTCGTGATAGAAACCTATTGGGTAGTTTTACTAGCCACGTAGATTCCACAATATCAAGCGGTAGTATAGGTTCTGCACCGGTAACAAAGAAGTAGGGGGAGCAACCTAAGTCTTTCCTAGTTGTTACTCTATCCGCCCACAAAATATGCTTCAAAAACCAGTACCATTTCGCAAGGTCTCCAGCTACGGCCTTCGAAAGCGCACTCCGTAGATCGAAATGTGCTCTCTCAATCTTTCCATTTGCTTGAGAATTGTACGGTGAAATCTTAATGCTACGGACACCATATTTGTCCGTAAGCCACCTTGCCATAGCAATCATTTGTGGTGCATTATCCGTAACAACCTCCTCGGGACAACCCCATCTACTAATGATATCGTCAAAAAACCACTCTGCGAGTATTCTGGCTGTATCACTTTGAATAGCCCTTGCTTCGGACCATCTCGATAGTGCGCATCGTCCGTGAACAATCAGTTTACAACTGTTGCTAGCGGGAGTCATACTTAAAACATCTACATGAATCACTTGGAACAGCGACGGTGTGTGAGTAACCACTGGTGGTATTCTCAAAAGATCAAGCCTTCGATCCTGGCATTCTTGACAGCTACGGACAAACCAATCTATGTCCTTGTCCATATGCGGCCACCAAAATCGTTTCTCCATGATCGACTTAGTCGCAAACATTCCTTTATGTCCTAGATGATCGTGACTTGCTACGAGCATCCACATCCTCTTATCAGGAACTACATACAACCTATGTTGTGTAGAACCATCCGCAGACCGTTTGTAAAGTCTCCCATCGGGGTCTAGAAAGAATTTCGATCCCAATGTAATGAAACTGTTCATTTCGTTTTTAGATAACTCGCTTACAAAATCTGCTTCGGGATCTAGAAGCCACTCTTCAATTTGTGGAACTTTCTCATCGAACCTTTTAATCTCATTCGTATATTCATGTATAGGCTTATATGGATGAGAATCATTCCAACTGTCATCTACGGCGGGCGGAACCACTGGTACTTGCTTCAAAAATGTTGAAACATAGTCTGGAGGTTTCCGTAGTGCCCAATTTCTTATCTTATCTACAAAGTTTGCTTCATCTACGGCAGACCGTAAGTCTTCTAAATAGCAAAAGACAGATGTAGCCAACTTTGGTTCTTTCTCAGCTAATGAAACCAAATAACCTGACCGCGGATCTATATCATCCTTGAACGTATCAATGTCAAAAGGTTCATCCTCGATTCCATCTCCCATTCGAAACTTTACTGGCTGACCATCGTCGTCGACCAGGAATTCTTCCCATCCTTCTGGTTTAGGCGTAGATATCCCACCAGGAGGAGGTCTCGAAAGTCCATCTGGACCATGTACAAGTCCTTTAATATGAACTAGTTCAAAATGATAGAGTCTGATCTCTTCAATCCACCGGTTAATGCTAGCATTCGGAGCACTATCCGGATTGTTCAACATTCCTTTGATATAGCTGGCGTCCGTTTCTACGGTCAACGGTCTACATCCAAAAGTTTGATACTTCGACGCTCGTAGCGCCATAAGTAACCCGTAGAGTTCTCGTTTCGGTTGTGAGAAGCGTGCTTCTCTCTCATTGAACGTTATAGACCCAAAGTAATTGTAGAACTTCATTTTTGGATTTTCGGGGTCTACTTGGTACAAGTAATAGCCTACCCCGTGCCAAGACGAATCTACGGCCAAAGTGATACCCGTCGGATTCTTATAGTCAATGGGCCGTAGCGCGGGTGCATCACGGATTCCTTCTTGAACCTCTCGGACAGCTTCACAAGCTTCCTTGTTCATTTCAAATGGTACAAAAGCTCCAGTGAGCTTATTCAATGGTCTTGTCTTCTTAGCGTAGTCCTTAATGAACATGCGCATTTGTCCTGCAATCCCCAGAAACGATCGAATATCAGTTTTGCTTCTGAAGTTTTTCGGATCCCAAGAGAGAATGATCTCTGCAAACTTCTCTACAGGTTTTTCACCGTCGTAGGACACTCTATGGCCTACTACCATTCCTTCAGCGCAACAAATGAAAGCCTTCGGACCTGAAAAGGTACCTCCCGCATACTTCATTCGCTGAACTATTCGATTCACGTTCTGTAAATGCTCCCAAACGAATCTACGGATGCCTGGATTCTCAGGAATCACCTCGTAGCCTCCGTCGGGCAACTCATATCTAGTACTAGGTCCTCGTATAGGTACGTCGTCAATGTATGGTCTAGTAACATGAGGAATTTCTTCCCGTAGGATGTATGTTACATCCTCATGAAACAAAGGGACTGAATTAGTCCATCCCATAGGTAGTTTCACTAATCTATAGGGACCAAAGGGCGTTTGGAACGTAGTAAAGTCTCTCGATTCCTCGTCGATAAGCCTTTCATCGTAGCCAACCCAAATGTCTAACATTCCTATACATGCTCTTCCAGAAAAGCTACTAGCAATCTCAGCTGTTCCAGGTGGAATCCCAGAATGCTGAATCGTGACTGCATTCAATGGTTCTAACGAATGAACCAGCCGTAGACTCTTTCCATCTTTCTTTAGTACCATGAACCACTTCGATCGATACGAAGACGTAGTAGGTTCATATACTCCTGCTGCGATTTTGTCCTTCAAAATCTGGCAGACTTCTTCGTAAATCCCAGGTGGAATAGGGATATTACGCTCAACCCAGGGCTTGTGAGGCAACACTGGAAACTTAATCGGTGGGAAGAAATCTGTACGAAATGTTCCACCTTCATCTGCACTCCAAGCGAATCCTTTCTCTTGGATTTTCATCAGATGGTGTACCAATTTCATTTCTTCGGGCCATAGAAAGCCTTCATTATGATTCTTTTCTATGATTTCCCTACGTTCTTCTGTATACCGTTCTCCTGGACTGAACGCAGGAGGGTGCGGCGATAGTACTGGCATCCCTTCAAGCGGATCCCCAGTAATATTCCTAAGAACTCGGAATTCTTCTGGCATCTTAGCCAATTGTGGTCGGACTTTAAGTGCTACTGGCTTATATTTTCCGTAGACCGACTGAACTGTATGTTTTCCAAGCGCCGTAGCACCCTGGGAAACATAGTTCTCACGCTCCATAGACTGCGAGCTACTCAAGAATGTGCTATATGAATTCGTAAGAAGACTTTCTCTCGAAAGCTTTCCTTCTAAGTTGCGTAGAGCAAGCCCCATCTCTTGTACACACGCATCAAGTTCGATAACGTAGGCATTCAGAGAGTCCGTAGACGATAGAATCTCATCTATCGGGGTTTCGCCCGTATAAAGGTCCTTAGGAAAGTTGTCTATAGTCCCGTAGACTTGCAACCATCTTTCCTTATGAAAAGCTAGTTCATTGAACAAAGTCTTTCCACGTTTCTCAGGGTCCTTAGCTAACCTATCCAAATCCAAAGCTATACATTCGTCGGTTTGGTAGTGATTTTCGTACATCCTTTGGTGATAATCTACTAGCGCAGATGCTTCATATAGCATTGTATCAAATGCACTTTCATTTTCAACCGCACCCCCTACAAAACTTCGTAGTCGGAGCAACGGGGGTATCAATCTATCTGGATTTTCTTCAATTCTCGACGCATCAGCGAGATCCTTGAAATTCGTACTAAGCGAATCAACAAGTTTACATAGACTATGGGTATCTTGAGCCTTCAAAAGTAAAGCTCTGCCGTCTACGGCGACCTCACTAAGCTCATCTATCTTATCTTGTTGAGAAGAGTCCAATCGATGTGCCAATTTTTGGCTGTTGAAGCCTTCGAGGGTTGAACCTCTTCTAGTAGTACAAAGCAACCGTTCTCGTTCCGTAGATTCACCGTGTATAGAATCTAGGGAATTCGAAACTGGTGCTGATGAATAATAGGAAAGAAAACTGTCCGTAACACAAGGAGAAATAGAAGCACTGTTTTTGTGTTTTGTATCTTCTGTGTGTTTTTGGTCTTTTTCATTTATATCAATGTTTTTCATCCCTCTCGAATCAGACTGACTAGTAGTCCTTTCACTGTTTGAAGCTTCTATGAAGGCTCCAGCCAGCTCCGTAGGAGAGAATTTTGTATTTATCAAATTTTTATATTTTTCAATTCGTGGAACACCGTGAGCATCTACGGATATTTGTAGAGCCACCTCTCCTTGATCCTCTATCAATTCATCAAGGTGGACTGAAAATTTGAAGATTCAGTCCCTCGTTGTTCTCTTTCTTTCTGCGCTTCCTCTGAACTCTGCGTCCGTAGGGTTGGTTCCCGCTTAGGTTTTATCTTAATGCCTTCCCCTCTCATGTATGTAGGGATGACACTTTGAATTCCTTTGTTTGGGCATGAAACTGTAACCCACTGATCTCCATCCTTGAAGTTTTGCACTTTCGATTCCGTTAGGACATCGAAAGGTCTACCCAAGAGAATCTGAAAGGGAGCTTTCTCCACCACATGAAGTTGCAAGTATACTGTTACTTCACCAAACTTGAAAGGTACATTTCTGCACACTCCCAGTGTTGGTTTCAGCTGTCCATTGGCAGACTGCATGTGAATCACTGAATTCGGATCCCATTGCAAGCCTAATCCTTGAGCAACCCATGCGTCAATCGCGATTATTTGCGATCCACCATCGATCACTGCTTCTACTCTTTCCGTAGAACCGTTAACCTCAGGAAAAACACATCTGAGACCCTCGGACAATCCAGCTACTATCACGACCTTCTGTTTTTCTTCAGAATCTAACTTGGTGCGATAAACTTCCACAACATCTCGGTGAACTACTGATCCCGCTTCCAATCCGTCTTCTTCCTCTTCTAAGGTTTCGAACGAATCTACGGTCTCAATATTATCTACTTTCACAAACTCCGCTTCTTCATCAAAAGGTTCCTCAGCTGCCGTAGAGTCTTTTATCGGATAGTCTAATGTCTGAAGGAACGCTTTATAGTTCTTCGTTCGAACGTGCTTATTCCTAACTCGCCGTAGCAATGCCTTTCGGAACTCTTCTGAAGCCGTGAGCTTGTTCAAGCAAACATTAGCCGGATTGGCCATCATTTGGTCAATTAGGTCTTGTATCACCCGTTGCTTATATCTTTTCGTTTCAACATTTTGAAGATTTTCCGTAGACGCTTTCTTCACGTTTTCGGAATGAACCTTCTTAGATTTTGAAGCACCCTTGTCTTCAGGAATTACGCTTCGGGGCAATACAGAATCCCTTGGTTGTGGGACACGTTCTACGGGTTGAATTTTATCGAATACCCTAGGCAGCGGAGTAGAAGGACGTCTATCGACCTGCGACGGAGGTTCTTCTTCATCCGATTCTGCTTCTTCTTCTTCAGAGACCTCTTCTTCGAAAGGCTTTCTCTGGGGTATCACATACGGTTGTTTCCTTAAGAACGATGGCGTAGATATTACTACTTGGGGTTTTGGTGGTAATTTTATTTTTTTGGGGTCCTCCGGTCTCCTCTGGGTATCTCGAGATCTATCTCTCTTATCTGAGGAGTCCATCATTGGACCTTTTAGTTTTTTGAGCTGTCGCCCGACTGGCGACGAGTCTCTACCTCCAAAGCAGCAATTCTCTGTAGCAAAACTTCTATCGTAGGCACAGATTGACGGTCTGAGAGATCATCATCAAGATCCAAGTCTCCCTGTAAGAAGAAACTGGTCTTTTCAGCACCTGGCCATCCCTTTTCTCTAGCGATAGCTCTAATTCTGTCTGCTCGTGATTCTTTCTTCACTGGATCAGGCGGTGGGAGGTTATTCCCATCGTACATCTCCAATCTATTCGTATGTTCATTCTTAACTATCCACTTCTTCTGGGATAGCTCTTGTGCTTGCCTGCATTCTCTCCAGAAATGCCCGGGTTCATCACAAATAATGCAATTTTTGTCCGTAGGCGCCCTATATGGCTGCCCTGCGGCCGTAGAGTTGGATGCGATCTGGTTCGAAGGCCTAGATCCACCGCTACTCTGCCCTTGGCTTCCATTATGATACGCCATAGCTTGCATGTTTTTGTAGAAGTTAGGCTGACTGAAGTCAGGCATCTTCTTCGAAAGCTCAGAAACTGCACGCGCGAAGTCGTTCATTCGAGTATTCTGTGCGTCTACGGAGGCCAAAAGTTTCATTGTCAACTCATCAGAAGCTATTTCCTTCTTGTACGAAGACAATGGAGCTATCGTAGGCTCGATTTTTGCACGAGTGATCAAAGGGGTTCCTACGGGAGCCGCCGCTTTCACTCCTAGAGTATAGCTAACAGGATCTAAGCCCTGAGGTGCGTAGCAATCGCCTACTAACTCATTACTTATGGTCAAAGCCATATCCCTAACTTGGGAGAAAGCAAAAGGGTCTAGCTGGGAAGCCACCCACCCACTATTTACTTCTACGGGCTTTTCTGCCTGCAGGTTTCGAACGTAGTGAGGGTCCCGTAGCCTCTTTCTGATCTCTCGCCAGAATGTCGGGTCTAGACATTCCGCAAACTTCTGTACTTTCTCTCGATTTGACAAACTTCCTGCAAGTTTGTCTGCTTCAAACTCAAACTCCATATTAAACGAAGTAAGCTTTTGTAGCTGTTCTTCTCCTATACCAGAGAACCTAGCCTTCAACAGATCTAAATTCTCCAGTGCTCCTATTTCTAAATCCCTAATCGACGGGAACAAATCAAACATCTCTTTCTCAAAAGCGGCCCAACTATAGCCTCTCGTAGATGGCAAATGATGTGCCAGGAGTCGAGAGGTCTCGAACTCCATTTGAATCATTGCTAGAATGATAAAAGATTCATCTAACTTCCAGCCCTTGACTTTCCCATATTGTAGGATAGCCGCCATCCATTCCCGTAGATTTCCAGGATCTAGACGGTTGAATGTGGGGAGCCTTCGTTTCGACGTATCCTTGTCTAATTCTTTCAAAGCCCCTTTAGAGAACTCCGTCCAGGACTTCTTTATCGGTCTTTCTTCATCTGGCACACCTGCCGCTACTGGGTCATTCGATATATGGGACATACTTGTTAACGGTCTTTCAAGAAATAAACTCGGGTTTAGTTCAAAAGAATAAAACTCTTCTTCCCGTAGGTCGAAGTCTGAATTGTATTCGGAGGGTAGAGATGATAACGGTGAAGAAAACGGTTCAATGTCTTCAGTTAAAATCTCTGGGGTTTCGTATGGGGTTTCTAACGCTTGGTTTCTAGGACCTTGCGTAGATCTCGTATCTCGGAAAGCTTCTCTCGGACTTCTGTCAAAAGAGAAACCGGGGTTTCTTAAATCGTTTGGGATAACTTGGGTCGCTTCTCTTCCTTGCGTAGAATTGCGCGTAGATCGAGAAGACTGACCAGCTCTCGGTACTTGAGCTGGGGTACTAGATGCTAAAGCCGTAAGACTATGTGTCTGTAGGACTTGTTTGCCAGCCGCTAGTGAAGTGCGAGTATTACGTCGCTGTGAACTAATCTTTCTGAGAGAAGTTCTTTTGGTTTTGGTTGTTTTTGTAGTTCTCGCCGTAGGGCTAAAACTACCGGAATTTCACAATATTTCGTTTGATACTGAATGTAATCTTATTTCCACCCCCTGCGGTGGTCACCAGATAATGGGCGAAGTATACCACTCAAGAGTCAACCTAATATCAGAGCTACGGGAGTAGCACCAACACCAAATCAACCCAAAAACTAGTAAACCTCCGTGTAAAGTCTATCAATAACTCTACACACCAGGAAAGATTGCAAGGGTGGACTGCTTGGCAAAGGTTACGCACAAGATCACAGTCTCAGTATCGTATGAAGTTCTTATGAAATCAATGTGTAACTGCAAGTGTAAAAACACCACAGCTACGGGATTCTAAGGTTTGTAGGGGCTCTGTTTATTGTCCAGTGGACTAAGTGGGACTATGAATTTCGTCTACGGTAAGACTAATTCGAACGATTGGAGACTATTGCCCTCGACGGACACGAAAACTAAGTCCTCGGCGGACACGAACGCTAAGACCCTCGACGGATCACGAAACAGTAATCAAGACCTCGGCGGCCTACGGACGGATAGTTCTCTAGTTTTTGACCTCGACGGTCTCGTATAGTTCAAATCAAATCTTATCGTTTCACTGCACAAAGACAGGGCAAATCTCTCTATTGGTGTCAAGAGCAGTTACTCACGGGCAACCCACTCAGGACTTTCCTACGCACGGGTAGTACTTGCTTATCTACGGATACATGAGCTGCTTTTATACTACTTCTACGCTAGCTTTGTAATCCTATCTCTACTTGTTTTATCTCTAAAAATAATGCACTGTAGCTACGAATCCATGCGGAGTCTTATCGCTAGGGACTGCTACATGTGCAGAATCTTGTCTACGGAGCTTTTCCGTATTCGAATCATATGTTTTGGACCAATCTGGACCGTTCTTCATTCTTGTTTCAGCATGTGGAATGGACCTACATAGGCGTCCCATATGGTATTTCCTGCCTACGGACCTTATCCTACATTTCGACGTTATCAAATCATATGGACTTAGTGTGTCCAAATAGTTCCAGCATATGGATCCAGAGTTCCGAATCGCCATAGCACATGAACAGCGCGGGCTCCGAGATCCGTTGTTCATTCCTGCCTGGTTCCTAGGTACTCTATCTGGGATCTGGGATCTGTATCATGTCTTTTTGTCTTTTCCTCAGATCGGGACTCGATCTATGGTCATATCAAATTTCTCCTAGTCTGTGTGGTCCAATGTCCGATTTCTTGTCAACTAAATCCCCCGTAGAAGTAGGTACTCCTAGTATGAAGGTCTTTTGACTTTGTTAAGTTCTGCTACGAACGGTTCTGTGAAGACTACAAGTCTTCTAATAGTACAATCCCTTGATATGCCAGTGCATAGTAGAATGTAGAGAGTAGAACTCGGTGGATTACCGCTTAAGTCCTCTGCTCATAGTGTTCTACAGGTTTCGAACGGTCATACAGTTTTCTGACACGATCTACGGCTCTCTCTAACTGGTCTAGCTGCGCCTACGGCACATCCTACTAGCGGCACTAGCTTTAACTAGCAATTCAGGCTCACTCTAGTTCTTAATACAATAAATATCGCTCCGTAGCACTGTTTTAAAGTGCAAAAAGAACCTTGTAGCATAGTCAACTAAGTCGCATTATCGTACTTTTCGTACTTTGGATAACCTGCAAATAGACCCGTGCTTTGACTAGCAGCTTGGGCTTGCTCTAATCCTCATATTATATTCCCATTTTGATTATATTATATATAAAAATGTTAAAAATGTGTTCATTTAGGTACTAGTAGAGTATATCCGCGATACTGCCACCGAGGACATTCGATAGAATTCAGCCTGTAGAACATGTCTTAGGGATTCTGTATTGCCCCAAAGCATAATTCCTGAAGACAAGGGTGCTTCAAAATTTAAGAAGGTTCAGTCTGAAAATGTTAAGAAAGCATCTACAGAAAATCTTCAAAATGTTGAAATAAAAAGATATAAGCAACGGGTGATTCAAGACCTGATTGACTAAATGATGGCCAATCCAGCTAGTGTTTGCTTGAACAAGCTCACTGCTTCAGAAGAGTTCTGAAAGGCAATGCTACGGCGAGTTAGGAATAAGCATGTTCGAACGAAGAACTATAAAGTGTTCCTTAAAATGTTAGACTATCCGATAAAAGACTCTACGGCGGCAGAGGAACCTTTTGATGAAGAAGCAGAGTTTGTGAAAGTAGATAATATTGAGACCATAGATTCGTTTGAAACCTTAGAAGAGGAAGAAGACAGATTGGAAGTGGGTTCAGTAGTTCACCGAGATGTTGTGGAAGTTTATCGCACCGAGTTAGATTCTGAAGAAAAACAGAAGGTTGTGATAGTAGCTGGATTGTCCGAGGGACTCAGATGTGTTTTTCCTGAGGTTAACGGTTCTATGGAAAGAGTAGAAGCAGTGATCGATGGTGGATCGCAAATAATCGCGATTGACACATGGGGTTGCTCAAGGATTAGGCTTGCAATGGGATCCGAATTCAGTGATTCACATGCAGTCTGCCAATGGACAACTGAAACCAACACTGGGAGTGTGCAGAAATGTACCTTTCAAGTTTGGTGAAGTAACAGTATACTTGCAACTTCATGTGGTGGAGAAAGCTCCCTTTCAGATTCTCTTGAGTAGACCTTTCGATGTCCTAACGGAATCGAAGGTGCAAAACTTCAAGGATGGAGATCAGTGGGTTCGAGAACGTTTGCTTTATACTACTAGAAGAGGTTCAACCCTCGAAGGCTGCAACAGCCAAAAATTGGCACATTGATCTGACCCTTCTCAACAAGATAAGATAGATGAGCTTAGTGAGATCACCGTAGATGGCAGAGCTTTACTCTTGAAGGCTCAAGATACCCATAGTCTGTGTGAACTTGTTGATTCGCTTAGTACGGATTTCAAGGATCTCACTGATGCATCGAAAATTGAAGAAAATCCAAATAAATTGATACCCCTGTTGCTCCGACTACGAAGTTTTGTAGGGGGTGCGGTTGAAAATGAAAATACATTTGATACAATGCTAAATGAAGCATCTATGCTAGTAGACTATCATCGCAGAATGTACGAGAATCACTACCAAACCGATGAATGTATAGCTTTGGATTTGGATAGGTTAGCTAAGAACCCTGAGAAACGTGGAAAGACTTTGTTCAATGAACTAGCTTTTCATAAGGAAAGATGGTTGCAAGTCTACAGGACTATAGACAACTTTCCTAAGGACCTTTATATGGGTGAAACCCTGATAGATGAGATTCTATCGTCTACGGACTCTCTAAATGCCTATGTTATCGAACTTGATGCGTGTGTACAAGAGATGGGGCTTGACTTAGAAGGAGAGCTTCCAAGAGAAAACTCTCCTACAAATTCATACAGCACATTCTTGAGTAGCTCGCAGTCTATAGAGTGTGAGAACTATGTTTCCCAACGTGCCACAGCACTTGGAAAACATACAGTTCAGTCGGTCTACACAAAATACAAGCCAGTAGCACTTAAAGTCCGACCACAATTGGCTAAGATGCCAGAAGAATTCTGAGTTCTTAGGAATATTACTGGGGATCTGCTTGAAGAGATGCCAATACTATCACCGCACCCTCTTGAATTCAGTCCAGGAGAACGGTATACAGAAGAACATAAGGAAATCATAGAAAAGAATCATAATGAAGGCTTTCTATGGCCTGAAGAAATGAAGTTAGTACACCATCTGATGAAAATCCAAGAGAAAGGATTCGCTTGGAGTGCAGATGAAGGTGGAACATTTCGTACAGATTTCTTCCCACCGATTAAGTTCCCAGTGTTGCCTCACAAGCCATGGGTGGAGCGTAATATCCCTATTCCACCTGGGATTTACGAAGTCTGCCAGATTTTGAAAGACAAAATCGCAGCAGGAGTGTACAAACCTACTACGTTGTCGTATCGATCTAAGTGGTTCATGGTACTAAAGAAAGATGGAAAGAGTCTATGGTTGGTTCATTTGTTAGAACCACTGAATGCAGTCACGATTCAGCATTCTGGGATTCCACCTGGAACAGCTGAGATTGCTAATAGCTTTTCCAGACAAGTGTGTATAGGAATGTTAGACATTTGGGTTGGCTACGATGAGAGGCTTATTGATGAAGAATTGAGAGACTTTACTACGTTCCAAACGCCCTTTGGTCCCTATAGATTAGTGAAACTGCCTATGGGATGGACTAATTCAGTCCCTTTGTTTCATGAGGACGTAACATACATTCTACGAGAAGAAATTCCTCATGTTACTAAACTGTACATTGACAATGTACCTATACGAGGACCTAGTACTAGATATGAGTTACCCGATGGAGGCTATGAGGTGATCCCGGAGAATCTGGGCATCTGTAGATTCATTTGGGAGCATTTACAGAACGTGAATCAAATAGTTCAGTGGATGAAGTATGTAGGAGGTACCTTTTCAGGTCCGAAAGCTTTCATTTGTTGTGCTGAAGGAATGGTAGGAGGCCATAGAGTGTCCTACGATGGTGAAAAACCTGTAGAGAAGTTTGCAGAGATCATTCTCTCTTGGGATCCAAAAAACACAGATATTCGATCATTTCTGGAAATTGCAGGACAAATGTGCATGTTCATTAAGGACTACATGTCAGGAGTCAATCCTTGGGTGAGGTGAGCTGACAATTGAAGGGGAAAAAGGAATGACTCCTAGGTAGGATTGACCAGACAAGCGTGAAGTTCTACTGTACACTTGGAGTACTTATATACTACACTACTTAAGGGGTAAGGAGTCGAGGGGGCAGGGGCCTCCCTATCTACGATGGTCTACGGCGATCGTGAGTCGGACAGAGTGCTCAATGGTGAGGAGCTAAAGGGATCAAAGGGAGGACGATCACAAAGATCAAAACGATCAAGCATGAGGACGGGAGGGGTCATGATAGCACATGAGGTACTATGGAGGAGTACTCAGAGTACAGCGAGTTTGTGGCATTACCCCCCCCTTAAGGGCCTTCACCCTCAAAGGCTTTGTGGTTATACCATATACCCAAGGCTGACTTTTCCGAGTACTTTTGGTGTAATTTTCCCATGGTTGAAATGGCAGGATTGCGTTAATTCGTTGTGGAGCACTCAGGTTGGAACAATGGAACTTTTCAATCATTTTTTTACAACCATCGCCAAGGTTGTCAACCAGTTCCCATGTGGATTCCGATAATGGATTTGTGAGCCACTTAACAAGGTAGTGCAAGACGGAGGTTTTTGTCTGGCGATTGTACACCATCTTGGAGTCCAATATCTCTTCCACATCCCACACAGCTTCGCCGTCTTCAACACTCGCTGGTTCTTGGGACACATCTTCTTGTTGGTGCTCGGCAACAGAAGGTCGATGACCGGTGGGGAGTACTGTATGGAAGACACTGTGCACTCACTTCCATGTCACGGGGAGGTCCAACTTGTAGGACGAACTGCCGACCTTCTCAATAATCTTGAAGGGACCGTAGCGTTTATCCCCAAGCTTCACGGATGGCCGTTCTGTTCTAATGTTCTTCCCTTCGAGGTAAACCAAGTCTCCAGGCTTGTAGTCCTCTGCTGGTCTTTGCTTGGCATTGTAGTACTCCTTCATAAGTTCTGCACTGCGACAGAGGCATGCTTGTGCATCGTTGTGGGCTCGGTTAAGCCAGGTAAAGAATTCTTCCGCCCTTTCATTGTTCGACTTCGTGAAGAGTTTGGTTGCCTTTCAAGGGTGGGAGCCACACGTTAGATAGAACAAGGAGTACCCGGTCAAACTATGGGCGCGATCGTTGTAACAGAATTCCGCCATGGGAATCCATTCATCCCAATCGTCTTGTCTCCAATTACAAAAGACTCGTAGGTACTGCTTGATTTCCATGTTGACACACTCCGTTTGGCCATCTGTTTGCGGGTGGTAGGCTGTTGATATGTTCATCTTGATACCCAGGATATTGTACAGCACCTTCAAGAACTTGGAGATAAATACCGTACCCCGATCGCTGATCACCCATTCTGGGAGACCAAAATCTCTCCAAACCCGATCAAGGAAGAGCTTCGCAATTCCTTCGCTATCAACTTCGTCATAAGTGGGTACGGCGTGTACTCTCTTACTAAGTCGATCAACCACTACCAGTATAGCGGTGTACCCATGAGCCTCCGGGAGCTTGGTGATCAAGTCACAGGATATGTACTGCCACAGTTGACTAGGTACGACGTTAAGACTTAAAAGTCCTCGCGGTTTACTGGGGAAGGTTTTCGTTCTCTGGCAGGTAGGGCATCCCCTAGCGTATGCTTTGACATCCCGATAGATTGTGGGCCATCAATAATATTGTAGTATAAGTTCGGTGGTTTTTGCCTGTCCTGGGTGTCCCGCAAAGTAGGTGTTGTGATAAAACCAAATAATCTCGTGCCACAAGCTCTTTTCAGGGGGTACATAAAGCAGGTTGTCCTTGGTCAAGTAGTCTCTGTGGTTCTCGACGTTGCCCTTGTTTTCTCCCATTTCCAAGACCTTGACTTCCCATTTTGCCTTGTGTCTTTTGATTTCTTCCAGAAAGTGGTCCCCAGGAGTACCTTCGGTACTCGCAGCGTGAATGACACGAAGGAATTCGGGTTTTAAGAGGACAATGTCTCTGTTATCATTCTCCCCCCTCTCATGACCCTTTCGTCTCGAAAGTAAGTCCAGTTTAGTCTGCGATTTTCCGAGTTTATGAACCAGTACAAAGTCGTAATCTGCTAAAGTCACCAACCACCTTGCCTGTCGTCAGTTGAGTGTTTTCGATGTCATGAAGTATTGTAAATTTCAGTGATCGGACCAGATTTTGAATTGTACTCCATTCATGAGATAATGCCTCCATTCTGAGAGTGCGCGCATGATAGCCAACATTTCCTTGTCGTGGATATTGTAGTTTCTCTCGGTTTCGTTCAATCCTTTTGATAAGAATGCGATTGGCACCCACCCATCCTCTTGCTTCTGGGATAAGATTGCTCCCATTGCAAAGTTTGAGCTATCCACCTCAACCCTAAATGGTGCATGATTGATAGGGAAATGGAGTACTGGGTCTGAGCATACTGCATCCTTTAGCGAGTCAAATGCTTTCTGCTCAGGGCTCTCCCACTTCCATACATGCTCCTTTTTTATCAGGTCGTTCAAGGGTCGGGAGAGGTTGGAGTACCCACGAATAAACTTTCGGTAGAAATTCGTAAATCCTAGAAAGCTTTGAACGTCCTTAATGCATTCAGGTGTTTCCCACTTTCTTATTCCATCAACCTTCACAGGATCCATACGTAGATGGCCATTCCCAACAATTAAACCCAGGTACTCCACTTCAGCTTTATGGAATTCGCACTTTTCCGGTTTGAGGTATAGGTTGTGCTCCTGTAGAATGCGGAGTACCTCGTCCACCGTTTCTCTGTGCGAGTCCATGTCTTCACTGAAGATCAGAATATCGTCCATGTAGACAATAACCTTTCCAGCGATAACAAGATCTGCAAAGATTTTGTTCATCATAGTTTGGAAGGTTGCGGGAGAGTTCGTTAGGCCAAAGAATATCACTAAGGGTTTGAAAAGGCCGCGGTTGGTCACAAACACTGCCTTTTGTTCGTCCCCTTCTTTAATCCTGATATTGTTGTATCCCCATCATACATCTAATTTTGTGAAAATCTTGGCATTCTGGAGTTTATAGAGTATGTCGGAGATGAGGAGCATGGGGTACTGATTCTTGATTGTTATTGCGTTAAGCTCCCGGTAGTCCTGTACTGGACGCAGTTTTCCGTCTTTCTTTTTTACAAAGAAAAAGGGCGAGGATATGGGGGACTTGGATGGATGGATACATCCGGTCTTCAGGTGTTCTTCTATAAACACGTCGAGTTCTTTCTGTTCCTCTGCTGATAGTGGATACAGTTTACTTTTGAAGGGTTCTGAGCCTTCCTTGAGTTCAATGGCATGGTCCCACTTCCTTTGCTCAGGTAAGGAGTCGAAATCTCCCTTTTCAAATACTGAGTGGTACTTTTCAAGGTACTCCGGGGGTACCATTTCTTCTATCGCCTTCTTTCCTTGTTCCTGCGCGTACTGGGCAGCTAGTTCTACCACTATACTTCTTGCTGCGTGAATCTGTTCCACTTTCTCGTCTTCGAAGCGAATTTGCGTCATGAAGATTCAATCCTCTTTCTCGATATCTTCAGTATCTTCTTCCTTCCATATTTGCCACATTTGGTGACATTTACACTATGGTGGGCATCGATTAAACTGAAGGGTCCCCTTTTTCCAGTCCACTGTTGGGTTATGATGCCAAAGCCAGTTATACCCTATGATCACATCGCTTTTTCCCATATCGGTTACAGCGAATGTGGTGACTTCAGTGTGATCCTGGATCGTAATTCGAAGTTTGGCCATGTGGGAAGTCCTGCCTGCACAATTAGGAGTACCATCAGCGTTATAGACAGGAATTGGCTGAGCTAACTCATTCAATTCGAGTCCTTTGTCCATCCCAAACACCTTATTAATGTAGCAACCGGTGGCTCTGCAATCAAGGAGGGCTTCAGTAACAAGTCCTTTGTGCGAGTTAAGGGTCTCCAGAGTCGTCAGCACTAACACAGAATCTCCTTGAATCTTCTGGATCCATTGAACAGATTCTTTTAGCTGTTTAATGGTCGAAAGTGCATCTTGAACTGTCATCTGGAGAATATCGCATACTAAGTCGTTGTCGACTTCGGACGTCCTGCTTTCATGCAACCATTTCTTCAGGAGATGTCGTCCCTTTCCCTCATTGTGACACAAGTTCCAATAGATCCAATAGGCATCCTTCTTTGATGCAGGGTAGGGGAGTTCAGGATTACTAGTTTTAGGGGGTACTCAAGCAGGTACTCACCGAGGTACTCCAGCCCTTTTTGCTTTTAGCGATAAGTTGGGTATGGGTTTTTCTAATACGTCTTCGTCTTTCACCAAGTCACTCTCATTCGTTAAAACACTGAACCAATTGTTATTGGATTTACAGACAAAGGATCCCTTAGGTGGCATATCTTTCTTCCTAAGGGGTTTTAAAAACCTGCCTCCTCTCCAATTTTCCTCAACTCTGCTTTCTCTGCAGTACTAAAGGATTGGATCTCGTTAAGAAGTTGAGAGATGCGATTAACCCTGGGGTGAGGGCAGTCCCGTGCAAGGTGGCCAACTTCTTGACAGTTGTAATACTGACGGTTTCCATTCCAAGCATTAGGACGAGCACAGGCCTGATCAATTTCCATAGATCGTCCTTGACCTCCGAAGGTTACACTGGTTCCCGTCTTAGCTTCTGCAGGTTCCAAGGTCACAGTTGACACAGTGGGTACTGTAGATACCTGATTCCGGAAAGGATTGTTGGTACTCCAGGGTACTGCTGCTGCAGGTTTGGCTGCCAGAGTATGCATGTTATGCTCCGTTCTCAGAGTCTGTGCACTGTGCTCCTGAAGATCAAACCGAATTGCTGCTTCCTTTTATTTGTCATAGGTCTGTGGCATAGGATCCATGGCATAGATACGACTGATGAGGAATGGTTTGAGATTTGTCTTTAAAAGTATCAGGAGTCCCTCTTCTTCAAGCCTGGATTCGGCTCGGTACTCCTCAAACTCGAGGAAGAATTGACTAGCCAACTCATTAGGTTTCTGGACCAGGCTGTGGAGTTTCCGCTGTGCTATATCCTTCTGGTCACCACCAGCAAAATCTCGACGGATTTCTGCCATCATTGAATGACGCTGGCCACTGTCCGTTCTCGATTTCTTGGATTTTATTAGCCACCCATTTAGGAGGTAGTACTCTGTTGGTCATATGGGCAAGGGTTTTGAGGACCTTTGCATGGTCCACAGCGTATTTCTCTGGATTTCTTTGGAAATAAATATAGAGCTGGGCTAAGAAGGGATCGATGCCTTTGGGGCTTCCGTTGAATGCTTTGGGCTTTGTAGCAGACGATTTCCCATTACTCTGGCTATGACTCTTCTCGAGTAACCTAGCAATGACTTCGTTTTGAGTATTCAACTCGCTAAGTTGTCACCAAATGTTGACATTGAGTTCCCTATCCTGCTGTTGTGCGTTAAGACCCTGGAACCATTCTTCAGTTTCTTGAGCAAGGACTTCTGGATCGGGGAGAGCTGGTCCAGCATGTTGAGAGATGTTGGGGTTCATGTGGGTATCCTGATCTAAGGTGGCAGACATGTGCACAGTGATCAAGATTAGAGGTTTCCAAACTAAAGGTTGGTGAGAGTAGAAAAGGTCAGGTTGTCTATTGTCAGGAGTCAATCCTTGGGTAAGGCAAGCTGACAATCAAAGGGGAAAGAATGACTCCTAGGTAGGATTGACCAGACAAGAGTGAAGTTCTACTGTACACTTGGAGTACTTATATACTACACTACTTAAGGGGTAAGGAGTTGAGGGGGCAGGGGCCTCCCTATCTATGATGGTCTACAGTGATTGCGAGTTGGACGGAGTGGTCGACGGTGAGGAGCCAAAGGGATCAAAGGGAGGACAATTGCAAAGATTGAAACGATCAAGTGCGAGGACGGGAGGGGTCGTGATAGGATGTGGAGTACTATGGAGGAGTACTCAGAGTATGGCGAGTTCGTGACACTATGCTAAGAAGATGAGACCATTGAATAAGCTCACTGGAGCTTTTTTACCATTTGAAATGAATGAGGATGCTTGTAAGGGGACAACCTGCTTTGGTGGACTTGGTCAATTTTGGATCTCTAGTTCGGAGCTGTGCACTTGTTTGGCTTATAGGATCTGCCCCCGGACATCAATCGACACACGGCTTGCACAGTTCAAGAGAGCACATAAAACATGACCTAGCTGCACACTGTGACTATGGATCCCACACAGATACGCCTTGTTATATCCCCTTGACTTTCCATGTTCTTATCTCACCAAGTTACGCATTTTAGATTTCTTTCCTTTATTGCACCTGCAGTTCGTATGGTATCACCAAACGGTCTTTACAGTATCATTGCGCACATTCGAAAGGTATATACTCCCATTTTCACGTCTATAGCATTTATCGTTCCCACTTTACTTTCTCTTCTTTCTCTTTCCCTTCATGGACTGTACTGGATATATATGGACATGGACATGTGACTAGCTAGATATAGTAGTGCTTGGTCAGAGGGATTCCTTAGTCTTTTCTCTTTGGATTCCCCTCTGCTAGGTGCGCATTTTGGATATGTTTTAGCTATGGCTGCCTAATATACTTTGGATTCCCCTCTGCTAGACCTGTGTGATCATTCTTCCACCTCTAGCAGGGTTGCCCTTATAATGCTTGTGAAGCTGTCCAAGAGGTTCAAGAGGGAATCCGTGATACACCCGCACTATAGCCCATCAATTATAAGAATCTGACGGGTATCACTTTAGCCATAGATTCGTCTTGGCAAGGTGTAGGCTATTACTTGTATCAAGTAGACCCTGAAAAAAACCCCAAAAATGAAATTCTACAATTACTTTGGGTCTATAACGTTCAACAAGAGAGAAGCACGCTTCTCACAACCAAAAAGAGAACTCTATGGGTTACTTATGGCGCTATGGGCGTCAAAGTATCAAACTTTTGGATGTAGACCATTGACCATAGAAATGGATGCCAGCTACATTAAAGGAATGTTGAACAATCTGGATAGTGCTCCGAATGCTAGCATTAACCGGTGGATTGAAGAGATCAGACTCTATCATTTTGAACTAGTTCATATTAGAGGACTTGTACATGGTCCGGATGGACTTTCGAGACCTCTTCCTGGTGGAATATCTACGCCTAGACCAGAAGGATGGGAAAAATTCCTGGTCAATGATGACGGTCAGCCAGTAAAGTTTCGAATGGGAGATGGAATCGAGGATGGACCTTTTGACATTGATACGTTCAAGAATGATATAGATTGGCGGTCAGGTTATTTGGTTTCATTAGCTCGGAAAGAACCAAAGTTGGCTACATCTGTCTTTTGCTATTTAGAAGACTTACGGTCCGCTGTAGATGAAGTAAACTTTGTAGATAGGATAAGAAATTGGGTGCTATGGAAACCTCCAGACTATGTTTCGACATTTTTGAAGCAAGTACCAGTGGTCTCGCCCACTATAGATGACAATTGGAACGATTCTCATCCATATAAGCCTATACATGAATATACAAATGAGATTAAAAGGTTGGATGAGAAAGTTCCTCAGATTGAAGAGTGACTTCTAGATCCCGAAGCGGATTTTGTACATGAGTTGTCTAAAAACGAAATGAACAGTTTCATTACATTGGGATTGAAGTTCTTTCTAGACCCCGATGGGAGACTGTACAAACAATCTACGGATGGTTCTACGCAACATAGGTTGCATATGGATAAGGACATTAATTGGTTCGTCTGTAGCTGTCAAGAATGCCAGGACCGAAGGCTCGATCTGTTGTGGATACCACCAGTGGTTACTCACACTCTGTCACTGTTCCAAGTAATCCATGTAGATGTTTTGAGTATGACTCCCGCTAGCAACAGTTGTAAACTGATTGTTCATGGACGATGTGCACTATCCAGATGGTCTGAAGCAAGGGCTATTCAAATTGATACAGCTAGAATACTCTCAGAGTGGTTCTTTGACGATATCATTAGTAGATGGGGTTGTCCTGAGGAGGCTGTTACGGATAATGCACCACAAATGATTACTATGGCAAGGTGGCTTATGGACAAATACGGTGTCTGTAGCATTAATATTTTACCGTACAATTCTCAAGCAAATGGAAAGATTGAGAGAGCGCATTTCGATCTATGGAGTGCGCTTTCGAAAGCTGTAGCTGGCGACCTTGCGAAATGGTACTGGTTTTTGAAGCATATTTTGTGGGCGGATAGAGTAACAACTAGGAAAGACCTAGGTTGCTCCCCCTACTTCTTTGTTACCAGTGCGGAACCTATACTACCGCTCGATATTGTGGAATCTACGTAGCTAGTGAAACTACCCAATAGGTTTCTATCATGAGAAGAGTTGATTGTCTTTCGAGTGCAAGCTCTAGCTAAACACAGAACACATGTAACAGCTATGCAAGATAGAATTACAGAAGAAAAGCATAGACACTTGATCAAGTACGAACAGTAATGCAACTTTTGACATCTACACTACATTATGTCCATTTCAGCACATATACTAAGTGCTTTGGAACGATATAGACATCGTATGAGAACTAGAGTGAGTCCAAGCTGCTAGTTAAAGCTTATGGCCGCTAGTAGAGTACACTAGCACAGCTGAGAAACAGCTAGAGAGCATCCCATAGAGCTAGCCTGAAAACTGTAAGACTAGTACTATGCGAGTGGTCACTATTCAGAAAGACCACTCTCTGTACGCTATTATGCACAAAGCAATTAAGGGATATTATGTTGAGGCTATGCTTCAGTACTGGACTTGTAGCTAAGAAGGATGAAGTCTTAAACAGACTCCTGAAGAGAGAGAGCGAGTGCTCTTGAACAAAGAAGGACTTAAAGAAAGGCGTGCCGAAGTGTTGAGTGCTAGCAGTTCATACAGACCGAGCAGATGCTATGGAGAGAAGTAAAACACACGCCCCGGACCAAGGACAAGATGAAGTTAAGTGTGAGCAATCAGAGAAGTGTCTGAACATGTGCAAGCAATAGGGACAGACTGTCTTCGGACAGGTTGGAGAGAGCTAGTGCTCTTGGATAGGATTGAGGGTCAGATTCCATGCGCCGAACCATATAAGTCCTCGCTAAGAGACTAACCGATGAATAGAGACCAGTGACGTTAAGAGCTAAGCTCTTCCAGACCGTGTGCAGATGCCTGGCAGAAAGAGCTAGCGAAGTCAGACACATATGCTAGCAGTGCTAGCGAGCAAGAATGGAGCTAGATAACATTGCCCGCAAGAACCCAGCATGGGCAGCCAAGCCCGAAGACAATTTGTAACCTAGTGTAGAAAGTGTATATATACCAGGCCTGTATCTGTAGTTAAGGCAAGCAAGTACTGCCAGTGTGTAGGAAAGTTTCGGAGCAACTGCCCATGCATAGCCTCCAAATAGAGATTAGATCTGCCCTGTTAAATCAGTGATTGGATAAGAGATTGGATAAGAGCAAGCAATTCAGAGAACAGTTCAGAGACCTTCAGAGTTATTCAGAGAATAGTCTTTGTATTGAGTTTCATAGTCCACAGAGGAGCCCTAGCTTTCCACTCTCCATTCTAAGTCCACTGGACACAAAGCAACCCTACTACAAAACCCCTAGCTGCTCAAGTGTGTAGCACAGATAGCTGTAACTAAGAGCTAGCTTTCCCTAGTCTTTAGTATTACCCTTTTTGAGATAAGAAGCGTACCCTTTGACAAGCATTTCCACCCTTGCAATTCTTCTGGGGTGTTGAGTGGTGATAGACTCTTCACAACTGGGATAGCTATATTATTGAGGATTGATTGATTTGTTAGTGCTACACATAGCACTGATAGGTTGGTTTGTTCTTGAGGATAGAGGTTGATATATCATTCCCAGCGCCCATTACCTGGTGATCACCGCAGGGGGTGGAAACTTATCTTAAAAAGATAGTGATATTGAATTCAAAAAGGAATTCTTGCTTGAAATTGCAGTAATCTTGTTACACACAAGATAGCCAGAAACAAAAGAAACTTCAAAAATCAGAGCTAGTCCCCGAAAGATTAGTTCACAAAAGAGAATAACTCACACTTAACGAGCTGCTGGAAATCAGGTTTTACAGACTCATAGTCTAACAGCCTTGGCATTGAGTGAAGTTCTAGATCAGAGAGCTGAATCATCTACTCGTCCTTCACGTAAATCAAACAGAATATTGCAAAGGAGAGTTACCAACAGAGTAGTTCGTAACAATCCACAAATCCCCGGTTTCTCCTTTGACAGAAGTCTGAGAGAACCACCAATTAATCAAAGTCTGCCGTGCATAGCAAATACCCTACTGCTAAGACCTATAGCTTTTCCATCCATCAAAATTCCTGAGTGCGTAGAATTTACACCAGAATCTTCGCTGCTCTCCTTGTTACCGTCTGATTATAACTCAGACTTCGACCTTATAGAAGAAGTCTATAATTCTTTTGAAGCAAACCCTAGTTTATTCTTTGAAAGACCACCAACAGTTATGTCAGAAACATTTGATCCCGAGCTGCTAGGAGATCCTCGGCCCTTGAAGGCGAATTGGGCTGAGTTCACCAAAGAAGCAGTAAAGGAAATAGACAAAGATTCCTCCAAAAGGAGGTTGCCTATGTTCAACTGTTTGGTTCCAGGAAACCTGCAGGAATGGCTAGTGAGCATAAAGCAGTATGGAGCCCTTAAGGGCTGGAGACATGAGGAATCCTATATCATCCTAGTGTTAAGGACGTGCGGAATGACTCGGAACTGAACGGAACCGAAAGGAGAAACAATAAGATAAGAGATAAGATATGTACTGAAGGATATACTAGGAGAGGAACGATCTAAGATGAAGAGAGGGAAGAAATGGAGTTGATTGGAGTGTGTCGGAGAACGGCGAGGAGAGCGAAGGAGATAGTGAAGAGAATGATGGAGTCTTGACAGTAGCTGAAGTTATTGGACAATGGCTCCCTGAGTCGAACTGCCTTAGACCAGGTCACTGGGAAACCAGAGTCGAGTTTAATTCTGAAGAAGGTAACCACTAAGTTGTACATCTTATATAGGATAGAAATGTACAAGGTCCAAGACGGAGACAGTAGTCGGATCCGCATTCGGACCACCGACTCCCAAGCCGATAGACTAGGCTTAATGGAAAGTACGGAGATTAAGGTAAGTGGAGTAATTAAGAATAAAATGAAAGTGATTGTGACCAGTCAGTCCATATCGGTCCAGCATGGATTAACACCTAGCTATGATACAAATGGAGTTCGATATGCAGCGACTATTAGGGCACAGCTTGCAATCTACACGAGGGTATAGCTGGAGTGCCTTCGAAAAGGAGCTGTTAGATTTGTTCCCTTCGATCAGAGACCAAGAAGTCGGCGCACTTGAGAGCTTAGAGCTGTTAAAAGCTCACTATGTGTGCATTGCTGAAGAGCAATTGCAAAAACTTACTTTGTATATTATGGAGTTTGAATTTGAAGCCGACAAGCTAGCAGGAAGCTTGTCAAACAGAGAGAAGGTTCAGAGGTTTGCTGAGAGTTTAGAGCCGACGTTTTGGAGAGAGATTAGGAAACATTTGAGGGACCCTCATTATAAGTCTCTCTTACTAGATGCCAAGAGAGCTCCTGGATGGGTTAGTTCTCAGCTAGATTTGTTCCCTTTCTCTGAAGTAAGGGATATGGTATTAAGAATCAGTAATGAACTCGTGGGCAACATATATGCACCTCAAGGATCGGATCCTGTGGCTTATACTTTGGGTGCTCAACCTAACATTCAGCCCCAAGGGATGTCGTTACTTACTCGTCCAAAGATTGAGCCAACAGCAGCGATAGCTGTAGCTCCAGTAAAAAGAGAACCAGCGATGGATGAATTAACGATGAAATTCATGGCGTCAGTAGACGCACAAAACGTGTGCTTGAACGATTTTGCGTGAGCGGTCACGGAGCTATCTAAAAAGATACCCGACATGAGCCAGCCGCACTTCTATTGTTCAATGCTGTTACGGATGTGCAGAGATCGACTGGACCCGAGTGGATCCGATGAATAGAATGATAGATAGATAGAAAGAAGAAGTGAAGAAGTGATCGGAAGTGATCGGAATGTTTCGGACAGCAATGAGAGAGATGAGAGTGACGAGTCTTGACAGTTTGCAGTAAAGACCATTTTTTCAGAGCCGTCGGAAAACCTCTTTGACATGTTCCGTATGGGACTCGAGGTCATCCGAATATATGAGGATGTTGTCCAAGTAGACAAGGACGTTGACATCAAGCATATCGGAGAAAATATCGTTAACAAAGCGTTGAAAAACAGATGGAGCATTGGTAAGACCTTCAGGCATAACACGCCATTCAAAGGACCTGTACCGGGTCCGAAAAGCTGTCTTTGGTTCATCTCCGGCTGCGATCCGGACAAGATGATAAGCATGACGTAAGTCTAGCTTGGTGTAGATTTGAGCCTTTCGAGGAGAGTCGAGAAGGTCGGAAATAAGCAGAAGCGGATACTGGTCTTTCTTAGTGATCTTGTTAAGACCACGGAAGTCAACACAAAGGCGGAGATCACCGGACTTCTTTTTAACGAAGAGGACTGGAGCACCGAAAGGAGATTTGGAAGGAGTAATGAGCCCAGCACTGATATGTTCGTCAATGAATTCTCAAAGTGCCTTGAGTTCTGCAGGAGATAGTGAATATATCGGACCGTATGGAGGATCTACTGTTTCCTCGATATTAATTTTAATATTGTGAGAACGATGTGGAGGTAGTTCCTTCGCCATAGATGGAGAAAATATGTCAGAGAACTCGTGGTATTCTTTAGGGATACGTGCAAGATCTTCATTGGAGACATCTGATGCTTTTCTGTCTACCGTTTCAGCTGATGGGTTGGCCAAGTGCATAGTATAGGATTTCACACCTGATTCCTTAGTAGCCCTCAAATAAGCACGAGCTGAGATGATGGATACGAGTGGAACCGAGTTTGTAGGGGCATTTAATAGATCTGCGTAAGAATAAATAGGCTCAAAAGGATAAGGAGTAGAACTGGATGCATAGTGGAGTTCTGCCTGTTGGCGTTTACTCGGGCCAAGCAGAGGAATGTAAGGAGAGTCCAAGACCTTGATAGAGGGACACGGACGTTCGGCCGGATTCGGATGCGTGTCGGTTCGGAAAGCGATACTGTTTTCAGACCAGTCAATCAATGGATTGTAGCGGTTGAGCCAGTTATATCCCAGAACTAAGTTGCAGGTAGAATCTAGAGAAGTGACATAAAAGTCAATTGATATGATTTCTCCCATAGGAAATTTCATAGGAAGAGAGACAGAGGAAGTAATAATGGAACCGAGGGAACCATTAAGAAGTCGTAAAGATATAGGAGAAATAGGTACAGTATGTACATGGTTCTTAGTAACAAAGTTGGAATCAATAAAACAATGTGAAGAACCGGAATCGATAAGGGCTGAGAAACTAAGAGCGTTTGAGTATAGAGGGACAGAAAGAGAATTAGGAGAAGAGAGTGCAGCTCCGTTGAGAGTAACCTCAATTCGGACACGATCCGGTGCAGTGCAACTCCGAGCTCGTGCCGAGGTCTCAGAGTCGCAGCCTAGTTTCCCGACTTTCCGTCGGACTTGGCTGACGCCATAGTGGAAGCAGTAGCTGCATAGGCCTTAGCCTCTTTTGCAGCTTGGTTAGTTTTCTTCTTTGACAATCATCAACCTTATGTTTACCCCCGCAATAGCTACACAACCCATCCTTTAATCGGCGGGCCTTTTCAGCCGCATTCAGCTTTCCATCTTTTCCTAACTTATCTAAAAAGGGAAGACGGGGAGCGGTGGAACCCGATCCGGAAGCGACGGTGTTTGAAGTCGTAGTGGGTTGTTGTCCCTTGCCTTTCGGCTTGGGTTGAGATTGGGAGTTGGTTGAAGAAGAAGTAGAAGAGGAAGTAGATTGTTTCGGTTTGTTAGAGGAATTATTGTTGGATTGACCACGAGCAGCGCGGGTTTTTTCGGCCTCATGTTGCCAATAGCGTTGGTCGCCTGCTTTCGCAGCGGCCCGAAGCGGATGGTAAAGGTCCAGACGGCCTCCGGGAAGTGCGGAGACCTGATCCTTGAGAATGACAGAGTCCTGGATCACTGTAACCAACTCTAGCAGCAAGGGAGTTGAACTTCACTATGTAACGAGCAATTCGGTCAGTAGTCTTCATAGTGAGTAAATCCAACTTGTCCGAAGCTTCTCCAGCAGAGTCCACTTGGCCAAAGTTTGTCTGTAATTCTACCACCCAAGCTTTATAGCTACCCATCCATGCTGGCGGATCCTGTTCGGAAAATTCACTACCCAATAGTTCAGGTTCGAAAAATTCAAGAGCAGTACCTCGGAGGAAAGAGAGGCCATAATTGACCTTCGCGGATGGATCAGAGGAGAAAACGTCGGGGTAGTGATTAAATTGTAATTGTAGACCAGTGAGGAAATTTTTGAGTTTGTGAGGATCAGAACCGTCGAAAGTCTCAGGTTCCTTCGGGCGTATGCCCTTCTTGGGTTTGGCTTTTTTGCGGAGCATCTGTTGAAGCAATGCGTTCTGCACAGTAAGATAACTGGTGAGTGCGGAATAGAAATTATCAGACGGGTTTCGGTAAGGAGCACCGCCTAGCGTTCCGCCAGCTGGAGGACCACCACCACCACCACCAGAACCTCCCAGATCTCCGGAATTATCTGGAGGACCTTCAGGGCCACCACCATTACCTGAGCCACCTCCAGGAGGGTCCGACAGATCTTCGTCTGGATCATCTCCATCTTCCGGTGGATCATCAGCGTCATCAGCTCTACCTTTGCCTTTATCAACCCTGGGCGTTTCTTCTCCTATTTCCTCCATTTGTAATTCGGAGAGTATCAGAGATGGTCGGGGTCGTACGGTAGAAGAGCATCGTGAACGATCGATGGTTCCTTGGAGTTTACTGGGAGAGAGTAGAGTGTTGTAGGGATCGTCGGAATCAGAAGCATAAACGCTGCTGACCCTTCGGGGAGTTTTGGGAATATCGAGATGAGAAAAGCGAAGAGCAGACCCGACATGGGCCTGTGTTGTAATAGTACGTGTGGGGAATAGGGTTTCGAAAACAGGAAGGTGTTCGCAATGGTCGTCTGGATTGGACGACATATCGACTCAAGAAAAAGAATTTAACTACTGTTACGGATGTGCAGAGATTGACCGGACCCGAGTGGATCTGACAAATAGAATGATAGATAGATAGAAAGAAGAAGTGAAGAAGTGATCGGAAGTGATCGGAATGTTTCGGACAGCAATGAGAGAGATGAGAGTGACGAGTCTTGACAGTAGCCGAAGTTATTGGACAACGGCTCCCTGAGTCGAACTGTCTTAGACCTGATCAATGATAACCAGAGTCGAGTTAAATTCTGAAGTACTAGCTATTAAGAAGTAAATCTTATATAGTACTCGAGATATCTAAAGGAGATAGAGTGAAAGTAGGTGAGATCTGATCGGAGTCCGAGTCAGACAGACTAAGGAATTAAGTGAAGTTACTAGACCGAATGGACACTCGGCCAAGTAGAGATAGTGGAGTAAATAATGTGAATGTGTGGAGTATATGAATGATAGTAAGTAAAAGCATCTTGGTCTTTGTTACAAACAATCCTTGGTCATAGACTAGGGACTGGATGGAAGCGGACTATAATCTGGTCGGTCCAGAATGGATCCGGTATCGTGGATATACTCTACTAGTACCTAAATAAACGCATTTTTAACATTTTTATATATAATATAATCAAAATGGGAACATAATATGAGGATTAGAGCAAGCCCAAGCTGCTAGTCAAAGCACGGGTCTATTTGCGGGTTAGCTGAAGTACAAAAAGTATGAATTACCTTATAGACGAGAGTCTTCGACGTTCTGAAACCTGTAGGAACCGATGAAGCAGCCTTTTAAAAACCTTCATTCATTTGCATAGGCCTTGTCTCATTCGCAAATACTTGTAGCAAACATGGGGACACTTGATTTTACTATCAATTTATTGATTTCTTCGATATTGGTTGAAAAGACGGAAACAACTCTTAGAAGTACATCTGGAAGTAACAATCGGACAGATGTAACTATCTAAAGTCCACTTCAGACTTAAGGAACGGAAACAATGCCGGTGGCTGTAACTTACAGCTGGAAACAAGAAAAGGGGCAGATGTTGACGATGTCCGGTCAGAAAGGATATTCTACCAGGAAAGAACCATAGGAACGATCCCTGGAATGTAGATCGAGCAGTTTTGGACTATTCCAGATTGGATAGAACAAGAGAGAACAAGGGAACACATGGGGACTCGCCTTGGAAACAAAAAGGGGTCAGGATGTATCCACATGCAAATGTCAAAGATATCCGACTTGGAACAGGAATAAAGAAAATATGAGGAAAAGAAATAAGGAGTACTATATTCTGGACAGTTTTATATCTAATTGACATGTACTATACCTGATTAAGGGTACTTTGGTATCTCTGAAAGGGATTTCTCTATATTTTCGACTTTTTACCATATCTTCGACTTTTGATTATTATTTATTCGAAAAAGCGTATATAAGGAAGGGTGGTAGCAGCAGTATTTTCCCCAGTAACCTACGAGAGAAGCCTAAGTGCTTTCACTAGGGGACTCTGGCTCATACTTTGCCCCACTTCTTCAAAGTTGGTGTTTGTATTTGGAAAAGATTAGATTTGAACTTTGAATTTGTTTTGAATTTGTTGCCACTTTGGTACTTGGAAACTTTGAACTTGTAGAGTTGCTTTGACTCGAATTTGAATTGAATTTGATAGTTCTATTTGAACTTAGAAAGAATTGAACACCTCCTCGAAGTAGTGAACTTTGTAGAAAGCCTTTGTCATTTTGACTTGTGAACACAGAATTAGAATTTGTTTTGAACCATATAAAGCCCCACCCTTGAAGTCCTATCTTAGAGTTCTCAGTGAACCTTGCTGAGAACACCCATTGATACCGACCTCCACAAATCAACTACACTGTGTTGGGTTTGGTTTTGCGCACTTCGTGCTTGGAGTGTGTTTTGCTGCACCTAGTAGTAGTTTTTAGTGCCATTACCGGCACGGATATAACAAATGCAAGCTACAGCGTTCCATAATGGAAATACTGGCCAAGGACAGAGTAGTGGTGCTAGCTCTGGCCCAACAGTAAATAATGCATCTACAACAGGACAGCTATATAGGGGTCCTACTATGGACAAGCCTTGTATTATCTGCGAAGAAGTTGGACACTTCTGGAGAGAATGTTGACATGCAAAAGAGTTCACGGAGTTGGGATGGATTCGTATGAATGATAGAAATCGCTTGGAAATGAAGGACGGGAACAGTTTACCACTGCCCGATCAGTCCAAGAAAGAATCACGAGCAGATAGGATTCGAGCTATAGCAAGAGAGAAAGGTTGGCCCGGAGCTTTGAAGTCTTCATTCTATTTACATGGAGAGCTAGACTTTGAAGACCCACTGCCTGACCGATCAGCTCAAACAATCAAAGTCTTGATGCAGAGAATTGCTGCTTTAGAGGTGGAAACGCAGAGTTGCCAGGAAGGTGACAACTCAAAAAACTAGAAGGTCCAAGGAAAGGCTCCTCTAATACAAAAGAGTGGTCTACAAGGTCTGCTCAGGATACCCAGAGAAAAATGGAGGACTCCAAAAAAATAAAACTGCCGCCAAAACCACAAGTAGTAATAGATACCCCTCAGTACATACGAGATCAATATGTGATACCCTAAAGAAAGAAAAATGCAGATGAAACTTCACTAGCGGAGTCTGAAAGTGCCTCATCCAAAGGACTCAGCCCTACCTAGAGTAGCGGTGCCAATGCCAGTACCAATAAAAGCTAGCGCTAAGAGTGACATTAGAAAGGAGAGCGTGGATGATATTAAGAGTCTCCAGTTTAGGAGCAAGAAAGAAAAGGAGAGGCTGATCAATAAAGTGATCAACCAAATGATGGTTAATCCTTCATATGTTTGCTTAGATGAGTTGACCATATTGGAAGATTTTCGAAGAGCTCTCCTTAGAAGGGTGAGAAATCAACAAGCTAGAACGTCGAATTTGAAAGCGTTCTTACAAACGCTAGATGTTCCAATAGCTGATCCTACTCTGTACGCGGAGGTCTTCAATGAAGATAGCGAGTTCATCAAGGTAGATAATATTGAAGTAGTAGATGCATTTGAGACTCTAGTGAAAGAAGAGGACAGATTGCCTATTGGCTCCGTTATTCATCGAGATATAGTAGAAACGTATCAGACCGAGCTAAATCCCGAGGAGAGGAAGAAGGTAGTGATAGTAGCTGGACTATCGGAAGGTCTATGCTGTGTGTTCCCAGAAGTAAATGGTTCTACAGAAAGTGTAGAAGCGGTGATCGATGGAGGATCGCAGATTGTAGCTATCAATGCATGGGTTGCCCAAGGTGTAGGCTTAAAATGGGATCCGAATTCAGTGATCCACATGCAGTCAGCCAATGGGCAAATCAAATCAATGCTTAGGCTTTGCAGGAATGTTCCTTTCAAGTTTGGGGACTACAATTACATGTAGTAGAGAAGGCTCCATTGAAGATTCTCTTAGGACAGCCCTTCAATGTCTTAACTGAATTGAAGGTCCAAAACTTCAAGGATGGAGATCAATGGGTGACAGTCACCTGTCCGAACAATCAGAATCAATGTGTGATCCCTACGTACACTAGAGGACAAGGAATAAAGATACAGCCAAAGACTGAGCCGACCTTGAGGCCTCAGAATGTGGAAGGGAGTCGAAGAGAGCGTGAGCAGAATGAATCTGAACCTGTAAATTTTCAGTCAACCTTGAGGAACTGATAGAAGATCAAGGAGAGGTAGCGCTTCATCTTTGTATAGATAATGAAGGAAAATTATGGGTTGAGGGATATTTGGAACCAGAGGATCGAACATTCACTTCTAGAGAACTAGCAGAAGTGTATGTTTTAGCATCCAATATAGGATAAATAGATACCCAGGCAGCAGCTAGAGTAGAGGCCTTTTTAAATCAATCAGAAAAACACGAAAACAATATTTATTGTATAGAGGAGCAACCAATAGCTCCAGGCTCAGACAGTTTCATTTCTTCTTATTCAAGAGCGGCGCATGTGGATAAACCTGATTCCAAACACGAAGAATCTAGCATCTGAGAATGCTTGCTTTGTACTATAAATAGCTTCAACAGCTTAGAGTCGGCGAGCCTAACGGGATCATTAATCCAGACCCAGGAGGGTGAGCGAAGTGAGGTTCTCCTCTCAAATAGAGCACCAAATATATTGGAGCAGGACACCAGAGGACTATAGGAACTTGTAGATTCACATGTAGCGAGCTTCAAAGAACTCACCGACTCCCTAGAAAATAAAGAAAACTTAGATGGATTGATACCCACACTACTTCTGCTACAAAGTTTTGTAGGAGGAGCAGTGGATGATGATGAGTGCTTTAGAACTATGATGGATGAAGCCTCCACGCTTCACCTCTATGCTCAAAAAATGTATGAAAATAACTATCAAAAACAAGAATGTATAGCTTTGGATTTGGATAGGTTCGCTAAGGACCCAGAAAATTGAGAAAGGCCGAGCTTTGACGAGCTAGCTTTTCAAGAGGAAAGATGGGCGTTGATTTTCGGATCAACAGACAACTTTCCTATAGGTTTGTATGCAGGTGAAACCCCTGTCTGTGAAATATTGGCATCGAAAGAATCTTTAGCTAGCTATGTTGACAAGCTCAACAGATGCATAGGAAAGATGGGACTTGCCCTGTGCGACTTAAAAGGAGGAGTTGTAGAGAGCTCATATGGGTCCGAAAAGTACATTCACTACAAGCTCTTTCAGTTTTGAAAAAGCTAAACCGAAAATAGATATTTCACGAGATCAACAAGAGATAGCTTCAGTCTTTGGCAAATATAAGCCTGTAGCACTGAAAGTGAGACCTCAATTGGCAGTAATGCCTGAAGAATTCAGGGTGATAAGGAACATAACAGGAGATCCGCTAGAAGGAATTCCTGTACTGTCTCCTAACCCACCAGAGTTCACACCGGGAGAATGATACAATGAAGAAAGAAGGGAGATCATTGAGAAGAATCATAAGGAAGACTTCTTGTGGCCAGAAGAAAGAAAATTACTTCACCACTTAATGAAGATCCAAGAAATGGGATTTGCTTGGTGCACTGTGGAAGAAGGAAACTTCCGAACTGACTTCTTCCCTCCAATCAAATTCCCGGTGTTGCCACATAAGCCATGGGTAGAGAGGAACATCCCTATACCACCTGGAATCTATGAGGAGGTCTGTAATATCTTAAAAGATAAGATAGCTGCAGGAGTATATGAACCTACTACTTCATCGTATAGATTGAAATGGTTCATGGTGATTAAGAAAGACGGTAAAAGCTTACAGCTAGTACATAGCTTAGAACTGTTAAATGCAGTCACAATTCAGCATTCAGGGATTCCGCCAGGAGCTGCTGAGATAGCGAGCAGTTTTTCGGGATGAGCGTGTATAGGCATGTTGGATTTCTGGGTAGGATATGACGAGAGACTCACAGATGAGGGCTCGCACAACTACACTACATTTCAGACTCTGTTTGGACCATACAGATTAGTGAAACTACCTATGGGATGGACAAATTCGGTCCCTCTCTTTCATGAAGATGTTACTTACATCTTAAGAGAGGAGATTCCACACGTTACTAGACCATATATTGATGCTGTGCCAATTTGACGGCCTAGCACGAGATATGAGCTAGCTGATGGAGGATATAAGACAATACCCGAGAACCCGGGTATTCGGAGATTCGTATGGGAACACTTACAAAATGTTAACCGAATTGTACAGAGAATGAAGTATGCTGGAGGAACCTTCTCAGGACCAAAAGCTTTCATTTGTTGTGCAGAAGGTATGGTTTTGGGTCATCAAGTTTCCTATGAAGGTGAGTGTCCTGTGGAAAAGCTAGCGGAAATTATTTTGTCTTGGAAGCCTGAGAACTTCCGATAAGATGGATATCCGCTCGTTCTTGGGAATTGCAGGACAGATGCGTATGTTCATCAGAGACTATGCTAAGAAGACTAGACCGTTAAATAAGCTTACGGGAGCTTTTGTACCCTTTGAAATGGATGAAGACGCTTGTGATGCAGTATAAGGGCAACCCTACTAGAGGTGGAACAGTGATCACACAGGTCTAGCAGAGGGGAATCTAAAGTATATTAGGCAGCCACAGCTAAAACATATCTAAAATGCGCACCTAGCAGAGGGGAATCCAAAGAGAAAAGACTAAGGAATCCCTCTGACCAAGCACTACTATATCTAGCTAGTCACATGTCCATGTCCATATATATCCAGTACAGTGCATGAAGGGAAAGAGAAAGAAGAGAAAGTAAAGTGGGAACGATAAATGCTATAGACGTAAAAATGGGAGTATATACCTTTCAAATGTGCGCAATATACTGTAAAGACCGTTTGGTGATACCATACGAACTGCAGGTGCAATAAACGAAAGAAATCTAAAATGCGTAACTCGGTGAGATAAGAACATGGAAAGTCAAGGGGATATAACAAGGCGTATCTGTGTGGGATCCATAGTCACAGTGTGCAGCTAGGTCATGTTTTATGTGCTCTCTTGAACCGTGCAAGCTGTGTGTCGATTGATGTCCGGGGGCAGATCCTATAAGCCAAACAAGTGCACAGCTCCGAACTAGAGATCCAAAATTGACCAAGTCCACCAAAGTAGGATGTCCCCTTACATGCAGTCAGATTGGTACAAGAAGGTATCCATGACGCTCTGGCGCTCTGGCGCTCCGTCCCATTGACTACAAAAATCCTTTGGGAATAACACTAGCGGTTGACTCTTCATGGCAAGGAGTAGGGTATTATCTTTACCAAGTAGACCCCGAAAATCCTAAAACAAAATTTTATAATTATCTTGGGTCAATCACTTTTAATGAATGAGAAGCCCGCTTTTCTCAGCCAAAGAGAGAGCTCTATGGTTTACTGATGGTGCTACGTGCAACTAAGTATCAAACCTATGACTGTAGACCATTGACAGTAGAAACTGATTGGAGCTACATTAAAGGGATGCTGAACAATCCAGATAGTGCACCCAATGCCAGCATTAATCAATGGATTGAAGAAACAAGATTGTGGCATTTTGAACTAGTTCACATTAAGGGACTAGTGCATGGTCCAGATGGACTATCTAGACTGCTGCCCGGTGGGTAAAGTACACCTAGACCACCAGGATGGGAAGAGTTTCTGGTTGACGATGATGGTCAACCCGTACAGTTCAAAATGGGAGAAGGTACTACAGATGAACCTTATGACTTTGAGACGTTCAAGGGTGATATAGACCCGTGCTCGGGATATTTGGTATCCCTAGCAGAGTCAGAGCCAAAGCTAGTGGTCTCGTTTTATTGTTACCTAGAAGACCTGAAGTGTGCCACGGCAGAAAATCACTTTCTAGATGCATTACAAGGCGAAAGGTCACAACCGAGTGATGGAACAGTGGGAGCCTTCTTAACTAAAGTACCGATCATAACACAGAGAATAGATGATGATTGGAATGACAAACACCCGTATAAGCCTACTCACAAGGGTGTACGAGAGACCAAGAAGTTTGATAAAAGGGTCCCGCAGATTGAGCAGTGGCTCTTGGACCCAGAAGTGGATGTTTTCAAGGAATTAGAAAAGAGCAAGCTACATAGTTTAGTTCAGATAGGATCAAAATTCTTTTTGGATCCGGAAGGACGGTTATATAGGTGCGCTGCTGAAGGGTCGACACAGCACAGACTGTATGTACCTAGAGATAAACGGATGTGAATGCTCATAGCTAGCCATGATCACCTAGGACATAAAGGAATGTCTGCTACAAAAGCGATTATGGAGAAAAGATTTTGGTGGCCACATATGGACAAAGATATAGATTGGTTTGTGCATAGTTGCCAGTCATGTCAAAATTGGAAAATGGATCTATTAAAAATCCTTCCAGTTGTAACACACACTCCCTTGCTATTCCAAATAATTCACTTTGACGTTTTAAATGTTACGCCTGCTAGTAATGGGTGCAAATTGATTGTGCACGGCTGATGCACTCTTTCGAGATGGTCCGAAGCAAGAGCTATCCAAAGTGAGAGCTATCCAAAGTGACACAGCACAGATATTAGCAGAATGGTTTTTTGACAATATCATTTGCAGATGGGGTTGCCCAGAGGAAGTAGTTACGGATAATGCACCACAGATGATTGCAATGGCCAGATGGCTTACGGATAAATATGGTGTTCGTAGTATTAAGATTTTGCCATACAACTCTCAAGCCAATGGAAAGATAGAGCGCGTGCATTTCAATTTGTGTAGTGTGTTGTCTAAAACTGTGGCTGGAGATCTAGCAAAATGGTACTGGTTTCTGAAGCACTTTTTATGGGCAGATCGAATAACTACTAGAAAAGACCTAGGGTGTTCGCCATATTTTTTCATAACTGGTGCAGAACCAATTTTACCATTGGATATTGTGGAATCTACATGGCTAGTGAAATTACCAGACAGATTTCTGTCACAAGAAGAACTGATTGGCTTTCGAGCGCAAGCGCTAGCTAAACATAGGACTCATGTTACGGCGATGCGTGAAAGAATTACTGAGGAAAAACATCGATGCTTGATCAAATATGAATGGGAATATATGCATACTATAAAACCCTTAAATTTTGAACCTGGCGATTTGGTGCAAGTACGACACACTCAGATTGGGAAGAGTCTAGACCGAAAGATGTACATGCACTATTTTGGCCCATGTATAGTCATTCAACACACGAAAGGAGGTTCATATATTTTAGCAGAAATGGACATAACAGTATTGTGAGGAAAATTTGGAGCATTTAGAGTGCTTCCTCATGTAGCGAGGTATCATATGGAACTTCCCAAAGAAATTAAGGACCTCATACAGCTATCTAAGGATGAGCTAGATGCTATAGCTAAAGAAGAACACTCAGAAGAAGAAGAATCTGGAAGAGATTACATCTTCTCAAGGGCACAAAATTTAAGAACAGATGGTGAAGGCTCACTAGCAGATGAAAATGTGGATTTACCTAGTGAAGATGAAGAGGAGGATGGTAATTTACCAAGAGATGAGACAACTAAGAGAATAACAAGATCTTCTGAGAAGAAAAAGGTCCATTTTTTATAATGAGGACAAGAGAGTAGAACAGTCAACACAATATATTCACAAGAGTGGATCCATTTATGGCTACAGACAGCTTTAGATACAACAGGGAATATTACGGACACTACGAGATATCTAGCTACCGAACCAAAGGGCTAGCCATTCAATGACAAAGCTAGCTGCAAGGGAAAAGCGCTAGCTACTGAATGGCCTCCATAGGAGACTCAATGCTCTCAGTACTTCCTGATGTAGGGAGTGAGGGAGGGGATGTCGATGTAGCTGATGGTTCATTGAAAGTGAAGTCGACGTTTCCTAACCCGATGCGGTTTACCTCTAGTAGCTTCTCATAGGCGACTTTGTATGCAGCTCCTTGATGCAGAATAGTGAAGGCAGAGGAGTTCACTTCGGCTTGTAGAAGAGTCTGAATGGCGGCGAGGTCGGACACAGACAGCAGGTCTAGGCTAAAATGGGCCGGCATGCTGGCTATGACCTTGAGTACAGAGAGCCGAGTAGACTCTCTGCATCTCAACTCCTGTGTCCAACAGGTGTTTGGAAGAACTGGAGCGAGAGAGGGATGAGACCAAGGAGGGTACTGTAAGGGGACAACCTGCTTTGGTGGACTTGGTCAATTTTGGATCTCTAGTTCGGAGCTGTGCACTTGTTTGTCTTATAGGATCTGCCCCCGGACATCAATCAACACACAGCTTGCACGGTTCAAGAGAGCACATAAAACATGACCTAGCTGCACCCTGTGACTATGGATCCCACACAGATACGCCTTGTTACATCCCCTTGACTTTCCATGTTCTTATCTCACCGAGTTACGCATTTTAGATTTCTTTCGTTTATTGCACCTGCAGTTCGTATGGTATCACCAAACGGTCTTTACAGTATCATTGCGCACATTCGAAAGGTATATCCTCCCATTTTTACGTCTATAGCATTTATCGTTCCCACTTTACTTTCTCTTCTTTCTCTTTCCCTTCATGCACTGTACTGGATATATATGGACATGGACATGTGACTAGCTAGATATAGTAGTGCTTGGTCAGAGGGATTCCTTAGTCTTTTCTCTTTGGATTCCCCTCTGCTAGGTGCGCATTTTGGATATGTTTTAGCTATGGCTGCCTAATATACTTTGGATTCCCCTCTGCTAGACCTGTGTGATCATTCTTCCACCTCTAGCAGGGTTGCCCTTATAGGTACTCACCCTCAGACTCAAGAAGAAGATCGACACCAGGCTTGTCAAAGCGCACGCGTTTATTGGAGCTCTTAATGTCGACCTAAGAAACGGTTTAGCATAGTGCTCCTAAGATATAAAATAAGATAGCTCACCTCCCTCTCCTTCTTCTTAAAGATGCGGACCTTGAGAGCATCGTTAGGCATGTCCTTCATCTTAACCTCGCCATTCTGGAGAGAACAATTAGCGAGGAGAAATACAGGAGAGCTAGTGGAGGGTTTACCTTGTTATCGGCGGTAATGGGCGCTGGGAATGATATATCAACCTCTATCCTCAAGAACAAACCAACCTATCAGTGCTATGTGTAGCACTGACAAATCAATCAATCCTCAACAATATAACTATCCCAGTTGTGGAGAGTTTATCACCACTCAACACCCCAGAAGAATTGCAAGGGTGGAAATGCTTGTCAAAGGGTACGCTTCTTATCTCAAAAAGGGTAATACTAAAGACTAGGGAAAGCTAGCTCTTAGTTACAGCTATCTGTGCTACACACTTGAGCAGCTAGGGGTTTTGTAGTAGGGTTGCTTTGTGTCCAGTGGACTTAGAATGGAGAGTGGAAAGCTAGGGCTCCTCTGTGGACTATGAAACTCAATACAAAGACTGTTCTCTGAATAACTCTGAAGGTCTCTGAACTGTTCTCTGAATTGCTTGCTCTTATCCAATCTCTTATCCAATCACTGATTTAACAGGGCAGATCTAATCTCTATTTGGAGGCTATGCATGGGCAGTTGCTCCGAAACTTTCCTACACACTGGCAGTACTTGCTTGCCTTAACTACAGATACAGGCCTGGTATATATACACTTTCTACACTAGGTTACAAATTGTCTTCGGGCTTGGCTGCCCATGCTGGGTTCTTGCGGGCAATGTTATCTAGCTCCATTCTTGCTCGCTAGCACTGCTAGCATATGTGTCTGACTTCGCTAGCTCTTTCTGCCAGGCATCTGCACACGGTCTGGAAGAGCTTAGCTCTTAACGTCACTGGTCTCTATTCATCGGTTAGTCTCTTAGCGAGGACTTATATGGTTCGGCGCATGGAATCTGACCCTCAATCCTATCCAAGAGCACTAGCTCTCTCCAACCTGTCCGAAGACAGTCTGTCCCTATTGCTTGCACATGTTCAGACACTTCTCTGATTGCTCACACTTAACTTCATCTTGTCCTTGGTCCGGGGCGTGTGTTTTACTTCTCTCCATAGCATCTGCTCGGTCTGTATGAACTGCTAGCACTCAACACTTCGGCACGCCTTTCTTTAAGTCCTTCTTTGTTCAAGAGCACTCGCTCTCTCTCTTCAGGAGTCTGTTTAAGACTTCATCCTTCTTAGCTACAAGTCCAGTACTGAAGCATAGCCTCAACATAATATCCCTTAATTGCTTTGTGCATAATAGCGTACAGAGAGTGGTCTTTCTGAATAGTGACCACTCGCATAGTACTAGTCTTACAGTTTTCAGGCTAGCTCTATGGGATGCTCTCTAGCTGTTTCTCAGCTGTGCTAGTGTACTCTACTAGCGGCCATAAGCTTTAACTAGCAGCTTGGACTCACTCTAGTTCTCATACGATGTTTATATCATTCCAAAGCACTTAGTATATGTGCTGAAATGGACATAATGTAGCGTAGATGTCAAAAGTCACATTAGCGACTGTATAGTGGTGGGAGAAGGGAGGAATGAAATTTTTCTGCTAAGTCCAACTGCTGCAGTTTATATAGGCAAATCCAACATATGAACCAGCACATGACCATAGAATGTTGTAGAATATTCCAGATCTACAGAAATGAAAGCCTCGAGGCTGTTGCATCATCTATGGAATGATGAAGCCATAATTAAGGAATGATGGGAGTAATTATTGACAGAACATTGGATTGTAGGAGTTCTGGCATGGGAAAATCATTTTGATGTCAGAACATTTCCTTTTTGGGAACATCAGTGCTGGTCAGCATAGAGTTCGAGCTCGAAATTTCTCTAGGTCAGAGATTTAACGGTTGTACACTAGAGTGTACACCATAGATAAGATTGTGTAGTTCTACAAGCCATTTTGAAGGCTTTTAGTAGAAACTACCAAATGAAGGTGCCATAGATCAATTCAAACGATAGAAGGTGATGTTGTACTCAGTCCGTAGATGGACTGGGGACAGTCCTCTTTTGTTGGGGGGAGATAATGCGACTTAGTTGACTATGCTTTTAGTGTGTGGCAGCCTCGACACACTCGCCAATTACTTGCCTGATCAGCTGCAGAGGGCATTGGAATAGTCCTGAATTGAATAGAGTCAAAAGGTGCTCCTGGATTCCTTTGGTAGAATTCCTCCAGAAGTTCATCAGCATTGTCAAGGTCATCATACCGTACCCAGTCATCCTCAGAGACATTGTAGCCTTTCCATCGCACCTTGTACCACAATCTGTTCCATCTGTACCATGCTTCTAGAATTTCATCAACAACATGGTGTTCTTGGCCATCAACAATAATAGGAGGGGGAGGTGGAGTAGGAGCACGATTGGGAATGGGATCAGGAATGAAAGGAGTGAGCTTGACAATGGGAAATACAGGATGCAATTGATGCATAGAGTTGGGCAATTTGAGCAATTTTGCATCTCCAGTTCAGAGCTGTGCACTTGTTTGGCTAATAGCATCTGCCCCCAGACATCAACTAGGAGTAGTACCTGCCGCCGACTTTTCCTCCTATACGGTCAACTGCGGTTGAACTCGGTGTACGATCAAGGGAGATATCATGTGAAAGAGGTCGATTCATAGAAGAGTACTCCTAATCTTAGAGAAGGGGTCATTGGTATAGGAGTACAACCCTTTCTACTAGATAGGTATATAAGGAGTACTTAGTGGTAGATATTTCCCTAGAATTTGATCTTCTTTGTCCTTTGTCCTTTATCCTTTCCTATCGTTACCTTTTGCCTCTGCCCCATTCACTCTGTTGCGCGATGTCGCCCAGGTCACCTTTATTAGGGGACTCGCTGTCTAATCATAGTCCGGACTCATCTAGAGTCCCTTCTCCGGTGTTAGAGTACAGGATGGGGTACGCATGGACTAGGTTACAGGTACGTGGTACACCACACTGGTGTACGTTGGGTACCGTCCATCGTATGCTCTCGTTGTCATTGGAGTACCGACCTGTGAGGGTATGGTCCTCATCGTAGGACGCTCTCATTGCTGAAGGTCTACTCTCATTATAGGAGTACAGTTCGTCGTATGGCTCACCACACGATTCATGGATATTCACGATACTGGACATCATCAATATTCATTCTCCTTGGTCACCAGCTCTTGTCATCCTCTATTGCCGATAGGCCCGTAGAATGGTCCGCCAGCATTAGTCTGGAGTACGATCTCGTAGTAGGTCGGAGTACCAGGGTTTGGTACACCTCGGAGTATGCCCTTCATGGGTGTTGGGTTGTTTTAGGCATATGCTATTCTCAGCGTCAGGGCTCGAGGCCCGGCATATGCATAGGCGGTTCACCCTCCTGACACCACCCACAATGACTTTCCTAAACACAAGTTTCATACTGTAATGAAGAAGAAAAGCCTCTTCACAGCATTCACTATAGGAGGGCAAGGTTAAACTTTGCTAAAGCCCACCTAAACTAGACATTCAACAACTGGAAGTGGGTTATATGGTCAGATGAGGCTAAAATCAATAGATTTGGGTGAGATGGGCACAAGTGGGTGTAGAAGGAGAATAGTAATCTGCTGCCAAGAAGAAGGTTGAAGCTACAGTCAAGTTTGGAGGAGGAAATACATTTGGGGATGTAGAGGCGGAATGGAGTGGGGAAAATGGTAGAGGTGGAAGGGAGGATGCATGCACAGTAGTATGTAGACATTCTAGATGACTAGCATTGAAAATTTGCAACTTTTTAGGAAAACAATGATCAGATGAATATGGGATCCAGT
The DNA here is from genome assembly GCF_018924745.1 of Marasmius oreades. Taxonomy (NCBI): domain Eukaryota; kingdom Fungi; phylum Basidiomycota; class Agaricomycetes; order Agaricales; family Marasmiaceae; genus Marasmius; species Marasmius oreades. The sequence continues at coordinate 1,748,520 of NC_057332.1, forward strand.
TTATGGAGTAGTGACCACAGTCTCCAGACTTTATATTCCAATTGAACGTCTCTGGAATACCTTGAAATGCAGGTTGAATGAATATTCGACACAGCCTAGTGGAGTTTATAAATTATGGGAAAGTATAGAGAATATGCCTAGAAGATTTCAAGCAGTTGTAAAGGCTAATGGAGGTTATACAAAGTATTAAACTTGAAATTTACTATAAATTTTGGGTAGCAAAAAAACTGTCCAGTTGGAAAATGTCAATATTTTTGCACAAAATAAAATAAAATGTGAAGCATGGATATAGGGCTACATTTCATTTACTTAGAGTATTGTATAATATGGATTTCCCATGGAGTTATCTAAGGATTTTATCAGAATATGTACCAAACTGGACAGTTTTTTGGGTCACTGTACCCACTACTATCGGACAAAACAGACTCAGCAGGAGGGTGTCGTTTACAATATGGTTGAGACTATGGGAACATTGGGCAGGTATAGCAACCTGTACGTCATATTCCTCTACAAGATGGCAACAAGCACTAATATTTTAAAGTATGTCAATCCATATCACTCTCACTGTTCCAAGGAAAAACACGTCTCTGAGACCATTCCCTCATTGCAGTTGCATATCCTTATTAACGTGAGAGCAGTTTGGAATTAGGGGGGAGGAAAAACTCCTCAAAAAAAAAGTACATGCAGGTGTGGAGAAAAAGATCACCAACAACCTCTCACGACTATCATCTCATTCCTCCCCTTTGGTAAGGATTAGGCAGTAATGGTTGATTGGGGAGGTCAACGCTGAGCTGGGAACAGACATATATTTTGCAGTGTTGAGCCTGGCCTTATCCTTCTCTGGGATGCGTAGTCGAGCCATAACTGTTATGTTATTGTGGGATAAGTGAATCATGAAACCCACAAATGTACTCAAGTCCCTAAGTCCAACAAGAAGATCTGAAATCACACTTTGCAGGTGCCACCATCCTAAAACAATGATGAATTTTCCACCTAACTGAAATAATAGTGACAATGAAAACTCACCTTCACAAATCATCCAAAATAGCAGCCCAACATGTTACCATTGTCGCCAAGCCCATGTATAGAGGCCTCCTGCAATTCTCCTTTACACCTTTCCTACACTGTGTCTCAACATCATCCAGCATGCCCTACAGCTCCCCATAGACCACCTTGAACAGAAATATGACTTTAAGTCCCCACCCATCTCAGCAAGCCTAGACTGAAGCGTAAATTGTTTTGGGCCAAGTGCAATCAAATTTGGTAAGTTGTCTTTTCATATATTGTTCTATCTTATCACTAACTGTTCCCTAGAGTAACAACTTCTACAGGTTCGATTTTTTTGTATTAAGGACAGACTTTTTCTGCCTTATCATTTCATATCTTTTGACTGACTTTTTCTTGTATTGGACTGGTAGTTCCTCATTGTAAGGGGACATGTTGCTTTGGTGGACTTGGTCAGTTTTGGATCTCTAGTTCGGAACTGTGCACCTGTTTGGCTTATAGCATCTGGCCCCAGACATCAAACATGGCCTAGCTGCACTCTGTGACTATGGATCCCACACAGATACGCCTTGTTATATCCCCTTGACTTTCCATGTTCTTATCTCACCAAGTTACGCATTTTAGATTTCTTTCCTTTATTGCACCTGCAGTTCGTATGGTATTAACAATACTCCCATTTTCACATCTATACCATTTATCGTTCCCACTTTACATTCTGTTACTTCCCCAAACTTGAAAGGTACATTTCTACACACTCCTAGTGTTGGTTTCATTTGTCCATTCACAGACTGCATGTGAATCACTGAATTTGGATCACATTGCAAGCCTAATCCTTGAGCAACCCATGCATCAATCGCTATTATTTGTGATCCCCCATCAATCACCACCTCTACTCTTTCTTTAGAACCGTTAATCTCAGGAAAAACACATCTGAGTCCCTCAGACAATCCAGCTACTATCACGACTTACTGCTTTTCTTCAGAATCTAACTCGGTTCTATAAACTTCTACAACATCTTGGTGAACCACTGAACCCACTTCCAATCCATCTTCTTCCACTTCTAAGGTTTCGAACGAATCTCTGCTTCTTCATTAAAAGGTTCCGCAGCTGCTGTAGAGTCTTCTATTGGATAGTCTAACATTTGAAGGAAGGCTTTATAGTTCTTTGTTCTAATGTGCTTATTCCTAACATGCTGTAGCAATGCTTTTCAGAATTCTTCTGAAGCAGTGAGCTTGTTTAAGCAAACACAGGCCGGATTGGCTATCATTTGGTCAATCAGGTCTTGAATCACCTGTTGTTTATATCTTTTACACTTCAGGGCAGTACAGAATCCTTTGGTTGAGGGACACACTCTATGGGCTGAATTCTATTGAAAACCGTAGGCGATGGAGTAGAAGGACATCTGTCGACCTGTGACGGAGGCTCCTCTTCATCTGATTCTGCTTCTTCTTCAGAGACCTCTTCTTCGAAAGGCTTTCTCTGGGGTATCACATACAGTTTCTTTCTTAAGAGAGACAGTGTAGAGATCACTACTTGGGGTTTTGGTGGTATTTTTATTTTTTTTGGGGTCCTCAGGTCTCCTATGGGTATCTTCTCTCTGTTAGACAAGCTCCCCATGAGCTTGCCTGCTTCAAGCTCAAACTCCACAATATACAATGTAAGTTTCTGTAGCTGCTCTTCGGCAATGGACACATAGCGAGCTTTTAATAGCTCCAAGTTCTTGAGTGCGCTGACTTCTTGGTCTCTAATTGAAGGGAACAAAATCTAACAGTTCCTTCTCAAAGGCAGTCCAGCTGTATCCTCTAGTGGACTGCAAACTGTGACCTGGCAGCCTTTGCATATCGAACTCCATGTGTATCATAGCTAAAATGATATAGGACTCTTCAAGCTAGCCATTCCTGCAGGTTTCCTGGAACCTGGAGGAATCTTCTTCCATCCCTTTTACAGCTTCTTCTGTGAACTCAGCTGAATTCACCTTCAAGGACCAAAGATCTAATAGCGGTGCAGGATCATCTGTTTCTGACATGACTGTTGGTGGTCTTTCAAAGAATAAACTAGGGTTTGCTTCAAAAGAATTATAGACTCCTTCTAGAGAGTCGAAGTCTGAATTGTAATTGGACGGTAATGAGGAGAGCGGCAACTGGTGTAAATTCTACGCGCTCAGGAATTTCAATTGAAGGAATATTTCTAAGTCTTAGCGGATTGGTGGTTCTCTTGGAGTTGTAGGTTGTTGGGAAGAACTCTATTTGTCTCTTGCTTTTGTGATATTATGTTTGAATTATGTGTAGGACAGATAGATGTTTCAGCTCTCTGATTTAGAACTGGTTCACTTGATGCTAAGGCTGTTAGATGATGAGTCTGTAAAACCTGATTTCCAGCAACTTGTGAATTGCGAGTTATTCTCTTTTGTGAACTAATCTTTCGGGACTAGCTCTGGCTTTTGGTGTTTTTGGGTTTAACTGTAGATAAAGTAAGTACTACCTGTGTCTAGGAAAGTCCTGAGTGAGTTGCCTGTGTGTAGCTCCTCTTGACACCCAATAAAGAGATTTGCCCTGTCACTGTACAGTGATATGATAAGATTGATTTGAACATACGAGTCTGCTGAGGTCAAAACCAGAGAACTATTCGTCCATAGGCCACCAAGGCCTTGATTACTGTTTCATGATCTGTTGAGGGTCTTCGTTTTTGTGTCCGCTGAGGACTTATTTTTCGTGTCTATCAAGGACAATAGTCTCCAATCGTTCGAATTAGTCTGCTGTAGACAAAATTCATAGTCCCACTTAGTCCACTGGACAATAAACAGAGCTTTCTACAAAAGCCTTTGAACCCGTAGCTGTGGTGTTTTACACCTGCAGTTACAACTTGATTTTATAAGAACCTCATACAATATTGAGACTGTGATCTTGTGCATAACCTTTGCCAAGCAGTCCACCCTTGCAATCTTCCTGGTGTGTAGAGTTATTGATAGACTTTACATAGAAGTGTACTAGTTTTAGAGTTGATTTGGTGTTGGTGCTACTTCTGTAGCTCTGATATTAGGTTGACTCTTGAGTGGTATCCTTCGCCCATTACCATTATACTTAACAAGTTAACAAGTTAACAAAAAACAAGTTTAACTTTGAACCTACCTACTGTTGGTTCTTCTTTGTTTACAGTCATTCCACATTCATTCATGTTTGTCTGTTATTTGCGTTCAACTGTTCATAGTCAATTCACTGTTCTAAACTGCTGGTTCACCTTTGTTTACAGTCATTCTACATTCATTTGTGTTCATCTGTTCACAATCAATTCACTGTTCTAAACTGCTGGTTTATTGTCAATTTTGGATATCGAGTTCGGAACTGTGCACTTGTTTGGCTTATAGGATCTGCCCCCGGACATCAATCGACACACAACTTGCACGGTTCAAGAGAGCACATAAAACATGACCTAGCTGCACACTGTGACTATGGATCCCACACAGATACGCCTTGTTACATCCCCTTGACTTTCCATGTTCTTATCTCACCGAGTTACGCATTTTAGATTTCTTTCCTTTATTGCACCTGCAGTTTGTATGGTATCAACAGACAGTCTTGACAGTATTTATCATTCCCACTTTACATTCTCTTTTTTCCCTTCCCCTTCATGCACTGTACTGGTTATATGTGGACATGGACATGTGACTAGCTAGATATAGCAGTGCTTGGTCAGAGGGATTCCTTAGTCTTTTCTCTTTGGATTCCCCTCTGCTAGACCTGTGTGATCATTGTTCCACCTCTAGTAGGGTTGCCCTTATATTTATTACTCTGACGATCTTACTGCTGAGGTAACAAACCAACTTCAAAAACTGTAGAAGTGGACCTTGGAAGTAACAGTTGGTCTCACAGACTTTGTAGCCATATCAAGGGAATGACTGGATCAGTGATGGCTGGTCGGAATACTTCTGAATCAACTTAGGATACAGTGACCCACAAAACTGTCCAGTTTGGTACATAGTCTGAGAAAATCCTTAAATAACTCCATGGGAAATCAATATTACACTAAACTCTAAGTGTATGAAATATAGCCCTACATCCCTGCTACACACCTTATTTTGTTCTGCACAAAGATATTGTCATTTGATGAAGTTATTACTAAAATATGAAAAAAATCCAACTGGACTGTTTTTTTGCTTGACTATTTTACACATGTCATTATGACATATTGCATGATATCATGTTATATATCATTAAATTTTGAATAACATCATTAGTTGACTCTTATATGACATCATATGCTCCACTTTAGAATATAAAAATGTGATATTCCCTTCACAAATGTGCTCAGGGCATGTGGGGAATGCTACTGAGTGCACTCGTGAAGAAGAAAAAGCCTTTTCTCAGCATTTGCCATAGGAAGGCAAGATTGAAGTTTGCTGAAGCACACCTGAACTGGACTTTGGATGACTGGAAGAGGGTTATATGGTCAGATGAGACTAAAATCAATAGATTTGGGTCAGATGGGTGCAAGTGGGTGTGGAAGGAGAAGGGTGATCCACTGTTAGAGAAGGAGGTTGAAGGTACAGTCAAGTTTTGTCATGAACTCACTGTACTCCAAGTACTCCTCCATAGCACCTCATGTGCTATCGCGACTCCTCCCATCCTCGCACTTGATTGTCCCGATAATAACGCTGTGTAACACCACTAAATATGGCTAGCAAACACACCTCAAGCACAAAGTGCGCAAACCAAAACCACACCAAGAAGAGTGCACACAAGTGTATGGGGTGGAGGTCAGTATTCTTAAGGCTTTAGTTTTCACTAAGAGGCACCAAGAAAGATAGAATATGGGAGTCTTCGGTTTTATAGAAGTTTAAATCAAGGTTCTTTCACTATAATCAAGTGACAATACGATCCACAAATCCCAAAATTCGATATCTGACTTTTCAACAAAGCTTTACAAGTCTTCGCCAAAGTTCAGTTCCAAGTTCAATATCCAAACTAGACAATAGCAATCCAAATTCAATATAAGTCCAAATTGACTTCAATATCCAGATTTCAATTCCAAGACAATATGCCAATACCAAATTCAATTCCAATAATCTTTTCCAAACACAGAACACCAACTTCAGTGAAGAGTGGGGCAAAGGTCAAATCTCAAGCAAATCCTAGTAGGTGAACTGCGTCTTCACTCATAGGTTGCTGGGGAAAATTCCTCTTTCCTGCCCTCCTTATATACTGTTTTTCTAATAAATAATATTAAAAGTCCAAAACGTGTATGAAACTGGTAAATAATAATGAAATCCCTTTCAGTCGAACAGAAACTCACTTAATTGGGTATAATACAAGAGTTTTATGTGCTGAAGTGCCAAATTGAATATTAAACTGAATATCTGTTCCTTGTTTCCTGGTTGCGATGTAGGGACTTGACTTTGCCGAAGTACCCGACATATCCGCATTCTCCTGTTTTTCCTAGGGAACAAGTCCCTGTTTCAGGCATATCCATTCTTCCTGTTCCTGTTCTATTCCTTTTTGGAGAAGATCTAGCCTCAATTCTAGGCCCTGTCTCCAAGGTTTCTCTCTTGAAATCAAATGCCATGTGCACTTCGCTGAAGTCGGTGTTTCCTTGATTTTCCAAGAAATCCCTATCCTTTCTGTTTTCTGTTCATGTGAATCAGATGTTCCTTCCTTTATCTTTGTTTGGATCCTATATCCGAGAATTCTATATATCCAAGCAGTCCAAGCAGACTTCGTTGAAGTTTCAATAAAGTGTATAATAAAATCCCTATGTTCGCTATGAGCATTCCAGGAGTAGGATGAGGCCTTCCAATAAAAGAACATAGGTTTTTAAATGGCTGCTTCCCGAAGTTCGTACAGTTTTCTGAACTTCAGCGAAGTCTCTCATCTTTCCTAATTTTGTACAGTTTGTACAGATAAAGTCTCTTGTAGAGGCTCATGCTTTAACCAGTAGTGCGGGCTCACTCTAGTCCTATTAATCCCATAATTTATAACTCATAAGTGTTAAAATTGTACAAATATGCATCTTTAAGGTCTTTTCGGATTTATATCACGATACCGATCTCTGCAATCGTCCTCCCTTCAATTCCTTCAGCTCCTCACCATCAACCACTCCGTCCGACTCGCAATCACCGTAGACCATCATAGATAGGGAGGCCCCTGCCCCCTTGACTCCTTACCCCTTAAGTAGTGTAGTATATAAGTACTCCAAGTGTACAGTAGAACTTCACTCTTGTCTGGTCAATCCTACCTAGGAGTCATTCTTTCCCCTTTGATTGTCAGCTTGCCTTACCCAAGGATTGACTCCTGACAATAGACAAGAGTACCCCAGGGGCAACCTGACCTTTTCTACTCTCACCAACCTTTAGTTTGGAAACCTCTAATCTTGATCACTGTGCACATGTCTGCTACCTTAGATCAGGATACCCACATGAACCCCAACATCTCTCAACATGCTGGACCGGCTCTCCCCGATCCAGATATCCTCGCTCAAGGAACCGAAGAATGGTTTCAGGGTCCCAACGCACAGCAGCTGGATAGGGAACTCAATGTCAACATTTGGCGACAACTTAGCCAGTTGAATACTCAGAACAAAGTCATTTCTAGGTTACTCGAGAAGAGTCATAGTTGGAGTAATGAAAAATCCTCTGCTACAAAGCCCAAAGCCTTCAATGGAACCCCTGAAGGCATTGACCGCTTCTTCGCCCAGCTCTATATTTATTTTCAAAGAAATCCCGAGAAATACACTGTGGACCATGCGAAGGTCCTTGAAACTCTTGCCCATATGACCAATGGAGTACTACCTCCTAAATGAGCAGCTAATAAAATCCGGTAATGGACGAGGTATACCACTCAAGAGTCAACCTAATATCAGAGCTACGGGAGTAGCACCAACACCAAATCAACCCAAAAACTAGTAAACCTCCGTGTAAAGTCTATCAATAACTCTACACACCAGGAAAGATTGCAAGGGTGGACTGCTTGGCAAAGGTTACGCACAAGATCACAGTCTCAAATATCGTATGAAGGTCTTATAAAATCAATGTGTAACTGCAAGTGTAAAACACCACAGCTACGGGGATTCTAGGGTTTGTAGAGGCTCTGTTTATTGTCCAGTGGACTAGGTGGGACTATGAATTTCATCTACGGCAAGACTAATTTGAATGATTGGAGACTACTGCCCCTGATGGACACAAATGCTAAGACCCTCAACGGATCACAAAACAGTAATCAAGACCTCAGCGGCCTATGGACGGATAGTTCTCAAGTTTGACCTTGACAGTCTTGTATAGTTCAAATCAAATCTTATCGTATCACTGCACAATGACAGGGCAAATCTCTCTATTGGGTGTCAAGAGCAGTTACTCACGGGCAACCCACTCAGGACTTTCCTATGCACAGGTAGTACTTACTTTATCTACGGATACATGAGCTGCTTTTATACTACTTCTACACTAGCTTTGTAATCCTATCTCTACTTGTTTCATCTCTAAAAATAATGCACCGTAGCTACGAATCCATGCAAAATCTTATTGCTAGGGACTGCTACATGTGCAGAATCTTGTCTACAGAGCTTTTCCATATTTGAATCATATGTTTTTTTGGACCAATCTGGACCATTCTTCATTTACATAGGCGTACCATATGGTATTTCCTGCCTACGGACCTTATCCTGCATTTCTACGTTATCAAATCATATGGACTTTGTGTGTCCAAGTGGTTCCAGCATATGGATCCAGAGTTCCGAACTCCCATAGCACATGAACAGCGCGGACTCTGAGATCTGTTGTTCATTTCTGCCTGGTTCCTAGGTACTCTATCTGTGATCTGGGATCTGTGTCATGTCTTCTTGTCTTTTCCTCAGATCGGGACTCGATCTACAGTCATATCAAATTTCTCCTAGTCTGCGTGGTCTTATGTCCAATTTCTTGTCAACTAAATCCCCCGTAGAAGTAGCTACTCCTAGTATGAAGGTCTTTAGACTCTGTTAAGTTCTGCTACAAACAGTTCTGTGAAGACTACAAGTCTTTTAATAGTACAATCCCTTGATATGCCAGTGCATAATAGAATGTAGAGAGTAGAACTCGGTGAATTACCGCTTAAGTCCTCTGCTCATAGTGTTCTACAGGTTTTGAATGGTCATACAGTTTTCTGACACAATCTACGGCTCTCTCTAACTGGTCTAGCTGTGCCTACAGCACATTCTACTAGTGGCACTAGCTTTAACTAGCAACTTGGGCTCACTCTAGTTCTTAATACGATAAATATTGCTCCGTAGCACTGTTTAAAGTGCAAAAAGAACCTTGTAGCATAGTCAACTAAGTCGCATTACTGGGACATCGAGAACGGACAGTGGCCAGCGTCATTCAATGACCTAAAGGCAGAAATCCGTTGAGATTTTGCTGGTGGTGACCAGAAGGATATAGCACAGAGGAAACTCCACAGCTTGGTCCAGAAATCTAACGAATTGGCTAGTCAATTCTTCCTTAAGTTCAAGGAGTACTGAGCCAAATCCGGGCTTGAAGAGGAGGGACTCCTGATGCTTTTAGAAACGAATCTCAAGCCATTCCTCATTAGTCGTATCTACGCCATGGATCCTATGCCACAGACCTACGAGAAATGGAAGGAAGCAGCAATTTGGTTCGACCTTCAGGAGCACAATGTTAGAGTAAACAAACGGACATTAACACCTGTTATGTAAGTAGAGTACTATAACACCGGACACAAAAGTCAGCACGTCTTCAGTCTTGATTCTCGTGTTCCAGGTATGAACATAGTTTACATCATCTAATGCAACAGTCTTGACTCTCGTATTCCAGGCTCAACAGGTTATGGGCTCCATAGCTTAAACACCACTACACTCACCTCTCCTTAATACAATCACCTTTGATTGTTCTGCGCACCACCTCAACAAGACAACACTCTATTAGACACATGATGTCCGAGGTCAAAACCACACCTACTATCATTCTCACCGCTGTTAATTTCCAAAGATGGCTACCTGCAATGGAGGATCTACTAAAGTTCCATGGGCTATTCAGCTATGTTACAGGGGAGAGAAGAAGACCACGTCTAGCTGATTGGGACAACCCAACTGCAGATGAGGAAGACAGAATGGACAGGTATGACGATGGATTGAACAAGGCATCCGCCTTTATCTCCATGGCTGTTGACGAATCACAAAAACCACATATCGTGGACCACCATAGCAACCCGAAACGAATGATGGAAGCTTTAAAAGACATTCATATGCAGCAAAAGGCCGGGAACTGTTTCAATGCCCTGAATGATCTTCTCTCTATTCAAAAGGATGATAACAAAACACTCTCTACCCTCATTGGTCATGTCAGTGCCACCATCTGAGTTCTCTGAGACCTCACCCCTGACATCATCAAAACCGAATCTTTACTCAGCACAACACCATACACACTCCAGAACCTCTATAACAACCTTGAGTCCATGTCCCTCATTCGTTCCCTTCCACCTGAATATGACACACTTGCCCGTCAACTTTTAATCAATGACTGCCTCTCGGTTGACGAAATCAGAATGGCTTTTCATGCAGAGAAATCCCAAAACCGAGCGAGGGAATCTGCGGCCACTGCCATGGGGATTAAGCCAAAACTATTACAAAAGGAATGCACATGGTGTACTTGCTCAGGTCACATGGAAAAGGATTGTCGTCGCAAGGAGGAGGATAGGAAGCGAACACAGGAATACGTCAGGGCACAGTCATCAGGTCATTTCAGACAGTAAAAGAAGCCAAACTCACCCAAGACCACAGGAAACGTCGCTCAAGAAGAGACTGCCACTAAAGCAAGTGTCAATTCTCTATCTCCGTCACTCCATCACTGGAACCCTGATACAGGAGCCACTTCACACATGACCCCACACTGAAAATGGTTTTCTTGCTATACCCACTATGTCGTACTGATTCAACTAGCAGACAATACTGCCATCTATTCTGAAGGAAAAGGAGTGGTTGTAAGGGGACAACCTGCTTTGGTGGACTTGGTCAATTTTGGATCTCTAGTTCGGAGCTGTGCACTTGTTTGTCTTATAGGATCTGCCCCCGGACATCAATCGACACACAGCTTGCACGGTTCAAGAGAGCACATAAAACATGACCTAGTTGCACCCTGTGACTATGGATCCCACACAGATACGCCTTGTTACATCCCCTTGACTTTCCATGTTCTTATCTCACCGAGTTACGCATTTTAGATTTCTTTCGTTTATTGCACCTGCAGTTCGTATGGTATCACCAAACGGTCTTTACAGTATCATTGCGCACATTCGAAAGGTATATACTCCCATTTTCACGTCTATAGCATTTATCGTTCCCACTTTACTTTCTCTTCTTTCTCTTTCCCTTCATGCACTGTACTGGATATATATGGACATGGACATGTGACTAGCTAGATATAGTAGTGCTTGGTCAGAGGGATTCCTTAGTCTTTTCTCTTTGGATTCCCCTCTGCTAGGTGCGCATTTTGGATATGTTTTAGCTATGGCTGCCTAATATACTTTGGATTCCCCTCTGCTAGACCTGTGTGATCATTGTTCCACCTCTAGCAGGGTTGCCCTTATAGTGGTTGTGTTTAAGCCAGATGGGAGCGACAGAGATATCCATTTCCATGATGTGCTTCATGTACCGCACCTACAAAACAATCTATTATCTCTGTTCCACCTTACACGCCAAAAGGGGTATACTACCACCATATCAGATGCATCTACATGTCCCCTAGACACCACCCTTGTTCATCGTCACTCAGCACATGTGAACCACCAAACCTGCGACTGAATGATCCAAAAAGGAATTGTTGAAGGACTAACCAAATTCTCTACCATGCCTATTGATCCAATCTGTATACCGTGTCTCCACGGAAAACAACACCATCATAATATCCCACACATCGCTACACCCTGTGCATACCGCATCATCACATATATCCACCCTGATCTCAAGGGACCCCTTCCTACTCAAAGTTCTGGGGGGCCACCGATACTGGATCCTCTTCATTGATGATGCTACTGACTGGTGGGATGTTGACTTTTTGAAGCATAAGAGTGATGTGTTCGAAAAGATCAAGACATTTGTAGCAAAAGTCGAAAATCAACACGGTGCCACCATTCCACAACGACAGTGGAGGAGAATACATGGAGAAGAACTTTGATCTATTCTGCAAAGAGAAGGGCATCAAGCATGATCACACTGAACCTGGAGAACCTCATCAAAATGGACAAGCTGAACATGCAAATCGCACCATCACAGAAGGTGCCGCATCCATTCTTGAAGAGTCCAAACTCCCTCCTAGCTTTTGGCCACACGCAGTACGGTTTTCATCCATGCCCGAAATCGGTGTCTCACATCGAAACTCCCCGATTCTACACCATACACACTTTGGAATGACCGAAAACCCGATCATAGCTACTTCTGCATTTTCGGTTGCAGAGCCTGGGTACTACAAAAGAAAGACAAGGGACATCGCAGCCTAGACTCATATACAATACCCTGCATCTTCATTGGCTATCTCCCTGGTACCAAAGGCTGGCTCTTCTGGAACTCAAAAACCCGAAAATTCATCAAATCCAGCCATGCTACTTTTGACGAATGAGAATTTCCAGGAACTCACAGGTCCTCTACTCCGTTCCATGGTCTGTCCGACCTGAAGGAAGTGTCAGATCATGGGGGGGGGAATCTCCCCCTCCCTTCTGAAGATGAGACTCCAAATTCAACAGCTGAAATTCCACCACCTCCTGCTAATATACAAAACCCAAGCCCTGAACCTCAATCACTGCTTCTCCCTGACATTAGAATGCCATCTGGCTCACCTATCCCTGACAACTTAGCTGATCTATCACCACTCATGACACCACCTGACACACCTCCACTGTCACCACCGCCATGCGCCCACTTTGAACCTGAATTTGATGCCCGTGGAAACATTATTCCAGAACCCAATACAGGTAGAGGTTGTCGCACACGTAAACTGCGACAACTGTGGAGCTATAGTACTGGCAATACAACGAATGTCATATCGGATGTCAATATTCTCGCTGGCACCACTTTTGCAGGTGAAGATGTTGAACACATCGACTCCTCCACTGTCCTCAAAATTGCCCTCACCTGTGCACTTCACACAACTGTCCACGAAAATAAACCAAAATCGTACCAGGAATCTCAACAGCGAGCTGCAGACAAAGCAGCCCTTGAGGAACTTCAATCATTAATGAACCATGGAGTTTTCAAGTTAGTTCATAGACCTGATGGATGGAAACCCATCGGTAGCTGTTGGGTATTCAAAGTGAAGCGTAACAGAGATGGCTCCATTGAAAGGTATAAGGCAAGACTCGTTGCGAAGGGATATTCACAATGGCCCGGTTTTGACTTCACAGAAACTGTCTTGCCAACGCCAAAATGGGCAGCACTATGTGCTATCCTTGCCCTTGGCACGCTGGAAGATTTAGAACTCTGGGGAGTCGACATTTCCTCTGCCTTTTTGAATGGAGATCTGAAGGTTTTCAAGAAAAGGGTCCGGAATGGGTCTGGAAATTGAAGAAGTCGCTATACAGACTAAAACAAGCTGGATGTCAATGGCACATAAAACTCAATGAAGTACTCACCGAAAAAATGGATTTGTCCGTGTACGCTGTGACCATAGTATATGGGTCTATAGCCGAGATGGAATACGGATAATTATCCCAGTTTTTGTGGACAACGTCACCATTGCAACGAAGTCCACTGCAGACATCAAAAAGACTATTTCCGAGTTACGTGTACACTTCAAACTGCGAGATCTGGGACCACAGACCTTCCTTCTAGGCGTCAACATCACTCGAGATCGAAAAAAATGCACCCTGGCACTTTCACAACATCAGTACATCCTCGATCTACTCGAAAAAGTCGGCATAACACAGTCTCCACCCCTCTCAACACACATGTCTGACTCTCAGATGAACAATCTCTAAAATCACCCGAAGAGATTAAACAAATGGAGGGTATTCCATATCTCAACACCCTTGGTGCATTGTCCTACCTCACCATTGCCACTCGACCCGACATTGCTTATGCCGTCAGCATTCTCGCCCACTTTCAAAGAAACCCTGGTCAAACTCACTGGACAGCACTAAAATGAGTACTACATTATCACATCAGGCAGCCTCTAATGACTGCTAGTTAGCTAGGTTCTCTCCACCAGAGATAACCTAGCTAATAGCTTGAATTATCCGGATATTATCCAGGCCCTGCAGGAGGTTCTCTCCACCAGAGATAACCTAGCTAATAGCTTGAATTATCCGGATATTATCCAGGCCCTGCAGGATATATCCAGGTGCTTTTGGATATATCCAGTTGTTCCAAAGTAGCAGACAGCCAGATATATTCAGCTGAAAAAAATCCAGTTGATATCCAAACTGGATTTATCTGGTACAAAAAAGAGTTGGATATATTGGTTGGATATATCCAATATATGGTTATAATAGATATATCCAGATTAAGACCCCAGATACTCTGTCACATCACACAGTTGGATTTATCCAGGGCTGAGCAATGGATTTATCCAATTGCTGGATATATCCAACTTGTAGATATATCCAGCCCAGATAAATCCACACAATGGATATGGATATATCCAACTCTTTTTTGTACCAGATAAATCCAGTTTGGATATCAACTGGATTTTTTTCAGCTGGATATATCTGGCTGTCTGCTACTTTGGAACAACTGGATATATCCAAAAGCACCTGGATATATCCTGCAGGGCCTGGATAATATCCGGATAATTCAAGCTATTAGCTAGGTTATCTCTGGTGGAGAGAACCTAGCTAACTAGCAGTCATTAGAGGCTGCCTGATGTGTAGTACCTTTCTATCTACGGATACATGAGCTGCTTTTATACTACTTCTATGCTAGCTTGGTAATCCTATCTCTACTTGTTTCATCTCTAAAAATAATGCACCGTAGCCATGAATCCATGCGAAATCTTATTGCTAGGGACCACTACATGTGCGGAATCTTGTCTACGGAGCTTTTCTGTATTTGAATCATATGTTTTGGACCAATCTGGACCATTCTTCATTCTTGTTTCAGCATGTAGAATGGACCTACATAGGCGTACCATATGGTATTTCCTGCCTACGGACCTTATCCTGCATTTTGACATTATCAAATCATATGGACTTTGTGTGTCCAAGTAGTTCCAGCATATGGATCCAGAGTTCTGAACTCCTATAGCACATGAACAGCGCAGACTCCGAGATCTGTTGTTCATCCCTGCCTGGTTCCTAGGTTATCTGTGATCTGGGATCGGTATCATGTCTTTTTGTCCTTTCCTTAGATTGGGACTCAATCTACAGTCATATCCAATTTCTCCTAGTCTGTGTGGTCTTATGTCCGATTTCTTGTCAACTAAATCCCCTGTAGAAGTAGGTACTCCTAATATGAAGGTCCTTTGACTCTGCTAAGTTGTGCTGCGAACGGTTTTGTGAAGACTACAAGTCTTAATACGCCAGTGCATAGTAGAATGTAGAGAGTAGAACTCAGTGAATTACCGCTTAAGTCCTCTGCTCATAGTGTTCTACAGGTTTCGAACAGTCATACAGTTTTCTGACACAATCTACGGCTCTCTCTAACTGGTCTAGCTGTGCCTATGGCACATTCTACTAGTGGCACTAGCTTTAACTAGCAATTCGGGCTCACTCTAGTTCTTAATACGATAAATATTGCTCCGTAGCACTGTTTAAAGTGCAAAAAGAACCTTGTGGCATAGTCAACTAAGTTGCATTATCTCCCCCAAACAAAAGAGGACTGTCCCCAGTCCATCTACGGACTGAGCACAACAACATCTTCTACTGTTTGAATTGATCTACGGCTCTATCATTTGGTAGTCCTACTAAAAGCCTTCAAAATGGCCCATAGATCTACTTAATCTTATCTATGGTGTACACTCTAGTGTTCAACCATCAAGTCTCTGACTTAGAGAAATTTTGAGCTCAAGCTCTACGCTGACCAGTGCTAATGTTCCCAAAAAGGACATGTTCTGACATCAAAATGATTTTCCCACGCCAAAACTCCTATCATGCAATGTTCCGTAATATTTACTTCCATAGGTGATTGCAACAGCCTTGAGGCTTTAATTTCCATAGACCTAGAATATTTTACAACATTCTATGGTCATGTGCTGGTTCATATGTTGGATTTGGTTATATAAACCGCAGCAGCTGTACTTAGCAGAAAATTTCTTTCTCCCTTCTCCCACCTGCTCTACAGTCGCTCTTCACTGCCGTCATTCTTATACTCTTCATCACCACTCCCAATGTTCTTCAGGTGAGTGTGGACAATCTACGGAGGCTTCAGAGTCTGCTCTGAGGCCCGTAGATTGTTCTCCCTCGCAGATCATTATCGATATGCTGGAGTCCCATCTCCAGCGAATTCATCAGTGGTTTGGCAGCCTTAACAACCACATTGCCAAGGTCATGGAAGACCCCGAAATGTTTGAAGAGTTCCGAAAGAAATCAAGCCTTCTGGGATGTAGCTTTTTTAATTTTTTTTTCCCCTTTCGTATTGAATCCTGCCATAGAACGACCTACGCTGCCAGATGATCCGCTTCGCTTCAGAAGAGCGGATCGTTCCAGCTTTTTCAATGCTAGCCACTCTTTCTGAGCTGGCCATTCAATGGAAAGTCCCCGGTGATAACTGGATGTTTCACCCTTCAGACTCTTCTGATATAATCACGGTTCACGGTGTGAGTCATTTTCCTTTCATATCATTTTGCTTAATTCATTCTTTTCATAGAGATTTGATTTCGATCAAGACCTCCTTCCATGTTACCTGCCAACTGCTCCAAGAGAGGAGCCTTTGCCTATGGTAAGTTTCCCTTCTATGCATTTTCAAAAACCACGCTGAGAATTTTGGCCATAGCTTCCTCCTTGCTCTGTTCTGGCTCTTCCAGGGGTCGCTTCAAGCTCCCGTGTTGTTATGGGTTTGTCCCTGGTGACTAATACTCCCAGTGCGTCCAGGGCAGACAGCCGTTCTTCCCTGTTGCTGGACCATCAAAACCAGCCCGCAAACGCAAGGTACTGTACTCTTCTTTTTATTTTATTTGCTATCCTAACATCCATTCTAGGCTCCAGACTCGTCTATGGCTGGTCCTTCGCAACCCAAAAGACCCAAGCCTACGAAGGCTTTTGTAAAAAGTGTCGCTTTCATGGAGTCTTTGTCTGAGGAGGATTCTCCACCTCCCATGGTGAGTTCTTTCTCATTTCTTCTTATGTTCTCTTGTTAACTTTAACTCTAGCCTTATCACACTTGATCTCGGACCAAGAAGACTACTGTCGATTCAGATTCCGAGGCTAGGGCCGCTGATCAGCCTTCTGATCCTTCGCCTTTGAAAGTTAAAGGTCAACAAAAAGGGAAGGCTACTGCATCAAGTCGAGCTGGGGTTTCTGTAGATGACCTCTGGACGTCCTTAGCCCCTTCTCATGGCTTTCCAGAGCATTGGGTTGGAGCAACACGCAGTAAGTCTTTTTTATTCTTTTCATACTCTATCGAATTCTTACGCCGTAGTACAGATATGGACTTGCAGTTCAATTTTGAGGAAGCAAAATTGAGCTTCAAGTTGATCATAGCCGCTGGTTGTTCCGTCTCTTTCATGAGTACCATTTATCTCTTCATTCACTCTTTTCTTATATTCAATCCTAGTTCAATCGTCTTTCACCGTGCAATCGATGCACGTATTTTGGCTACGCTGACTGTCACCCAATCTGGGCTCTGAGTGGGAAGACTGGCCATAGGCCCACTTGCCAACAATGCTTCTCGGGAAAGCAGAAGTGTTCATACTTTGACGCCGATGATTCTCGCACTGGGGCAAAGAAACTTGAGATCGCCTCAAGTAACAACATCTGTGAGTGCTTCTTTTCTTTCATGGATCAAATCTAATCACTCTTTCAGTTTTGGCTAAGGTCGTTCACTGCCTTCAACAAGAGTTCAAAGCCTTTGATCAGGCTCAAAGGGCACAAATCGCGGCCTACAATTCTGGCCATCTTATCTGGGAAGACATTCAAGTCAGCCAGAAAGTGCTATGGGCTGCTGGATGCGATCCTGTCGAAGTTTTGAAGGGCTTCAAGACGATGAAGACTTCAAAATGACCGCAGATCAAGTCAAGGCTCTTGGTGAGGTTCTTGGCTGGCCCATTGCTGGTAGCTCAGTCCCTGTGGCTGCTGACGATCTACGCTCTCCACCTGTCGAAGGTGGGGCTGAGAATTCTGGTCCTCTTCAATCTACAGCTCGTGTTTCTTTGATTTCTTCTATCTTGTGTTTCTTATCGTTTCTTCTAGGAACCCCTGCCTTCATTACCTGAAGAGGTTTCAGTTCCCGTAGCTGCTCCTGAGCCAGAGCTCAAAGTTCCTGGGGAGGAAGAGGAGGAAGAGGGTCAGAGTTCTTCTTCCGAACCTTCAGTTGAACCTGTGAGTCCTTCCTTTTATTCATATTATTTCAACTTCTTATAACTGCTAGGCTGAGACTATGGGTGCCATGCTTATCAACAATGAAGCAGAGGAAGCCGTAAGTTCCTCTCTATTCTCTGTAGATTGAATCTAACCACCTTTCTCTAGAGTACTGACCATGACTCAAGCACCAATGAAGAGGAGGTCGAGGTCCCCGCTAATGCAACTTAGTTGACTATGCTACAAGGTTCTTTTTGCACTTTAAAACAGTGCTACGGAGCGATATTTATCGTATTAAGAACTAGAGTGAGCCCGAATTGCTAGTTAAAGCTAGTGCCGCTAGTAGGATGTGCCGTAGGCGCAGCTAGACCAGTTAGAGAGAGCCGTAGATCGTGTCAGAAAACTTTATGACTGTTCGAAACCTGTAGAACACTATGAGCAGAGGACTTAAGCAGTAATTCACCGAGTTCTACTCTCTACATTCTACTATGCACTGGCATATCAAGGGATTGTACTATTAGAAGACTTGTAGTCTTCACAGAACCGTTCGTAGCAGAACTTAACAAAGTCAAAAGACCTTCATACTAGGAGTATCTACTTCTACGGGGGATTTAGTTGACAAGAAATCGGACATAGGACCACACAGACTAGGAGAAATTTGATATGACCGTAGATCGAGTGCCGATCTGAGGAAAAGACAAAAAGACATGATACAGATCCCAGATCACAGATAGAGTACCTAGGAACCAGGCAGGAATGAACAACAGATCTCAGAGTCCACGCTGTTCATGTGCTAGGGCAATTCGGAACTCTGGATCCATATGCTGGAACTACTTGGACACACAAAGTCCATATGATTTGATAATGTCAAAATGCAGGATAAGGTCCGTAGGCAGGAAATACCATATGGTACGCCTATGTAGGTCCATTCTACATGCTGAAACAAGAATGAAGAATGGTCCAGATTGGTCCAAAACATATGATTCGAATATGGAAAAGCTCCGTAGACAAGATTCTGCACATGTAGCAGTCCTTAGCGATAAGATTCCACATGGATTTGTAGCTACGGTGCATTATTTTTAGAGATAAAACAAGTAGAGATAGGATTACAAAGCTAGCGTAGAAGTAGTATAAAAGCAGCTCATGTATCCGTAGATAAGCAAGTACTACCTGTGCATAGGAAAGTCCTGAGTGGGTTGCCCGTGAGTAACTGCTCTTGACACCAATAGAGAGATTTGCCCTGTCTTTGTGCAGTGAAACGATCAGATTTGATTTGAACCATACGAGACTGTCGAGGTCAAAACTAGAGAACTATCCGTCCATAGGCCGCCGAGGTCTTGATTACTGTTTTGTGATCCGTCGAGGGTCTTAGCGTTCGTGTCCGCTGAGGACTTAGTTTTCGTGTCCGTCGAGGGCAATAGTCTCCAATCGTTCGAATTAGTCTTACCGTAGACGAAATTCATAGTCCCACTTAGTCCACTGGACAATACACAGAGCCCCTACAAACCTTAGAATCCCCGTAGCTGTGGTGTTTTTACACTTGCAGTTACACATTGATTTCATAAGAACTTCATACGATACTGAGACTGTGATCTTGTGCGTAACCTTTGCCAAGCAGTCCACCCTTGCAATCTTTCCTGGTGTGTAGAGTTATTGATAGACTTTACACGGAGGTTTACTAGTTTTTGGGTTGATTTGGTGTTGGTGCTACTCCCGTAGCTCTGATATTAGGTTGACTCTTGAGTGGTATTCTTCACCCATTACCGCCGCTCTTAGCAGACGCAGACTGAAGCGAAAGCTCTTCTGGGCTAAGCACCATGAGAGGGCTAAGCTCAGAAAAAGGGTGACTTGGTAAGTTGTTGTACTAATTTCAAAGGTTCTTATCTCTAGCTGTTCCCTAGAATAATGACTTCTATGAGTTCAATTTTGTTTCTTTTTGTATCAAGGACAGACTTTCTCTGCCTATCTATCATATCTTGTTTGTATCATTAGCTTCTACTTTGTAGCTTTCTTGGATTTTCTTGTATTGGACTCATAGTCCTCGTATCTTGTATCTTGGTACGTGCTACGGCGCTTAAATTCTCTTCTTGTATTACCATATCTTGTATTCCAATCAAAATTTGTTTGATTTGAAAAACTGAGTGAACTAGTTCCGATGAGTTCGACTTGAGACTGTACTGTTAAGCTAAAGTCTCGTCAGCTGTAGCTCACATATCTCTATGCTCAGAGTTAGATGAATCTGTCCATCACACATTGTTCAATCATTCTTATCACTATGCATCGCTCGCATAGCTTCTCGCTTATACACTTTTCTTAAGCGATGACTATCTTTTCAGGATCCGTAGGGATATTATTAGGTACACCAGTATGTTCATGTAGGTGTCCAAATCGCAAAACTTGAATCTACGGTCAAATTTTAAGGAACCTAAGGTACCTCTCCCCCAAACAAATGAGCAGTCAACTCCTGTTGACTAGATGTTGGATCCGGGAGTCCTTTAGGACCATAAGGTAGACAAAGTCGTCTACAGCAGGATAGTAGAGAGTAAAAAGGTATAAAAGGTTGACCGTAGATAGCCAATTCTTCACTACCCAGCTCTACCAGCATTTGTAGTAACCAGTTCTCAACTCTTACATTCTCGTATCATCTTTCAAATGTCCACTCATAGCGAATTTGTTCCCACCAAAATCTGGGTTGAACGTGCTGCTCTGATCGTTGAACAAGTCAGCCAGCTGCATCCCTACAGTAACAAGCTGTCCACTGAGAATCATTCCAATTGTCATCTATGGCGGGTGCAACCACTGGTACTTGCTTCAAAAATGTTGAAACATAGTCTGGAGGTTTCTGTAGCGCCCAATTTCTTATCTTATCTACAAAGTTTGCTTCATCTATGGTGGACTGTAAATCTTCTAAATAGCAAAAGACAGATGTAGCCAACTTTAGTTCTTTCTCAGCTAATGAAACCAAATAACCTGACCGCGGATCTATATCATCCTTGAACGTATCAATGTCAAAAGGTTCATCCTCAATTCCGTTTCCCATTCAAAACTTTACTGGCTGACCATCGTCGTCGACCAGGAATTCTTCCCATCCTTCTGGTCTAGGCGTAGATATCCTGCCAGGAGGAGGTCTCAAAAGTCCATCCGGACCATGTACAAGTCCTTTAATATGAACTAGTTCAAAATGATAGAGTCTGATCTCTTCAATCCATCGGTTAATGCTAGCATTCAGAGCACTATCCGGATTGTTCAACATTCCTTTAATGTAGCTGGCATCCATTTCTACCATAAGTCTGATACTTTGACGCACATAGCGCCATAAGTAACCCATAGAGTTCTCGTTTTGGTTGTGAGAAGCGTGCTTCTCTCTCATTGAATGTTATAGACCCAAAGTAATTATAGAATTTCATTTTTGGATTTTCAGGGTCTACTTGGTACAAGTAATAGCATACACCTTGCCAAGACAAATCTACGGCTAAAGTGATACCCATCGGATTCTTATAATCGATGGGCCATAGCACTGGGGCTTCACGAATTCCATCTTGAACCTCTCAGACAGCTTCACAAGCTTCCTTGTTCATTTCAAACGGTACAAAAGCTCCAGTGAGCTTATTCAATGGTCTTGTCTTCTTAGCGTAGTCCTTAATGAACATGCACATTTGTCCTGCAATTCCCAGAAATGATTGAATATCAGTTTTGCTTCTGAAGTTTTTCGGATACCAAGAGAGAATGATCTCTGCAAACTTCTCTACAGGTTTTTCACTGTCATAGGACACTCTATGACCTACTACCATTCCTTCAGCGCAACAAATGAAAGCTTTCGGACCTGAGAAGGTACCTCCCACCTACTTCATTCGCTGTACTATTCAATTCATGTTCTGTAGATGCTCCCAAACGGATCTACGGATACCTGGATTCTCAGGAATCACCTCGTAGCTGTCATGAACTGAACCAGGAGTAGTACCTACTGCTGACTTTTCCTCCCATATGGTCAACTGTGGTTGGACTTGGCATATGATCAAGGGAGATATCATGTGAAAGAGGTCGATTCATAGAAGAGTACTCCTAATCTTAGAGAAGGGGTCATTGGTATAGGAGTACAACCCTTTCTACTAGATAGGTATAATAAGGAGTACTTAGTGGTAGATATTTCCCTAGAATTTGATCTCCTTTGTCCTTCATTCTTTATCCTTTGTTGTCCTTTATATCCTTTCCTATTCTTACCTTTCGCCTCTGCCCCATTCACTCTGTCGCTCGACGTCACCCAGGTCGCCTTTATTAGGAGACTTGCCGTCTAATCATAGTCCGGACTCATCCTAGAGTCCCTTCTCCGGTGTTAGAGTACAGGATGGGGTATGCATGGACTAGGTTACAAGTACGTGGTACACTACACTGGTGTATGTTGGGTACCGTCTATCGTATGCTCTTGTTGTCATTGGAGTACCGACCTGTGAGGCTACAGTCCTCATCGTAGGATGCTCTCATCACCAAAGGTCTACTCTCATTATAGGAGTACAGTTCGTTGTACGGCTCACCACACGGTTCACGGATATTCACGATACCAGACATCATCATTATTCATTCTCCTTGGTCACCAGCTCTTGTCATCCTCTATTGCCGATAGGCCCATAGGATGGTCCACCAGCATTAGTCTGGAGTATGATCTTGTAGTAGGTCGGAGTACCGGGATTTGATACCCCTTGGAGTACGCCCTACGTGGGTATTGGGTTGTTTTAGGCATATGCTACCCTCAGCATCAGGGGTCAAGGCCCGGCATATGCATAGGCAGTTCACCCTCCTGACAGTAGCCTCCATCGGGTAACTCATACCTAGTACTAGGTCCTCGTATAGGTACGTCGTCAATGTATGGTCTAGTAACATGAGGAATTTCTTCCCATAGAATGTACGTTACATCCTCATGAAACAAAGGGACTGAATTAGTCCACCCCATAGGTAGTTTCACTAATCTATAGGGACCAAAGGGTGTTTGGAACATAGTAAAGTCTCTCGATTCTTCGTCAATAAGCGTCTCATCATATCCAACCCAATGTCTAACATTCCTATACACGCTCTTCCAGAAAAGCTACTAGCAATCTCAGACCTTAGCTATCACTTACGCTGTATCGTATTGCTCAGGTATAATATACTCATCCTTTCACTATTATTGTGTCTGGTTGAGGAGGTTAGTAGTTTTCTTCTTATACACTACATTCATTACTGACATTATACCTTAGCTATCACTTACGCTGTATCATATCGCTCAGGTATAATATACTCATCCTTTCACTATTATTGTGTCCAGTTGAGGAGCTATCACTTATGCTGTATTGTATCGCTAATGCGACTTAGTTGACTATGCTACAAGGTTCTTTTTGCACTTTAAACAGTGCTACAGAGCGATATTTATTGTATTAAGAACTAGAGTGAGCCCGAATTGCTAATTATGGTTAGTGCTGCTAGTAGAATGTGCTGTAGGCGCAGCTAGACCAGTTAGAGAGAGCCATAGATTGTGTTAGAAAACTGTATGACTGTTCGAAACCTGTAGAACACTATGAGCAGAGGACTTGAGCGGTAATTCACTGAATTCTACTCTCTACATTCTACTATGCACTGGCATATTAAGGGATTGTACTATTAGAAGACTTGTAGTCTTCACGGAACCGTTTGCAACAGAACTTAGCAGAGTCAAAAGACCTTTATATTAGGAGTACCTACTTCTACGGGGGATTTAGTTGACAAGAAATTGGACATAAGACCACACAGACTAGGAGAAATTGGATATGACTGTAGATTGAGTCCCAATCTAAGGAAAGGACAAAAAGACATGATACAGATCCCAGATCACAGATAGAGTACCTAGGAACCAGGCAGGGATGAACAACGGATCTCGGAGTCTGCACTGTTCATGTGCTATGGGAGTTCAGAACTCTGGATCCATATGCTGGAACTACTTGGACACACAAAGTCCATATGATTTGATAATGTCAAAATGCAGGATAAGGTCCGTAGGCAGGAAATACCATATGGTACGCCTATGTAGGTCCATTCTACATGCTGAAACAAGAATGAAGAATGGTCCAGATTGGTCCAAAACATATGATTCGAATACGGAAAAGCTTCGTAGATGAGATTCTGCACATGTAGCAGTCCCTAGCAATAAGATTTTGCATGGATTCGTAGCTATAGTGCATTATTTTTAGAGATGAAACAAGTAGAGATAGGATTACAAAGCTAGCATAGAAGTAGTATAAAAGCAGCTCATGTATCCGAAGATAGAAAGGTACTACCCATGTGTAGAAAAGTCCTGAGTGAGTTGCCCGCGAGTAACTACTCTTGACACCCAATAGAGAGATTTGCCCTGTCTTTGTGCAGTGAAACGATAAGATTTGATTTGAACATACAAGACCATCGAGGTCAAATTTGAGAACTATCCGTCTGTAGGCCGCCAAGGTCTTGATTACTGTTTCATGATCCGTCAAGGGTCTTAGTGTTCATGTCCACTGAGGACTTAGTTTTCGTGTCCATCGAGGGCAATAGTCTCCAATAGTCCCACTTAGTCCACTGGACAATAAACAGACCCCCTACAAACCCTGTAACCCCCGTAGCTGTGGTGTTTTACACTTGCAGTTACACATTGATTTTATAAGACCTTCATATGATATTAAAACTATGATCTTGTGCGTAACCTTTGCCAAGCAGTCCACCCTTGCAATCTTTCCTGGTGTGTAGAGTTATTGATAGACTTTACATGGAGGTTTACTAGTTTTTGGGTTGATTTGGTGTTGGTGCTACTCCTGTAGCTCTGATATTAGGTTGACTCTTGAGTGGTATACTTCACCCATTATCTGGTGACCATCGCAGGGGGTGGAAACAAGATTACATTCAGTATCAAACGAAATATTGTGAAATTCCGGTAGTTTTAGCCCTATGGCAAGAACTACAAAAACAACCAAAACCAAAAGAACTTCTCTCAGAAAGATTAGTTCACAGCAATGTAATACTCGCACTTCATTAGCGGCTGGCAAACAAGTCTTACAGACACATAGTCTTACGGCTTTAGCATCTAGTACCCCAGCTCAAGGACCGAGAGCTGGTCAGTCTTCTCGATCTACGCGCAATTCTACACAAGGAAGAGAGACTACCCAAGTTATCCCAAACAATTTAAGAAACCCCGGTTTCTCTTTTGACAGAAGTCCGAGAGAAGCTTTCCAAGATACGAGATCTACGCAAGGTCCTAGAAACCAAGCATTAGAACCTACATATGAAGCCCCAGAGATTTTTTAATGGAAGATATTGAACCATTTTCTTCACCGTTATCATCACTACCCTCCGAATACAATTCAGACTTCGACCTATGTAACAGTATATTTGCAGCTTCATGTAGTGGAGAAAGCTCCCTTTCACATTCTCTTGGGTAGACCTTTCGATGTCCTAACGGAATCGAAGGTGCAAAACTTCAAGGATGGAGATCAGTGGGTTACAGTTTCATGCCCAAACAAAGGAATTCAAAGTGTCATCCCTACATACATGAGAGGGGAAGGCATTAAGATAAAACCTAAGCAGGAACCAACCCTACGGACACAGAGTTCAGAGGAAGTGCAGAAAGAAAGAGAACAACAAGGGACTGAATCTTCAAATTTTCAGTCCACCTTGATGAATTGATAGAGGATCAAGGAGAGGTGGCTCTACAAATATCCATAGATGCTCACGGTGTTCTATGAATTGAAAAATATAAAAATTTGATAAATACAAAATTCTCTCCTATGGAGCTGGCTGGAGCCTTCATAGAAGCTTCAAATAGTGAAAAGACTACTAGTCAGTCTGATTCAAGAGTGATGAAAAACATTGATATAAACGAAAAAGACCAAAAACACACAGAAGATACAAAACACAAAAACAGTGCTTCTATTTCTCCTTGTGTTATGGACAGTTTTCTTTCTTTATATTCATCGGCACCAGTTTCAATCTCCCTAGATTCTGTACATGATGACTCTATGGAATGAGAATGGTTGCTTTGTACTACTAGAAAAGGTTCAACTCGAAGGCTTCAACAGCCAAAAATTGGCACATCGATTGGACTCTTCTCAACAAGATAAGAAAGATGAGCTTAGTGAGATTGCCATAGACGGCAGAGCTTTACTATTGAAGGCTCAAGATACCCATAGTCTATGTGAACTTGTTGATTCACTTAGTACAAATTTCAAGGATCTCACTGATGTGTCGAAAATCGAAGAAAATCCAAATAAATTGCTACCCCCGTTGCTCTGACTACGAAGTTTTGTAGGGAGTGCTGTTGAAAATGAAAATGCATTTGATACAATGCGAAACAAAGCATCTACGCTAGTAGACTATCATCAGAGGATGTATGAGAATCACTACCAAACTGACGAATGTATAGCTTTGGATTTGGATAGGTTAGCTAAGGACCCTGAGAAACGTGGAAAGACTTTGTTCAATGAACTAGCTTTTCATAAGGAAAGATGGTTGCAAGTCTACGGGACTATAGACAACTTTCCTAAGGACCTTTATACGGGCAAAACCCCGATAGATGAGATTCTATCATCTACGGACTCTCTGAATGCCTACGTTATCGAACTTGATGCATGTGTACAAGAGATGGGGCTTGCTCTACGCAACTTAGAAGGAAAGCTTTCAAGAGAAGGTCTTCCTACGAGTTCATATAGCACATTCTTGAGTAGCTCGCAGTCTATAGAGCGTGGGAACCATGTTTCCCAGGGTGCTAAGGCACTTGGAAAAGATACAGTTCAGTCAGTCCATGGAAAATACAAGCCAGTAGCGCTTAAGGTCCGACCACAATTGGCTAAGATGCCAGAAGAATTCCGAGTTCTTAGGAATATTACTGGGGATCTGCTTGAAGGGATGCCAGTACTATTGCTGCACCCTCCTGAATTCAGTCCAGGAGAACGGTATACAGAAGAACGTAGGGAAATCATAGAAAAGAATCACAATGAAGGCTTTCTATGGCCTGAAGAAATGAAGTTAGTACACTCTGATAAAAATCCAAGAGAAAGGATTTGCTTGGAGTGCAGATGAAGGTGGAACATTTCGTACAGATTTCTTCCCGCCAATTAAGTTCCCAGTGTTGCCTCAAAAGCCCTGGGTTGAGCGTAATATCCCTATTCCACCTGGGATTTACGAAGAAGTCTGTCAGATTTTGAAGGACAAAATCGCAGCAGGAGTGTACAAACCTACTACATCGTCATATCGATCGAAGTAGTTTATGGTACTAAAGAAAGACGGAAAGAGTCTACGGCTGGTTCATTCGTTAGTGTTAAGGACGTGCGGAATGACTCGGAACCGAACGGAACCGAAGGGAGAAACGATAAGATAAGATATAAGATATGTACGGAAGGATATACTAAAAGAGGAATGATCTAAGATGAAGAGAGGGAAGAAACGGAGTTGATCGGAGCGTGTCGGAGAGCAACGAGGAGAGTGGAGGAGGTTGAAGAGAATGACGGAGTCTTGACAGTAGCCGAAGTTATTGGACAACGGCTTCCTGAGTCGAGCTGCCTTAGACCAGGTCACTGGGAAACCAGAGTCGAGTTTAATTCTAAAGAATGTAACTACTAAGTCGTACATCTTATATAGGATAGAAATGTACAAGGTCCGAGACGGATCCAGTAGTCGGATCCGTATTCGGACCGCTGACTCCCAAGCCGATAGTCTAGGCTTTAATAGGTAGTACGGAGATTAAGGTAAGTGGAGTAAGTGATTTTGACCAGTCAATCCGGATCGGTCTGGCATGGATGTAACAGTTAGAACCATTGAATGCAGTTACGATTCAGCACTCTGGGATTCCACCGGGAACAGCTGAGATTGCTAGTAGCTTTTCCAGACGAGCATGTATAGGAATGTTAGATATTTGGGTTGGATACGATGAGAGGCTTATCGACGAGGAGTCGAGAGACCTTACTATGTTCCAAACGCCCTTTGGGACTTATAGATTAGTAAAACTACCTATGGGATGGACTAATTCAGTTCCTCTGTTTCATGAGGATGTAACGTACATCCTACAGGAAGAAATTCCTCATGTTACTAGACCATACATTGACGACGTACCTATATGAGGACCTAGTACTAGATATGAGTTGCCCAACGGAGGCTATGAGGTGATCCCTGAGAATTCAGCCATCCGTAGATTCATTTGGGAGCATTTACAGAACGTAAATCGAATAGTTCAGCGAATGAAGTATGCAGGAGGTACCTTCTCAGGTCCGAAAGCTTTCATTTGTTGCACTGAAGGAATGGTAGTAGGTCATAGAGTGTCCTACGACGGTGAAAAACCTGTAGAGAAGTTTGCAGAGATCATTCTCTCTTGGTATCCGAAAAACTTCAGAAGCAAAAATGATATTCAATCATTTCTGGGAATTGCAGGACAAATGTGCATGTTCATTAAGGACTATGCTAAGAAGACAAGACCATTGAATAAGCTCACTGGAGCTTTTGTACCGTTTAAAATGAACGAGGAAGCTTGTGAAGCTGTCCGAGAGGTTCAAGGATGGAATTCGTGAAGCCCCAGTGCTATGGCCTATCGATTATAAGAATCCGATGGGTATCACTTTAGCCGTAGATTTGTCTTGGCAAGGTGTAGGCTATTACTTGTACCAAGTAAACCCCGAAAACCCGAAAATGAAGTTCTACAATTACTTTGGGTCTATAACGTTCAATGAGAGAGAACCACACTTCTCACAACCGAAATGAGAACTCTATGGGTTACTTATGGCACTACGAGCGTCAAAGTATCAGACTTATGGATGTAGACTGTTGACCATAGAAACGGATGGCAGCTACATTAAAGGAATGTTGAACAATCCGGGTAGTGCTCCGAATGCTAGCATTAATTGATGGATTGAAGAGATCAGACTCTATCATTTTGAACCAGTTCATATTAAAGGACTTGTACATGGTCCGGATGGAGTTTTGAGACCTCCTCCTGGCAGGATATCTACGCCTAGACCAGAAGGATGGGAAGAATTCCTGATTGACGATGACGGTAATGCGACTTAGTTGACTATGCTACAAGGTTCTTTTTGCACTTTAAACAGTGCTACGGAGCGATATTTATCGTATTAAGAACTAGAGTGAGCCCGAATTGCTAGTTAAAGCTAGTGCCGCTAGTAGAATGTGCTGTAGGCGCAGCTAGACCAGTTAGAGAGAGCCGTAGATCATGTCAGAAAACTGTATGACCGTTCGAAACCTGTAGAACACTATGAGCAGAGGACTTAAGCAGTAATTCACTGAGTTCTACTCTCTACATTCTACTATGCACTGGCATATCAAGGGATTGTACTATTAGAAGACTTGTAGTCTTCACAGAACTGTTTGTAGCAGAACTTAACAGAGTCAAAAGACCTTCATACTAGGAGTATCTACTTCTACGGGGGATTTAGTTGACAAGAAATTGGACATAGGGCCACACAGACTAGGAGAAATTTGACATGACCATAGATCGAGTGCCGATCTGAGGAAAAGACAAAAAGACATGATACAGATCCCAGATCACAGATAGAGTACCTAGGAACCAGACAGGAATGAACAACGGATCTCGGAGTCCGCGCTGTTCATGTGCTATGGCGATTCGGAACTCTGGATTCATACGCTGGAACCACTGGGACACACAAAGTCCATATGATTTGATAACGTCGAAATGCAGGATAAGGTCCGTAGGCAGGAAATACCATATGGTACACCTATGTAGGTCCATTCTACATGCTGAAACAAGAATGAAGAATGGTCCAGATTGGTCCAAAACATATGATTCGAATATGGAAAAGCTCCGTAGACAAGATTCTGCACATGTAGCAGTCCTTAGCGATAAGACTCCACATGGATTCATAGCTATAGTGCATTATTTTTAGAGATGAAACAAGTAGAGATAGGATTACAAAGCTAGCGTAGAAGTAGTATAAAAGCAGCTCATGTATCCCTAGATAAAAAAGTACTACCCGTGCGTAGGAAAGTCCTGAGTGGGTTGCCTGTGAGTAACTGCTCTTGACACCAATAGAGAGATTTGCCCTGTCTTTGTGCAGTGAAACGATAAGATTTGATTTGAACCATACGAGACCGTCAAGGTCAAAACTAGAGAACTATCCGTCCATAGGCCGCTAATGGGCGAAGAATACCACTCAAGAGTCAACCTAATATCAGAGCTACAGGAGTAGCACCAACACCAAATCAACCCAAAAACTAGTAAACCTCCGTGTAAAGTCTATCAATAACTCTACACACCAGGAAAGATTGCAAGGGTGGACTGCTTGGCAAAGGTTACGCACAAGATCACAGTCTCAGTATCGTATGAAGTTCTTATGAAATCAATGTGTAACTGCAAGTGTAAAAACACCACAGCTACGGGATTCTAAGGTTTGTAGGGGCTCTGTTTATTGTCCAGTGGACTAAGTGGGACTATGAATTTCGTCTACGGTAAGACTAATTCGAACGATTGGAGACTATTGCCCTCGACGGACACGAAAACTAAGTCCTCGGTGGACACGAATGCTAAGACCCTCGGCGGATCACGAAACAGTAATCAAGACCTCGGTGGCCTACGGACGGATAGTTCTCTAGTTTTGACCTCGACGGTCTCGTATAGTTCAAATCAAATCTTATCGTTTCACTGCACAAAGACAGGGCAAATCTCTCTATTGGTGTCAAGAGCAGTTACTCACAGGCAACCCACTCAGGACTTTCCTACGCACGGGTAGTACTTTTTTATCTACGGATACATGAGCTGCTTTTATACTACTTCTACGCTAGCTTTGTAATCCTATCTCTACTTGTTTCATCTCTAAAAATAATGCACTGTAGCTACGAATCCATGCGGAGTCTTATCGCTAGGGACTGCTACATGTGCAGAATCTTGTCTACGGAGCTTTTCCGTATTCGAATCATATGTTTTGGACCAATCTGGACCATTCTTCATTCTTGTTTCAGCATGTAGAATGGACCTACATAGGCGTACCATATGGTATTTCCTGCCTACGGACCTTATCCTGTATTTCGACGTTATCAAATCATATGGACTTTGTGTGTCCAAGTAGTTCCAGCATATGGATCCAGAGTTCCGAAACGCCCTAGCACATGAACAGTGTGGACTCCAAGATCCGTTGTTCATTCCTGCCTGGTTCCTGGGTACTCTATCTGTGATCTGGGATCTGTATCATGTCTTTTTGTCTTTTCCTCAGATCGGGACTCGATCTACGGTCATATCAAATTTCTCCTAGTCTGTGTGGTCCAATGTCCGATTTCTTGTCAACTAAATCCCCCGTAGAAGTAGGTACTCCTAGTATGAAGGTCTTTTGACTTTGTTAAGTTCTGCTACGAACGGTTCTGTGAAGACTACAAGTCTTCTAATAGTACAATCCCTTGATATGCCAGTGCATAGTAGAATGTAGAGAGTAGAACTCGGTGGATTACCGCTTAAGTCCTCTGCTCATAGTGTTCTACAGGTTTCGAACGGTCATACAGTTTTCTGACATGATCTACGGCTCTCTCTAACTGGTCTAGCTGCGCCTACGGCACATCCTACTAGCGGCACTAGCTTTAACTAGCAATTCGGGCTCACTCTAGTTCTTAATACGATAAATATCGCTCCGTAGCACTGTTTTAAAGTGCAAAAAGAACCTTGTAGCATAGTCAACTAAGTCGCATTACCGCCGAGGTCTTGATTACTGTTTCGTGATCCGTCGAGGGTCTTAGCGTTCGTGTCCGCCGAGGACTTAGTTTTCATGTCCGTCGAGGGCAATAGTCTCCAATCGTTCGAATTAGTCTTACCGTAGATGAAATTCATAGTCCCACTTAGTCCACTGGACAATAAACAGAGCCCCTACAGACCTTAGAATCCCCGTAGCTGTGGTGTTTTTACACTTGCAGTTACACATTGATTTCATAAGAACTTCATACGATATTGAGACTGTGATCTTGTGCGTAACCTTTGCCAAGCAGTCCACCCTTGCAATCTTTCCTGGTGTGTAGAGTTATTGATAGACTTTACATGGAGGTTTACTAGTTTTTGGGTTGATTTGGTGTTGGTGCTACTCCTGTAGCTCTGATATTAGGTTGACTCTTGAGTGGTATACTTCACCCATTATCTGGTGACCATCGCAGGGGGTGGAAACAAGATTACATTCAGTATCAAACGAAATATTGTGAAATTCCGGTAGTTTTAGCCCTACAGCGAGAACTGCAAAAACAACAGAAACCAAAAGAACTTCTCTCAGAAAGATTAGTTCACAGCGACGTAATACTCGCACTTCATTAGCGGCTGGCAAACAAGTCTTACAGACACATAGTCTTACGGCTTTAGCATCTAGTACCCCAGCTCAAGGACCGAGAGCTGGTCAGTCTTCTCGATCTACGCGCAATTCTACACAAGGAAGAGAGACTACCCAAGTTATCCCAAACAATTTAAGAAACCCCGGTTTCTCTTTTGACAGAAGTCCGAGAGAAGCTTTCCGAGATACAAGGTCTACGCAAGGTCCTAGAAACCAAGCGTTAGAAACCCCATATGAAACCCCAGAGATTTTAACTGAAGACATTGAACCGTTTTCTTCACCGTTATCATCTCTACCCTCCGAATACAATTCAGACTTCGACCTACAGGAAGAAGAGTTTTATTCTTTTGAATTAAACCCGAGTTTGTTTCTTGAAAGACCGTTAACAAGTATGTCCCATATATCGAATGACCCAGTAATGGCAGGTGTGCCAGATGAAGAAAGACCGATAAAGAAGTCCTGGACGGAATTCTTGAAAGGTGCTTTGAAAGAATTAGACAAGGATACGTCGAAACGAAGGCTCCCCACGTTCAACCGGCTAGATCCTGGAAATCTACGGGAATGGATGGCGGCTATCCTACAATACGGAAAAGTCAAGGGCTGGAAGTTAGATGAATCTTTTATCATTCTAGCTATGATTCAAATGGAGTTCGAGACCTCTCGACTCCTGGCACATCATTTGCCATCTACGAGAGGCTATAGTTGGGCTGCATTCGAAAAAGAGATGTTTGATTCGTTCCCGTCGATTAGGGATTTAGAAATAGGAGCACTGGAGAATTTAGATCTGTTGAAGGCTAGGTTCTCTGGTATAGGAGAAGAACAGCTACAAAAGCTTACTTCGTTTAATATGGAGTTTGAGTTTGAAGCAGACAAACTTGCAGGAAGTTTGTCAAATCGAGAGAAAGTACAGAAGTTTGCAGAATGTCTAGACCTGACATTCTGGCGAGAGATCAGAAAGAGGCTACGGGACCCTCACTACGTTCGAAACCTGCAGGCAGAAAAGCCCGTAGAAGTAGATAGTGGGTGGGTGGCTTCCCAGCTAGACCCTTTTGCCTTCTCCCAAGTTAGGGATATGGCTTTGACCATAAGTAATGAGTTAGTAGGCGATTGCTACGCACCTCAGGGCTTAGATCCTGTTAGCTATACTCTAGGAGTGAAAGCGGCGGCTCCCGTAGGAACCCCCTTGATCACTCGTGCAAAAATTGAACCTACGATAGCTCCATTGTCTTCGTACAAGAAGGAAATAGCTTCTGACGAGTTGACAATGAAACTTTTGGATCTAGGCCTTCGAACCAGATCACATCCAACTCTACGGCCACAGGGCAGCTATATAGGGCGCCTATGGACAAAAATTGCATTATTTGTGATGAACCCGGGCATTTCTGGAGAGAATGCAGGCAAGCACAAGAGCTATCCCAGAAGAAGTGGATAGTTAAGAATGAACATACAAATAGACTGGAGATGTACAATGGGAATAACCTCCCACCACCTGATCCAGTAAAGAAAGAATCGCGAGCAGACAGAATTAGAGCTATCGCTAGAGAGAAGGGATGGCCAGGTGCTGAAAAGACCAGTTTCTTCTTACAAGGAGACTTGGATCTTGATGATGATCTCCCAGACCGTCAATCTGTGCCTACGATAGAAGTTTTGTTGCAAAGAATTGCTGCTTTGGAGGTAGAGACTCGTCGCCAGTCGGGTGACAGCTCAAAAAACTAAAAGGTCCAATGATGGACTCCTCAGATAAGAGAGATAGATCTCGAGATACCCAGAGGAGACCGGAGGACCCCAAAAAAACTAAAATACCACCAAAACCCCAAGTAGTGATATCTACGCCGTCGTTCTTGAGAAAACAACCATATGTGATACCCCAGAGAAAGCCTTTCGAGAAGAGGTCTCTGAGGAAGAAGATGAAGCAGAATCGGATGAAGAAGAACCTCCGTCACAGGTTGAAAGACGTCCTTCTACTCTGCCACCGAGGGCATTCGATAGAATTCAGCCCATAGAACGTGTCCCACAACCTAGGGATTCTGTATTGCCCCAAAGCGTAATTCCTGAAGACAAGGGTGCTTCAAAATCTAAGAAGGTTCATTCCGAAAACGTGAAGAAAGCGTCTACGGAAAATCTTCAAAATGTTGAAACAAAAAGGTATAAGCAACGGGTGATTCAAGACCTGATTGACCAAATGATGGCCAATCCGGCTAGTGTTTGCTTGAACAAACTCACAGCTTCAGAAGAGTTCCGAAAAGCATTGCTACGGCGAGTTAGGAATAAGCACGTTCAAACGAAGAATTATAAAGCGTTCCTTCAAACGTTAGACTATCCGATAAAAGACTCTACGGCGGCTGAGGAATCTTTTGATGAAGAAGCAGAGTTCGTGAAAGTAGATAATATTGAGACCATAGATTCGTTCGAAACCTTAGAAGAGGAAGAAGACGGATTGGAAGCGGGATCAGTAGTTCACCGAGATGTTGTGGAAGTTTATCGCACCGAGTTAGATTCTGAAGAAAAACAGAAGGTCATGATAGTAGCTGGATTGTCCGAGGGACTCAGATGTGTTTTTCCTGAGGTTAACGGTAATAACGGTGTGTAACACCACTAAATATGGCTAGTAAACACACCTCAAGCACGAAGTGCGCAAACCAAAACCACACCAAGAAGAGTATACACAAGTGTAAGGGGTGGAGGTCGGTATTCTTAAGGCTTTAGTTTTCACTAAGAGGCACCAAGAAAGATAGAATATGTGGGGTCTTCGGTTTTATAGTTGTTTCAATCAAGGTTCTTTCACTACAAGGGTGACAATATGATTCACAAATCCCAAAATTCGATATCTGACTTTTCAACAAAGCTTTTACAAGTCTTCGCCGAAGTTCGGTTTCAAGTTCAATATCCAAACTAGACAATAGCAAACCAAATTCAATATAAGTCCAAATTGACTTCAATATCCAGAGTTCAATTCCAAGACAATATGCCAATACCAAATTCAATTGCAATAATCTAATCTATCCTTCCAAACACAGAACACCAACTTCAGTGAAGACTGGGGCAAAGGTCAAATCTCGAGCGAATCCTAGTAGGTGAACTGCGTCTCCTCTCGTAGGTTGCTGGGGAAAATCCCTCTTTCCTGCCCTCCTTATATACGGTTTTTCTAATAAATAATAGTAAAAGTCCAAAATGTGTGTGAAACTAATAAATAATAATGAAATCCCTTTCAGTCAAACAGAAACTCGCTTAATCGGGTATAATACAAGAGTTTTATGTGCTGAAGTGCCCAATCGAATATTAAACTGAATATCTATTCCTTGTTTCCTGGTTGCGATGTAGGGACTTGACTTCGCCGAAGTACCCGACATATCCGCATTCTCCTGTTTTTCCTAGGGAACGAGT
Organism: Marasmius oreades; assembly: GCF_018924745.1. NCBI lineage: Eukaryota > Fungi > Basidiomycota > Agaricomycetes > Agaricales > Marasmiaceae > Marasmius > Marasmius oreades. The sequence goes on from NC_057332.1 coordinate 1,784,623, forward strand.
CCCTGTTTCAGGCGTATCCATTCTTCCTGTTCCTGTTCTATTCCTTTTTGGAGAAGATCTAGCCTCGATCCTAGGCCCTGTCCCCAAGGTTTCCCTCTTGAAATCAAATAACACGTGCACTTCGCTGAAGTCCGTGTTTCCTTGGTTTTCCGAGAAATTCCTATTCTTTCCGTTTTCCGTTCATGAGAATCGGATGTTCCTTCCTTTATCCTTGTTTGGATTTCTATATCCGAGAATTCCAATATCCGAGCAGTCCAACCAGACTTCGTTGAAGTTTCAATAAATTGTATAATAAAATCCCTATGTTTGCTATGAGCATTCCAGGAGTAAGAGGAGGCCTTCCAATACAAGAACGAAGGTTTTTAAACGGCTGCTTCCTGAAGTTCGTACAGTTTTCTGAACTTCAGCGAAGTCTCTCATCTTTCCTAATTTTGTACATTTCGTACGGATAAAGTCTCTTGTAGAGGCTCATGCTTTAACTAGAAGTGCGGGCTCACTCTAGTCCTATTAATCCCATAATTTATAACTCATAAGTGTTAAAATTGTATAAATATGCATTTTTAAGGTCTTTTACGATTTATATCGCGATATCTCCCCCTAACAAAAGAAAGGACTGTCCCCAGTCCGTCTTAGGTGTATTGGAGTCAATCCGCAATCTTTCTGCCTTAATCCGCAATGTTCCTTCTGGTTGGTATGCAATTCTATGAAGTTCACGCATATTTTGCGGGTACTGGGCCCTTTAATCTATCCTTTTTCTTATCTATCACATCTTATCAAGATGATCTGTTCCTGCTATTGATTTGACATCTAAGCCATCAAGGGTCCGATGTATTAAACAGCAAGAAGTCTTCCTTTTTGGGAAATTCCCACTCCACTTGGTTCCGCGAGAGGGAACTCGCACTTTTTCTAAGTCATCCGGCGTATGCCGAACCCCCTTTTTATGTATGTCCCCCTTTTCGCAAGTTTTGTTTAACTTCCTTCCTTACTTTTTCCTTCCCTTCTAACGCGTCGTCTCTTTCTTAGCCATGTCTCTGCTTCCCGGGCTTACGGAGTTCAATAATCACGGTATCGAAGTGTTCAACAACGATCTCTACCGCGTCCACCGCTGCTTTCAAGATGCAGTAACGCGTCCTGTCAAGAACGAAGACGAGCGCAAGGCTCTTATCAAGGCAGCCTTCCAGTTTGAAGAACGCGGCCTCGTAAGTCAATCTTCTTCCATCCTTTTAATCTATCTGATGTTCCTTCTATAGAATCGCATTGCGGATGAGTTCCGCGCAAAACATACACATCGACTATTCCCTACCGCTGTCGGCAGTCTTTGCGCTGCGGTTTCCCGCCTTGCACCTCCGGAGATCCAACCTGATGCTTGGATTCTATCCACAGATGAGCTTGCTCTCTGGGATAGTTACAATTTGGTGCGTATATAATCCATTCTTTTCCTTTTCCTTTCTAACCAACTTCTCAGCCGGCCTGCAATCTTCGTCTTTCTCCCAACCAAAACTACTTAAGTGAAGTAGCCCCTCTTGCGATCTTCAGTCCTCCAGCTTGGACTCCCGAATATCGACGTTCCTTGGATCTCGCCCAACGGCGTTCACTTTCCGCAAAGAAAGCTCGGCCTCCACCTTCTGAAAGTTCCGAAGTCGAAATCGAAGCGGTTCCGCCAATCAAGAAGCCTCGACTTTCTTCTTCCGCGAAGAGGGTAAGTTTCCTTCTTTCTTTCTTTTATCTTTCCTTATATCTTATTTCAATCTTCCCTTTGTTTCAGACATCGACAACTGAGCCAGAAACGGCTTCCGAAGACGGTGTTGACAATGCCGCTGAAGATGACGAAGAAGAGGACGATTCCGGCGAATCCGAAGTGGATGAGCTAAGGTCGTCTCCCCCTGTCGTACGTATCCTTTTCCATATGTTCTCCTAATCTTGATGCTAACCTTTTCGGTAGCCCATGACTAGGCCAACGCGAGGACGGGCTCGAGGATCCGGGCGGGGCAGAGGCAGAGGTAGGGTAGAGGTGATCATTCCGAACCGGCCTCGCCCAAAACCTCTTCCAAAACCTGCTCCTTCTCGTCGATCCACTGTAAGTCCTTCCTCTATCTATTCGTTCCTTTCCTTATTCTATTTTACAGACCATCCGCGAAGACGATGAAAGGCCATCTCCTTCAGTTCCTCTGACCGTCGAAGGTCGTCCGACCACGCGCAGTACCACGGTAAGTCATCCTTTAGTCTGTTTAAATCCTTTCTTTAGTCTAAATTTCTTTCTTAGGCTGGCTCGTCCAAGGCTCCTCCCGCTTCATCCAAGAATACTGTCAGCGAGAAGGGAAAAGGCCGGGCGGTTTCAATAAGCCCTCCGCCTGCCAAAAAGAACATCCAACGTCGGTGTACGGACATGGTAAGTCCTTGCCTATTCCTTTTTTTTTTTTATTCTTTCCTACTTAACCAACTTTCTTAGGAGTTGCATGATGTCAAGCATCCGTTAGCGCGGTCCTCCGTTGGTAAGTTTCATTTATCCTATCTCGTTTCTGAATTTCTAATTTAATTCTTTTTCTTAGAAGTTCCCTATCACTTCGATGTTCCTCGCGGGGAAGCATTCTCCCTCCGTGATATTTTGGAGTCTGGGCGATCTATGAAAGCGGTAAGCTTTCTTTTGTGCACCTTTATTCCTTTATTAACTTATTCTTTTCCTAGGAGATGCGGATTTCATGCTTGACATGCATTATTGCCCGCGTGGAGTGCAACTATGTCGGCCGGTCCGACAAATGTGCCCGATGCAAAACTTATCGGTACCTTTGCGACTGGATCCTCCCTCAAGACGAGGCCTTTTCTCAGATGGATCAGGTTCGAGCTTGGGGTGCACCCACTCCTGGTCGTAAGTCTTTAATCTTTCTTTCCTTATTCTTTCTAAGTTTTGTTTCTTTCTAGACTTCCACGAGCGCATGGTCGAGTTGACCCGGCTTCTCGAGACTCAAGACCGACTCTCTGCGACTATCCGTTCTCTTGCCGACACCCTTTCCCTTACTCGAAAGAGTATTACGGACAAGGAGTCCGAAATTCGTCAAATCGCCGCCAACCCCAAAATCGTGTTGGAGTACCTTCAGCTACATGCTGAGGGGCTTCAACTCTCAAGGGAGTCCATCCGCGGTCTAGGTTGTCTTTTCGAATGGCCCTTGGAGTTCAACTTCACCGAAGACTTTCGCGAGGTGTCCGTCCAAGGATCTCAAACGGTGTTCCGGAACCTCAAGACTCAAGAAACCTTTTCAGTTGATTTGAGCGGATATTCTATTCGTCGTCCTGAGGTACGTTCCAATATCTTTTCTTATTCTTCTATTCTGACTTTGCTTACAGTTTTCCCCGCTTCATTTACGATTGGCTGCGGCACTTCCCGGAGTTGCCGAGAGCACTTCCGCCACCGTTCTCGAGGAACAGACAGTCGAAGAGGAGGTTCGAGTTGAGGACGACGAAGAGGTTAACAACCCTATGGTTGTTGACGCTCCAAGTTCTTCAGCTGATCCGCTTGGTTCTCTGCTCGAATGTAAGCCATCCTTTTCTTCCTTTATTCTACTTCCTGACCCAATTTGCAAAGAGTCGCTCTCAATCGGACTTCGCCGAGGTCTTTGGAGACCGGGACTTCTTGGCTTTATACGGGCCCTATATATATCTTTCTTGCGTATCTTGTAGACTACTTGTAGTCGGACTTCAGTATACAGTGGTAGAGTCACTTTAAAACTCTTTTGTATTCCTACCATCCTGCTGCTTTGCAGCATAAAAATACAATGTTGTATTCCTTTCTTTCTGGAGTGAAATAAGAAAATTTCCCTCTAACTTGTTTTAGAAAATTCCGATAAAATACCCCTTTATTCTGAACTTCGCCGAAGTCTCCAGGCGAGGTTACCATGATCAAATCCTTTCTTTACACTATCTTTCTTTCTATCATGAGGTTGGCTATTGAACAATTATACGCCATGCTAGCTCATTGTGAGTTTTCTTATCTTATATCCAAGATTTCACTAACTTCGCTGAAGACACATATCCTGCCAATTTTATTCCTCCAATTGGGGGTCCTCCTTATTTCCAGGATGACAATCGCATTGTGCTACGGATTCCTCTTTCTACTGAGCGAGAAGCTGAGTTGGCTATACAACTTCAGTTCTTAGTAGCTATCCGCCACAACGGACCATACCTCCAATTTATCCTTTTATTCGATCCTGCTCAAGGCCGTATCTATCACGGTCCACTCAATAATCATCGATTCCATCCGACTTCACGCAAGGTGTTTAATCAACTTGGCAACGCGATGGCTAGAGTTGGATTCCTTAAGCTCGAAGTTGCTTCTATCCCCCGGAGCCATTGAAGCTTGGGCGTATGAAGTTAACTTCTTTCTTCCTTTAGTCCCCGATTCCGCTCTCTATTTACCTGAACATGGGTACTATGGGTTCTATTCCTTCGAGCCTAACACTGCTAGGTACTCTTTTCCAGGAAGTATAAATTATACTCCCGAAGAGGTGAGTTTTCCAAGACTTCTCTGAAGTCTCCGAAAACTTACTCTGATCTTTCCGTAGGGGATGATAGACGGATTTCAATGTAATATTTCCAATTACCAGCTCGCTCTAGAACTGTAGACCCTATCTATCATATCCCAATTCCTTTGTTAAAGTGTAGCAAGTGTCTGAAATTTGAAAATGCGTAAAGCAACCAACATTCCATTCCTGTTCCCTACACAGTATTTCCATTACATTCTTGGGTCGCTGAGGCAACTTCCCGAATTTCAGCGTAGTTCCATTCCATTCTTAGGTTGTCGAGGCAACTTCACGAATTTATCCGCATTCAAAATTTAAAATTTCACGGAAAAATCGGAGTCCTCTCCCCCTAACAAAAGAAATGTCAACCCCTGTTGACTCCAAGAATGTATAAAAGGTTCCTCAAATTCTGGACATCCTTATCAAACAATCTTTCCTTCTTTCCATCGTTTAACATGTCTAACAAGATTCCAAACTGGAGTGGACGCGCGGAGTTCCTTCACGACCAGCCAGGGTTCCTCAAACAAATGGAGGACCTTCTCAATAGCAAGAGTCACTTCCTGGCCGAAGCCGGAGCTCGCTCTATCGCCAGCCGCTTGGTATGTTCTCGACCTTTCCATTTCCCGCGATAATCGCTAACTTCGCTGCAGTCTACTTCCATGTCGCACCATCACATTGGCAAGGATCCCGAAGCGTTAGAGTTCGTTCAGAAGTGCTTTGCCTTACTCGAGAAACTTCAGGCTGTGCCTGGAGTTCCGACTATTCCATCTTATGCTGCTCATGAAGCTTTTATCGCCGAAGCCATTGTTTCTCGCGACCAGCACGAAGAGAAACTCCGCCAGAAGGCCGAGGAGAAACTCCACAACAAGGCGAAGCCCACCAAACGTCCCGTGGTAAGTCTTTTATGGACTTCACTGCAGACTATGTTATTCCTTTCTCTTAGAAGTCCAATGCTTTTGTCGAGTCCGACGACAACATGGAGATCATTGTCGATGCTCCTGTCCATGCCAAAGTACGTTCTTTAATCTTTCATTATATTCCCTTTCTTATTGACAAGTCCAAGTCCGAAGGCGTCAGCGCCTCTATCCATGCACCACCCAAGACCAAGCAAGCGAAGGTGTCTGGCAAATACAAGCCCCTTCAGCAAATGACTATCACCAAGAGCAAGAAAGTAAGTATTGACTTCGTGATATTCTTTTATTAATTTCTGCTATAGTCTGGGCCTAATGGAATTTCCGTTCCACTGGTCTCTAACCACAAGAGGGCTCGTTTGCTCACTCCCATCGTTGACACGACCGAGGAAACCCCTGGTACGCCATTAATCTTGTCAAGTTTTCTTTTCCATCTTTCTAACTTCAGCGAAGAACAACTTCGCGTCCGCGAGGAGGGTCATGCTCGAGTCCTTCACGTTGCAGGGTTGTTGCCCTTCGCCAACATGTCCAAATACGATCCTGAACAGCTCCTTTCCGTCGCCAACTTCTTGAGGACTGAGATCATCACCCTTCAGCACACCATTTTGCATGCTCATAGCCAGTACAAGTCTAGCCTTGCTCAGCTCGAAGAGATCAACAATCATCGTCTTGGGAAGTTAGGTATTGACGATTCTATGGATACTGAGTCCATTGTAGAGGACCTCACCAGCAAAGGCAAGGCTAAAGAGTCTGTAGCTTCCACTTCCAAGGGAGGATATGTTTCTGCCTAGATCTCTTCACAATATTCCTTTCTTTTCCTTATAAAATACAAAACTTCCATACATTTAGTCGGACACTTTTGTACTCGTGTTAGTAGCGCTTGATGCGCCCATAAATCTGATCCTTTTGTCGATCCAACTAAAACTGTTCGATTTCTCAGACTTCAGCGAAGTCTAATTGTTCTTCGTTTATTCGTAAGTTGGGGACCCTATCAAAGATATAATCCTTTTCAGGTCCATAATCGACTTCTTCTTCTTCTTCTACAAGCTGATCCAACTTGTCTTTCGACATATGAATAAGTTTGTCTATATTTTCTGGTAATTCAATGGGTTGATAGCGGGTAACATGTGGGAGCACTCTGAAAGCGCCATATTTTCCCCTCATGAGTGTACCATCCATCTCAGCCAAGATATATGATCCTCCCTTAGTTCTTCTTATGACTATGCATGGTCCAAAGTACCTTGGGAACATCTTTCTATCTAAGTTCTTTTCTATTTGAGTATTTCAAACTTGTACAAGCGTACCTGGTTTAAAATCATATGGCTTAATGGTATGCATATAATCTCGTTCGAATTTCCTCAAGTTCTTCCTTTTATTTTCTGTTATCCTTTCTACCATTTCTTGAACATGAGTACGGTGCTTAGCAAGCGCTTGCGCACGATACCCAATGAGTTCTTCTCTGGTCCACACTCTTTCCGGCGTTTTTACAAGCCAGGTAGCTTCTACAATATCAAGCGGCAATATAGGTTCCGCTCCCAATACAAAGAAGTATGGTGAGCATCCTAACGTTTTTCTAGTAGTTATTCTATCTGCCCACAAAATGTGCTTCAAGAAGTAATACCAGTGGTTCAAATTTCCGCTTGTTGCTTTCGCTAAGGCCTGTCTCAGGTCAAAGTGAGCTCTTTCAATCTTTCCATTGGCTTGTGAGTTGTAAGGCGAAATTCGAATTCCACGAACACCATACTTATCACGCAACCAGTTGGTTAGGGCAATCATCTGAGGAGCGTTATCTGTAACGATTTCCTCCGGTGTTCCCCATCTGCATAAGATATCATCAAAGAACCATTCTGCAAGTTGTCTTGTATTCTCACTAGCAATGGCCCTTGCTTCTGACCAATTTGATAAGGCGCAACGTCCGTGGACGATGTTTTTGCAACCTCTACTAGCTGGTGTCATTTTAATGACATCAATATGAATCTTCTGGAATAGTGAAGGGGTGTGCGTGAGGACAGGAGGGATCCTTAAGAGGTCCAATCTTCTATCCTGACAAGGCTGACAAGATTTTACGAACCAATCAACATCTTCTTCGAAGTGTGGCCACCAAAAGCGTTTTTCGATAAGCGCTTTAGTAGCAAACATTCCTTTATGTCCAAGGTTATCATGAGCTGCCATCAACATCCACATTCTCTTTTCCTTTGGTACAAACAACCGATGGTTACTTGAATCATCTAAGGGCTTACGGTATAATCTGCCTTCATCATCTAAGAAGAACTTTAAAGCTCTTCTTATAAAATTCGTCTTTTCTGAGCTACTCATTTGTGACGTTACATCTGAGTTAGAGTCTCTCAACCAATGAATAATCTTTGGTATTTCTTCATCTTGTTTCAATCCTTCTGAACTTCGGTGAAGTTCATCATATGGGTGGTCTCTTGACCAATCTGCATCAATATCCGGTGGAATAACTAACACTTCGTTAAGCGAAAAGCTATTCATTACCTTTCCTTTCTTGAAGAGCGCAGACTCAAAATAATATTTCCATAGTCTGTCTTCATCACGAACTTCTTGAAGCTCTTCTTCAAAATCCTCTACATCCTTTGCTAATCCAGAGGTATTAACAACCTCAGTCAAATATCCTGATCTAGGATCAATAGCATCTCTGAAAATTTCAAAGTCCAAAGGAGACTCAGTCTGTCCTTCTCCCATTCGAAATTTAACAGGTTTTCCATCATCCTCTACTAAGAAGTCTTCCCAGCCTTCTGGTCTCTCAGTAGATCCACCACCCGGAGGCGGTCTTGACAATCCATCTGGTCCATGAACCAGACCTTTAATATGTACTAAGGTAAATTTCCAAAGTCTTATTTCTTCTATCCAACGGTTGATACTAGCATTTGGGCCACTGCTGGGATTGTCCAACATTCCCTTAATGTAACTAGCATCAGTTTCAACCGTTAAATTCCTGCAACCAAAGGTCTGATATTTGGTAGCTCTAAGTGCCATCATCAAACCATACAGTTCTCTCTTTGGTTGGGAAAACCTAGCTTCCCTCTCATTGAGAGTAATTGAACCGAAATAATTGAAGAACTTCCTCTTAGGATTTTCTTCATCTACTTGATACAAATAAAATCCCACAGCATGCCATGAAGTATCCACTGCTAGTGTGATTCCACTTGGGTTCAGATAGTCAATTGGTCTAAGAGCAGGAGCGTTCTTAATACCTTCTTGTATTTTGCGAACTGCAACAATCTGTTCTTCACCAATGACAAATGGTACATTCGCCGCTGTCAATCTAGTCAACGGCCTAGTGATCTTTGCATAGTCTTTAATGAACATCCGCATCTGTCCAGCAGTGCCCAAGAAAGACTTGATATGCGTTTTATTCTCAAAGTTAGCTGGGTCCCAAGACAGGATCACTTCTGCTAACTTTTCTACTGGTTTTTCTCCTTCATAGGACACTCTGTGTCCTACTACTAAACCCTCTGATACACATAAGTACGCTTTTGGTCCTGAAAAGGTCCCTCCAACATACTTCATGCGCTGAACTATCCGATTTACATTCTGAAAATGTTCCCATACAAATCTTCTTATTCCTTTATTTTCTTGGATGGTTTCAAATGAACCATCTGAAGTTTCATATCTTGTGGCTGGTCCTCTGATAGGAACATCATCGATATATGGTCTTGTTACATGAGGTATTTCATCTCTAAAGATATATGAAACATCTTCATGAAAGATAGGTACAGAATTAGTCCAACCCATTGGCAATTTAACCAATCGATAGGGACCAAAAGGAGTCTGGAATGTAGTATAGTCCCTAGACTTCTCATCTATTAACCTTTCATCATATCCAACCCAAATATCCAACATGCCTAAACATGCCCTTCCTGAAAAGCTAGAAGCGATTTCTGCAGTTCCCGGCGGAATACCTGAGTGTTGAATCGTAACTCGGTTCAAAGCCTCAAGACTATGAACTAAGCGAAGGCTTTTTCCATCTTTCTTTAAAACCATAAACCATCTGGACCGATAAGAGGAAGTAGTGGGTTTGTAAACACCAGCTGCTATCTTATCTTTCAAAATGTTACACACTTCTTCATAAATGCCAGGAGGTATAGGAATATTCCTTTCTACCCAAGGAGTATGAGGCAATACTGGAAACTTTACAGGAGGGAAGAAATCAGTTCTGAAATTTCCTCCTTCTTCTGCTGTCCAAGCAAAACCCTTCTCTTGAGTGAGCATAAAATGATGCAACAATTTTCTTTCTTCTGGCCACAAGAAATCTTCTGAATGATTCTTGTCAATGCCATCTTTTCTTTCCTTTGTATATCTTTCGCCTGGTGAATATTCAGGTGGATGTTTCGACAATACAGGTAATTCCGCAAGCGGATCGCCTGTAATATTCCTTTGAACCCGAAATTCTTCTGGCATTGATGCAAGTTGAGGTCTAACCTTCAAATGCACTGGTTTATACTTTCCATAGACTGAGACCTTTTCCAAATTCAAATTAGGGACCGTTTTATCAACGCCTTTTTCTTTAACTTCAAGTTCGCTGAAGTCTTCGGAACCGCGAGAATCTAGATTTCCACACTCAAAGTCTATGTTATCTCGCCATACACTAAATACAGCATATCCTTTTTCTTCCTTTGATCTCTGAAAATCCTGGACTTTCTGAGATGCAATCTGATCTTCGAAATTAGCTGCATTAGCCAATACGAAAGCTTCCGCCAACTCTTCTTCTCCGAAGTGGTGAGAGTCTGGCAATTTATATCCTTCTATTTTTATGTTTTTATCCTCGGAAAATATAAAACTAACAGCAACCTCTCCTTGATCATCTAGCAATTCCTCAAGGCTAACTGAAAATTTAATGTTTCCGACTTTTCGTCATTTTCGTATTCTTTTCTGGACTTCGCGGAAACCACATCTTCGGATTTCAGTGCCGGTTCCCTTACTTTCGGACGGATTCGTTTTCCACCACCTCTCGGGTAAGTAGGGATTGTACATTTCACGCCAGTATTAGGACAAGTGGCAATAATATGTTGATCTCCATCCGGGAAATTCTGAATACTCGAATTGGTCAAGGCATCAAACGGTCTACCCAATAATACTTGATATGGCGCTTCCTCAACAACGTGAAGTTGGAGATAGACCGTAATTTCTCCGAACCGGAAGGGCACATTTCTAGCTAGCCCTTTAGTTCTTTGAAGTTGGCCATTAGCCGATTGCATCAAAATATTGGATTCCGGATCCCATGTCAGACCAAGTCCAACAGCTACGACCATATCAATCGCAACTATCTGTGATCCGCCGTCAGTGACGGCTTCAACCTCTTCCTTGGAACCATTTATCTCAGGGAAAATGCATCGGAGGGTATCCATAACCCTTGCGACGATTATCACTTTCTTTCTATCTTCCGGAGGTAGGTCGCTGATATATTGTTCTACCGCGTCTTTGTGTACCACCGAGCCTTCTTCAAGATGGCCTCGGGGCTCCTCCAAAATTTCGAAAGTCTGTGCGACTTCAACGTCTTTGATATCGACAAATTCGGTATCTTCGCTGAAGCCTGACAAAATATCTCGTCCGAGCTTTTCTTCCGTTCCGGCTTCTTTAAAGAACGCATTTGCATTTCTTCTAGGAAGCCTTCGGTTCCTAATCTTCCGCATCAAAGCTTTTTGTAATTCCGGAGAGGCTTTAATAGCATGCTCTGCCGAAATTTCAACTTCTTTCCGCAAAATCTTTTCTGCAATACTATCGACTGCTTTCTGTTTTACCGACTTCCAATCCGTGTCGGATAATGATTCCTTCGGCCTTACAGCCTTTCTGATCTCTTCAGCACGAGTAGAAACTACCCTTTCCTTAGAAGAACTATTTCCTTTAAGTTCTTCTTTCCTTGGGAGAGCATAGTCTCTCGGCTGAAATATCCTTTCGACCGGTTTTACACGATCAAATGGTCTTTCCTGAGGAACATCTTCTTCCTCGATTTCTTCAATTCGCGCATTATCTGGGGACTTCACTGAAGTCTCCGTTTTCTCTCCATTTTCTTCTTCCTCCTCTCTCATCTGAGGAATTATATATCTGGATCTATCGAAATTCTTAGGTGTATTTATTACAACCTGCGGTATCAATTTTCTAGGTTCCTCTAGGGTCTTTTTGGTATTCAGGGCTTTAGCATTCCTGCCCTCTCTATCCTGCCCTTTCATCGGATCTCCTAGTTTTTTGACCCATTCAATTTCTTCATAAGAACCGCCAACGCGTGCGACTCATCGCTTCCAATCTCTTTCAACGTTTCTTCTAACGCATACTGAAAACTGTTCACTACGGTCGGTTCTTCTTCTACTTCATACAACATACTTTGAGCTGCTGCAGAGCTTGCGGCCAGCCATCCTCTTTCTTTGGCAATTGCCAACACTCTCTCTGCACGAGTAGGACCGGGTTCCTTCACATTTACAAATGGAAGTCGACTTCCGTCCTTCAACTCAATCTTTCCTTCGGAATTTCTTTTCAAAATTCCATTTTCCAGCAACTTCGCTTGCTCTGGACAGTCCCTCGCGGTATGCCCTTCTTTGCTACAGAACCAACACTGAAGATCATCCAGCCAGTTGGACTTCGCCGAAGTCTCGTTATTATTGCGCGGCCGATCTGGTCGATCGCTAGGTCACTGGTACTGGTTTCCACTACTTTGGTTACCGTTATTTGCACCAACTTTCACTAACTTCATGACTTCGAGAAGTAACCGATTGGTATTTTCGGTTGCTTTACTCTGCTCGGAAACTTGGTGTCCAAGTTCGCGAAGTTTCACATTGTAGGTATCCATTGATACTGATACTTTGTGTTCCCATTCATCTTTTATCTTTCTATCCTGTGTCTCTGGCATCGGAGGACGAACATACTGATCCGCTGTCTGTTTTACACCATGAAGTCTATTTAGGCCTTCCGGGGAGACACCTGAATAAGTATCTCTACTCGAAACTCCAAGTCCTGGTGCATAAACACTTTGAACCATGGTAGCTGACATTGTAATTGCAGCTTCCTGGACTTCATCGATTGTCCAAGGGTCCTGACGCTTCTTGAGCTTTTCTCGAATGTCAGTGTCCCTTCGCATTTCAGACATAGCTTTCGCTACTAAATGCTTTCTAATCTCGTCCGCAAATCTTGGTTCCAACGTATTCAAATAATACGAGACTAAGTCAATATTCGTAATCAGCAGGGGCATAGTATTCTTCAACTTTTTAGCTTCTAAGTTGAATTCTCTATTAAATGCCGCTAACTTCGACGTATGACTGAACGGAATGTACTTTGCTCGTTCACAGACAGCAAGAAGACGCTCCCTGGAGCCGATCTTCCTATCCTGCGCTTCAGGAAATTCCTGAAGCAACTCATCCTTGAAAAGCTCCCAGTCGTAACCTCTTGCAGAGGCAATAACATCTTCGAGCAACTCTCGGGTGGTCAGATCCATCTGTGTCATTGCGATGTTGATCTTCGCCTCATCATTCTCGATATTATTCCATCGAAAATAATCTTCTAGCGCAGTCAACCAAGCTTCAAACGTTTCCGGACGGTCTTTACTAAAGACCTGTAATCTCATCTTATGTTTGTCTCCTTTCAAGACCTCCCTAGCTTCCGCAGTGAGGTCCATCCATGACTGTTTCACTGGTCGAACCACATTTTCCTGTGGTTCTGGTCCTTCTGTATTTACTGAGTTTGCCATATTAGCTCTACTCAATAATTCAATATTAAAATCTAAGTCTCTCTCAAAAGATTGAAAAGGGTCCGAAATATCTTCCGGTTCCGAAACTGGAGTATTCGCTGGAGGTACCGGTGGTTCCGGTGTTCCTTCTCTAACTTGTGACGAAGAGTTTTCTGGATCTTCGGTTTCTTCGCCGAAGTTCCTTATTCTTTCAAAAATAGATACAGCCGAAGTAGTTGCTAAGGCTCTATCCCTTAATGAGGCAAGTCTGAGACTATTAATCTCTTGTTGCAATTGTATATTTTCCTTTAGAAGAGCAACTTGCTTTTCTAATTCTTTTTCCTGTTGGATCTTAGAAATTCGATGTTCGGTTAATTCTAAGTTTCCTGCAGCGCTCGAAGTCTGCGTCGATCTCGTTCACGAAGTGCTAACTGCTTTTCCCTTATCTATTTTCTTAGATCTGGGTGCAATTTTGACAAGTACTTCGGTTTGATCTCAACCAAATGAACAATTGTACTCCTTAGAAGCTAACTTCTGCGAAGTGTACGGTTTCAAGAATTCTTTCTTTCCTAGTAATACCACCCCCTGCGGTGGTCACCAGATAATAACGGTGTGTAACACCACTAAATATGGCTAGTAAACACACCTCAAGCACGAAGTGCGCAAACCAAAACCACACCAAGAAGAGTATACACAAGTGTAAGGGGTGGAGGTCGGTATTCTTAAGGCTTTAGTTTTCACTAAGAGGCACCAAGAAAGATAGAATATGTGGGGTCTTCGGTTTTATAGTTGTTTCAATCAAGGTTCTTTCACTACAAGGGTGACAATATGATTCACAAATCCCAAAATTCGATATCTGACTTTTCAACAAAGCTTTTACAAGTCTTCGCCGAAGTTCGGTTTCAAGTTCAATATCCAAACTAGACAATAGCAAACCAAATTCAATATAAGTCCAAATTGACTTCAATATCCAGAGTTCAATTCCAAGACAATATGCCAATACCAAATTCAATTGCAATAATCTAATCTATCCTTCCAAACACAGAACACCAACTTCAGTGAAGACTGGGGCAAAGGTCAAATCTCGAGCGAATCCTAGTAGGTGAACTGCGTCTCCTCTCGTAGGTTGCTGGGGAAAATCCCTCTTTCCTGCCCTCCTTATATACGGTTTTTCTAATAAATAATAGTAAAAGTCCAAAATGTGTGTGAAACTAATAAATAATAATGAAATCCCTTTCAGTCAAACAGAAACTCGCTTAATCGGGTATAATACAAGAGTTTTATGTGCTGAAGTGCCCAATCGAATATTAAACTGAATATCTATTCCTTGTTTCCTGGTTGCGATGTAGGGACTTGACTTCGCCGAAGTACCCAACATATCCGCATTCTCCTGTTTTTCCTAGGGAACGAGTCCCTGTTTCAGGCGTATCCATTCTTCCTGTTCCTGTTCTATTCCTTTTTGGAGAAGATCTAGCCTCGATCCTAGGCCCTGTCCCCAAGGTTTCCCTCTTGAAATCAAATAACACGTGCACTTCGCTGAAGTCCGTGTTTCCTTGGTTTTCCGAGAAATTCCTATTCTTTCCGTTTTCCGTTCATGAGAATCGGATGTTCCTTCCTTTATCCTTGTTTGGATTTCTATATCCGAGAATTCCAATATCCGAGCAGTCCAACCAGACTTCGTTGAAGTTTCAATAAATTGTATAATAAAATCCCTATGTTTGCTATGAGCATTCCAGGAGTAAGAGGAGGCCTTCCAATACAAGAACGAAGGTTTTTAAACGGCTGCTTCCTGAAGTTCGTACAGTTTTCTGAACTTCAGCGAAGTCTCTCATCTTTCCTAATTTTGTACATTTCATACGGATAAAGTCTCTTGTAGAGGCTCATGCTTTAACTAGAAGTGCGGGCTCACTCTAGTCCTATTAATCCCATAATTTATAACTCATAAGTGTTAAAATTGTATAAATATGCATTTTTAAGGTCTTTTACGATTTATATCGCGATAACGGTTCTACAGAAAGAGTAGAAGCGGTGATCGATGGTGGATCGCAAATAATCGCGATTGACGCATGGGTTGCTCAAGGATTAGGCTTGCAATGGGATCCGAATTCAGTAATTCACATGCAGTCTGCCAATGGACAGCTGAAACCAACACTTGGAGTGTGCAGAAATGTACCTTTCAAGTTTGGTGAAGTAACAGTATACTTGCAACTTCATGTGGTGGAGAAAGCTCCCTTTCAGATTCTCTTGGGTAGACCTTTCGATGTCCTAACGGAATCAAAAGTGCAAAACTTCAAGGATGGAGATCAGTGGGTTATGGTTTCATGCCCAAACAAAGGAATTCAAAGTGTCATCCCTACATACATGAGAGGGGAAGGCATTAAGATAAAACCTAAGCGGGAACCAACCCTATGGACGCAGAGTTCAGAGGAAGTGCAGAAAGAAAGAGAACAACGAGGGACTGAATCTTCAAATTTTCAGTCCACCTTGATGAATTGATAGAGGATCAAGGAGAGGTGGCTCTACAAATATCCATAGATGCTCACGGTGTTCCACGAATTGAAAAATATAAAAATTTGATAAATACAAAATTCTCTCCTATGGAGCTGGCTGGAGCCTTCATAGAAGCTTCAAATAGTGAAAAGACTACTAGTCAGTCTGATTCAAGAGTGATGAAAAACATTGATATAAACGAAAAAGACCAAAAACACACAGAAGATACAAAACACAAAAACAGTGCTTCTATTTCTCCTTGTGTTACGGACAGTTTTCTTTCTTATTATTCATCAGCACCAGTTTTGAATTCCCTAGATTCCATACACGGTGAATCTACAGAACGAGAACGGTTACTTTGTACTACTAGCAGAGGTTCAACCCTCGAAGGCTTCAACAGCCAAAAATTGGCACATCGATCGGACTCTTCTCAACAAGATAAGATAGATGAGCTTAGTGAGGTCGCCGTAGACAGCAGAGCTTTACTATTGAAGGCTCAAGATACCCATAGTCTATGTGAACTTGTTGATTCGCTTAGTACGAATTTCAAGGATCTCGCTGATGCGTCGAAAATCGAAGAAAATCCAAATAGATTGATACCCCCGTTGCTCCGACTACGAAGTTTTGTAGGGGGTGCAGTTGAAAATGAAAATGCATTTGATACAATGCTACATGAAGCATCTACGCTAGTAGACTATCATCAAAGGATGTACGAAAATCATTACCAAAGAGACGAATGTATAGCTTTGGATTTGGATAGGTTAGCTAAGGACCCTGAGAAACATGGAAAGACTTTGTTCAATGAACTAGCTTTTCATAAGGAAAGATGGTTGCAAGTCTACGGAACTATGGACAACTTTCCTAAGGACCTTTATACGGCCAAAACCCCGATAGATGAGATTCTATCATCTACGGACTCTCTGAATGCCTACGTTATCGAACTTGATGCATGTGTACAAGAGATGGGGCTTGCTCTACGCAACTTAGAAGGAAAGCTTTCAAGAGAAGGTCTTCCTACGAATTCATATAGCACATTCTTGAGTAGCTCGCAGTCTATAAAGCGTGAGAACTATGTTTCCCAGGGTGCTACGGCGCTTGGAAAACATACAGTTCAGTCGGTCTATGGAAAATACAAGCCAGTAGCGCTTAAGGTCCGACCACAATTGGCTAAGATGCCAGAAGAATTCCGAGTTCTTAGGAATATTACTGGGGATCTGCTTGAAGGGATGCCAGTACTATTGCTGCATCCTCCTGAATTCAGTCCAGGAGAACGGTATACAGAAGAACGTAGGGAAATCATAGAAAAGAATCATAATGAAGGCTTTCTATGGCCCGAAGAAATGAAGTTAGTACACCATCTGATGAAAATCCAAGAGAAAGGATTCGCTTGGAGTGCAGACGAAGGTGGAACATTTCGTACAGATTTCTTCCCGCCGATTAAGTTTCCAGTGTTGCCTCAAAAGCCCTGGGTTGAGCGTAATATCCCTATTCCACCTGGGATTTACGAAGAAGTCTGCCAGATTTTGAAGGACAAAATTGCAGCAGGAGTGTACGAACCCACTACGTCATCGTATCGATCGAAGTGGTTCATGGTACTAAAGAAAGATGGAAAGAGTCTACGGTTGGTTCATTCATTAGAACCATTGAATGCAGTCACAATTCAGCATTCGGGGATTCCGCCTGGAACAGCTGAGATTGCTAGTAGCTTTTCTGGAAGAGCGTGTATAGGAATGTTAGACATTTGGGTTGGATACGATGAAAGGCTTATCGACGAAGAATCGAGAGACTTTACTATGTTCCAAACGCCCTTTGGTCCTTATAGATTAGTAAAACTACCTATGGGATGGACTAATTCAGTCCCTTTGTTTCATGAGGATGTAGCATACATCCTACAGGAAGAAATTCCTCATGTTACTAGACCGTACATTGACGACGTACCTATATGAGGACCTAGTACTAGATATGAATTGCCCGACGGAGGCTACGAGGTGATTCCTGAAAATCAAGGCATCCGTAGATTCGTTTGGGAGCATTTACAGAACGTGAATCGAATAGTTCAGAGGATGAAGTATGCAGGAGGTACCTTTTCAGGTCCAAAGGCTTTCATTTGTTGCACTGAAGGAATGGTAGTAGGTCATAGAGTGTCCTACAACGGTGAAAAACCTGTAGAGAAGTTTGCAGAGATCATTCTCTCTTGGGATCCGAAAAACTTCAGAAGCAAAACTGATATTCAATCATTTCTGGGGATTGCAGGACAAATGCACATGTTCATTAAGGACTACGCTAAGAAGACAAGACCATTGAATAAGCTCACTGGAGCTTTTGTACCGTTTGAAATGAACGAGGAAGCTTGTGAAGCTGTCCGAGAGGTTCAAGATGGAATCCATGATGCACCCGTGCTACGGCCCATTGACTATAAGAATCCGACGGGTATCACTTTGGCCGTAGATTCGTCTTGGCATGGTGTAGGCTATTACTTGTACCAAGTAGACACCAAAAATCCAAAAATGAAGTTCTACAATTACTTTGGGTCTATAACGTTCAATGAGAGAGAAGCTCGCTTCTCACAACCTAAAAGGGAGCTCTACGGGTTACTTATGGCGCTACGAGCGTCGAAGTATCAAACTTTTGGATGTAGACTGTTGACTGTAGAAACGGACGCCAGCTATATCAAAGGAATGTTGAACAATCCGGATAGTGCTCCGAATGCTAGCATTAATTGATGGATTGAAGAGATCAGACTCTATCATTTTGAACTAGTTCATATTAAAGGACTTGTACATGGTCCAGATGGACTTTTGAGACCTCCTCCTGGTGGGATATCTACGCCTAGACCAGAAGGATGGGAAGAATTCCTGGTCGACGATGATGGTCAGCCAGTAAAGTTTCGAATGGGAGATGGAATCGAGGATGAACCTTTTGACATTGATACATTCAAGAATGATATAGATCCGCGGTCAGGTTACTTGGTTTCATTAGCTGAGAGACAACCAAAGTTGGCTACATCTGTCTTTTGCTATTTAGAAGACTTACGGTCCGCTGTAGATGAAGCAAACTTTGTAGATAAGATAAGAAATTGGGCGCTACAGAAACCTCCAGACTATGTTTCAGCATTTTTGAAGCAAGTACCAGTGGTCCCGCCCGCCGTAGATGACAATTGGAACGACTCTCATCCATATAAACCTATGCATGAATATACGAGTGAGATTAAAAAGTTCGATGAGAAAGTTCCGCAAATTGAAGAGTGGCCTCTAGATCCCGAAGCAGATTTTGTACGCGAGTTGCCTAAAAACGAAATGAACAGTTTCATTACATTGGGATCGAAGTTCTTTCTAGACCCTGATGGGAGACTGTACAAACAATCTACGGATGGTTCTACGCAACATAGGTTGTATGTAGTTCCTGATAAGAGGATGTGGATGCTTGTAGCAAGTCACGATCATCTAGGACATAAAGGAATGTTTGCGACTAAGTCGATCATGGAGAAACGATTTTGGTGGCCGCATATGGACAAGGACATAGATTGGTTCGTCTGTAGCTGTCAAGAATGCCAGGATCGAAGGCTCGATCTCTTGAGAATACCTCCAGTGGTTACTCACACTCCCTCGCTGTTTCAAGTGATCCATGTAGATGTTTTGAGTATGACTCCTGCTAGCAACAGTTGTAAACTGATTGTTCATGGACGATGCGCACTATCGAGATGGTCAGAAGCAAGGGCTATTCAAAGTGATACAGCCAGAATACTCGCAGAGTGGTTCTTTGACGATATCATTAGTAGATGGGGTTGTCCCGAGGAGGTTGTTACGGATAATGCACCACAAATGATTGCGATGGCAAGGTGGCTTACGGACAAATACGGTGTCCGTAGCATTAAGATTTCACCATACAATTCTCAAGCAAACAGAAAGATTGAGAGAGCGCATTTCGATCTACGGAGCGCGCTTTCGAAAGCCATAGCTGGAGACCTTGCAAAATGGTACTGGTTTTTGAAGCATATTTTGTGGGCAGATAGAGTAACAACTAGGAAAGACCTAGGTTGCTCCCCCTACTTCTTTGTTACCGGCGTGGAACCTATACTACCGCTTGATATTGTGGAATCTACATGGCTAGTGAAACTACCCAATAGGTTTCTATCACGGGAAGAGTTGATTGGCTTTCGAGCACAAGCTCTGGCTAAACACAGAACGCATGTAACAGCTATGCAAGATAGAATTACAGAAGAAAAGCGTAGACACTTGATCAAGTAGGAACAGGAATATATACACACTATAAAACCCTTAAATTTTGAACCCGGAGACTTGGTTCAAGTACGGAATACCACTATTGAAAAGAACTTGGACAGGAAAATGTTGGACAGGAAAATGTTGGACAGGAAAATGTTCCCTAGATACTTTGGGCCTTCAATAGTCATTTGACATACTAAAGGTGGCTCTTATATCTTAGCGGAAATGGATGGAACATTGCTATGGGGAAAATATGGAGCCTTTCACATCCTACCTCACACAGCGCGATACCACTTTGACCTTCCTATGGAAATGAAAGATTTAATTCAGCTATCTAAAGATGAGTTAGAAGCCATGGCTAATGAAGATGAACCAACTGAGTATGAACTTGGAGTGGATTACATCTTTGACAGGGCTCAAAACCTGAGGCTGAATGGTAATGCCTCAGCTATGGCAGAAAATGATATTGAAATTGAGCTACCTAGCAAATCTGAGGATCCAATGGATGATCCAGTAAGAGTTACTAGGTCCGCTAAGAAGAAAGTTAGATTTTCTCAGATCTGACTGAACATATAGGACCGAAAAATCCAGTTAGATTTTAATAAAATCTAACTAGTGCACAAGTATATGAAATGACAGTAATATGAAAGGAGCAGACACCGTTTATTGCTACAGCCAGCCATTGTTAAAGAGTGATCTACAGAAAGATACACTACTGAATAGACTCCATGGGAGCACCTGCATCCACCTCAGTAGGCTGGTTTGTAGACCTCTCCTGTGCTGAAGTCGACGTAGCTGACTGTTCGGTGGAAAGGGCAAGCCGGGAAAGGACTAGCTGATTTGCCTTGACAAGTTTTTCGTATGCTGCCCGGTACGCTACTCCTTGGTGAAGGATTAAAAAGGCCGATGCATTGACCTCTGTATGGAGGAGGGTCTGAATGGCAGCGAGGTCGGATGCAGAAAGAGAGTCCATGCCAAAATGGGCCAGCATGCTGGCTATGACCTTGAGTACAGAGAGATGCATAGACTCTCTGCATTTCTTCTCCTCTGTCCAACAAGTTGTCATAAGTGATGCTATGGCCACGAATAAAGAGAGGACGGTCCCAAGGTGGACACTCACCCTCAGATTCGGGCATAAGGTCTACGCCTGCCTTATTGATTCGAGCCTTCTTAGCAGGCTTGGCTTTGATCTACGGAAACATTAGAAATGATTATATGAAACAAATAACACGATCTACGGACCTCTTTCTTCTTGGAAATGCGAATCTTCATAGGGTCTTTACCTTGGGTGGCGTCCTTCATCTTGAAGTCTTCATTCTGGTAATAGGATTGAGCCGTAGATAGCTTTAGAACGAACTGGAGGGCTTACTTTAGTGTTTGCTTCCTCAATGTTAGAGATTTCAATAGTAGCTTCGTTGTGAGAAGAGCTAGCTCCCTACAGTGAAGTCAATATCAAAAATTAGAAAGAATAATACAATAAGAGCTTACATTCTTGCGCTTGATAGCAGTAGCCTTGTTGTGCACAGCGCACATCTCGATGTAGAAGGATTTGGCCTTTGCAAAGTCAACACTCTTATCGAGGGAGAACTGCTTGATGTCGGCGGTGACCATCTTGACGACGTTGCGATAAAGATCGAATGCAACATCGTCTTTGGCAGATTGGTAGCTTTGGAGCTTGGTCTGAACCTACGGCAGAAGCATTACAATGAAACAGAGATGAAAGAGTGGTGCTGAACATACCACAACATCGAGAAGCTGTTTGGTGAACAGCTCGGCAGACAGCTTGTTAGCATAGGGACGCAGCTGGCTGACTTGTTCAACGATCGGAGCAGCGCGTTCAACCCAGATTTTGGTGGGAACAAATTCGCTACGAGTGGACATGTTTTAGATGAAGTGAGAATGTATGAGTGGAGAACTGGTTACTACTGAGGCTGGTTGAGCTGGGTAGTGAAGAATTGGCTATCTACGGTCAACCTTTTATACCTTTTACGCTCTACTATCCAGCCGTAGACAACTTTCTCTACCTTATGGTCCTAAAGGACTCCTGGATCCAACATCTAGTCAACAGGAGTTGACTGCTCATTTGTTTGGGGGAGAGGTACCGTAGGTTCCTTAAAATTTGACCGTAGATTCAAGTTTTGCGATTTGGACACCTACATGAACATACTGGTGTACCTACGGATCCTGAAAAGATAATCATCGCTTAGAAAAACTTATAAGCGAGAACCTACACGAGAGATGCATAGCGATAGGAATGATTGAACAATGTGCTACGGATAGATTCATCTAACTCTGAGCATAGAGATAAGTGAGCTACGGCCGATGAGACTTGGCCTTAACAATTAGAATTTCAAGTCAAGCTCATTTGAACTTAGTTCACACAGTATACAAATCAAACAAGTTCACACAGTATACAAATCAAACAAGTTCACACAGTATACAAATCAAACAAGTTCACACAGTATACAAATCAAACAAGTTCACACAGTATACAAATCAAACAAGTTTGATTATACTACAAGATATGAAATGATATTACAAAAAGGAATTTAGGCGCCGTAGCACGTACCAAAAATACAAGAAAGGAGGACTTATAGTCCAGTACAAGATGATTCAAGAAAAAGCTACAGTAAATGTAAGCTATTGATACATTCAAGACAAGACAACAAGAAATGACTACCAAAATGGACAAAGTTTGAGCTCACTGAGATACACCAAGTCCAAATAGAAGAAAGACTACTTTCTAATAAAGAGTTAGTGACAAGTCTAGAAATACCTAAGAAATATTTCGACTTACCGTTTACGATACAATGGACGGCCAAATGCCTTTTCGTAGGCCAGTCGTTCCCATGCCAGCTTTTCCATAACGGCCCGAGCTACGGGAGAAAGACCTTCAAGGTCAGAAGTGGAAATTTTCCAATCCTCTGCTTTTTCCTCATTAGTCTCTTCCCCGTCACTTGAATCCTCGGTACTCTAGAAAGAAATGATTAGAAGTGATCTACAAAGACTGTGGAGGACTTACAGCTTCCTCAGCCTCATCATCGATTAGGTCCTTAACAGTGACCTCCACATCCTAGAAACGATATGAATAAACGATATGTTGTAAGATTGAGAGAGATTGACTTACAGATCTCAGAGTTGGAGGAGCCTCAGCCTCCTCCTGGACTGTAGCGGACTCTGCTACGGCAGACACAGTATTAGCAGAAGGAGATGAAGGGCCCGATGAAGACTCATCAGACTCTTCATCGTCCCCCTCCTCTTCAGCCTCGCTAACCTTCTCGGAAATTCCAGAAGAAGCTATGGGGACTGGGGGATCGATAGAAGTAGAGGGCTAGAACAATGAGATCAGATACGAATTGGAAAGTTCTATAGATAAGAGAAAGTGAAGCTTACAGCTGGAACATCCTCCTCAGCTTCACCAGCAACAAGAGCCGAGATGGGCCAACCAAGGGCTTTGGCGAGAGCGGTAACTTGAGAAGGAGACATGTGAAAGTCTTCATCGGTCTGAAGACCTTTGAAAACTTCCACAGGGTCCCTCCCAGCTATCCGTAGCATCCGCTGGCTTTCTTGAATGTTAGTCCACACAGAAAGGGCAGACTTGTATGCGGCCAGCTGTGCGATACAAAGGTCCTCGAACGCTTGTAGCTCGTGGAGGAGCCATAGAACGATCTTGGCCAACACTTAGAGATGGAGAATTAGAAAAGATTGACAGTTAAAAAGGACGAAACACGTACATTGGTGTTGGAATATTTATTACATCTTCTCTTCTATCTCTACTTTATGATTGTTACCACCATCCCATATGCACACCTCTTACTACTATCATTCCGCAGTTGACCACAGTCATGCGCAGCAATCCGCAGCAGTACAGACCATACGGTCTTATCTATATTTGCCTATTGGACTCAGTATATAAGATGTAGCTAGTCTACCTCAATCATTATCAGTTCTACTCCCTTCACCTGTAGTGAAGCCTCTGGTCATCTTTCCACCTGTAGTGGAAACCTCTTAGCTGCTAAGACTACCTGCTGTAGTCACTCTCAAGAATATCTCTTTATTCTTCTCACAATTGGTTGTTGCTAGAAGCAACCTCGAGCTTTTTCAACCCCATTGTAGTATTGTTGGGATCGAAAAAGGTACATTTTTGCTTCCCAGCGAAGCAGTGAGCACATGAGGGGCAGTGACCAGTCTTTCCGCTAGGCACCCAAGTTGGCGTACAATCTTTGTAACCAAAGTGAGAGCAGCGACCGCACGGGGTAAAACAATTGAACTAACACACCGGAATTACCAAAAAATAACCTCGACTTATTTGTCAATTGATTGTAGCTAAATCAGGTAATAAATACATATAATTGAAAGGTTATTTAATACATGCCGAATAAGTTCGCTCGAATTGTTAATTAATGTCTACCAAATCAGGACTAGTTTCAGGTCGCCCGAAAGGAAAAATGATTGATGAAATATCAATTTTGCGGAAAAATGATCTGATTATGTGGAAATCAGTGCCCATTTCAGGTAGACTGAATATACTGATATCGGTCATCCTGAAAGCTATACTGATTGCGGGAACATCGGCTCGGCTGATAACCGCTCTGAAAGGGAGAAAATCAGCTGGGCTTTCCCTCAAGCTGAAAGTGTAACTGATTTTCTCCCTTTCGGCTCAGTTGATTGGCCGCTCCGGCGTTTGCGCCCTGACGCAACAGCGTCACAATAGCGTGACTGTTCGCACGCGGTTACGACTGTGACACGATATCGGACAAACGGTGGACTACAGGCTGGTAGTCTGAACGACGACGCAATGAAAGTAAGCAGGATGGCAGCGTCAGTGGTGGATAGATAGAGCGATAAAATCACTGAATGTAAGCAGCAGCGACATCATCGTCGCACGAGAACTAACGACATAATCAAATTGGGTCATCTTACCTCCCTTCCTGGTACCTACCCCCTTTCCCTGCTCTTCCCCACTCCTTCTTCACTTCCTAAGCTACCTCCATCCCTGTTACTGGTGCTGAGGCTATTGGTGAGCGTTAGTAACACTCCAGCCATTTGAATATCAGATTTACCTGAAATTTCAGCATAATATCGTCCAACCGCGACCGTAGGACCCAGACTGTTGAGAAAAGAAGATAGAAAGCGTAAGCAACGGTTTTGAGCGTCCAAGGTGCGTTTGACTACTGTTTCAAACTGCTTCCGCATACTCACCCCGCCGGCTTTTACACAAATAGTAGCTCCCCAGTCGACCCAAGACTCGCAACAACTCCGACTCGCATTCGACACCTTACTGAACGCCCTCCAGACCCAAAATCACCTTCCTGGCGATCGTCCTTTGACCCTCCAGCTCTTCTGTGTTCAGGCGACCCACGGGCTTCAGCAAACCAACCGTATCGGCCAACTCACCTCGTCCCTATTGAAGCCTGCTGAACGTGCTGTAGAGGTTGAAGCTCGGCCTTCGACGTCTGGCGCATACTCCTGAATAATCGAACGAAAAACGGCCACAACAACTCTCCCCATGCCTGCGACCATGTCTACCCCTTTAGACACTGAGGAGGACAAGTCCGAACCACTACATCCCTGTCTTGCATCGCCTTACCGATGTCCGCGTTCCGTCGTTGAGTCAGAATCATATGTTGTGGAGGCCATCTCAGAGTATGTCAAGCTTACGGATGAAGGTATCGGCCTCTTTGCTTTCTCATTTGGCTCTAACTCACCCTTCAGCAGGACAGAGGATCGAATGGAAGTTAAGAATAACGTTGGAGAAATCGCTTTCCCCCGTCGAAACGCCTGGAAGCATTTATACATTTCGCATCGAGGGCGATTCGCCACTTCTCGCAGAAGGCACTGCAATATACAAGGTCGGCCGTACCCTTGACTACGAACGGCGAATGGTTCAATGGAACGCGCAATGCCCTTCACAAACCCATAGCTGGTACGAGCCGGTATGGGTGGAACATTGCCATCGAACAGGTGAGTAGATCCTTGCATTGCTCGTTTTCGAAACTCAAGAGCCTGCCGATATGCTAGAGCGTTTGGTTCACCTTGAGCTTAGCAAGATCTGCGTCGAGCGTCCGCGAGAGCGATGTCTGGATTGCAAGAGGCGTCATTGCGAAATTTTTCGGCTGGCTCAGATAGAAGGGATCGATTCTTACAGTGCGGTGATCTTGCCAATCATCAATAGAATGGCCACCAAGGCTGGCGAATGTCCTAAACGCTCGTTTTCTTGATATAGGGTAATTTCTTGACTTGTTGTAGTTTAGTTAATGTTTGCTGTATGTAATAAAAACCGCAACTTACTACATTTCGTAAACCAGTCCTCTCACAAGCTCAATTTGAGGGATAACTCGTGGTCAAGCATCGACTCACGACTAGGTGGTTGCCAGGTCGATGAGTAATTAGCAACCATGAAGTTCCAGTTTCTTGGCCTCCCCTATACACGACAGGCGATAGAACAGGCTGGGCGATTGGGAGCCTGACAATGACAAGCATGCTTTGTAAGCATGATGTCAATTTCACCACTGGGGTTGTGAGGCATGTACCCCGATGTTCCATCATCCACTACTGTTATATCTGATACCGCTCTTTGAAGTATTGATGGAATGACTGCCTGGTTCGTCCCCGGATGTTTGCCCCACAGGAGTCAAGTTTTTCTCCTAATGAACTTGAGTACCCCACACAAGATTCCGATGAATGACATTCAAAAGCTCAAGATACCATGTCATTGGCGTTGCTTATGACACCACCTGGGCGACAACTCACGCCATGCTCCACGTAGGCTCAAGTTTGCCATGCGAACGATAAACAGGCTTCCCATTTGGATTTCATCTTTCCACTCGATAGCGCCAAAACATGTAACAGCCTTTGCGTTTCGTGTGATCGAGGACACTTGGTCTTTCCAGACACGTGCCCGGTTCGAAGCTGCATGGAGAAGGTTTAGTTTACAAAACCTATAAACCCTGGATGAATGATACCGACTCGACATTAATGTCCAATCCCTTAGGGGCGAGAGCTTCTGCCATAGCCAACAACAGAATGGGCCCTGTGTAAAGCGCGGGTTAAGCAGAAGGGCTTCGCGGAGGAAACAACAGATGGAATTCACTATTTCCTTCAATGATTGACGGCCCATCGCCTACGGTCCAAAAATCAGCCCAAGGCATTAAGAGCATGCTATGAGAAAACGGACTGTGTGTATAGAGCACAATTGTATCATTCGTATTTCCTTTTCCTTTCAAATGACCGATGATCATTGAAGAATTCGCCCATCGAGTACGACAGTTGCGCTCACGACTTGGCCAGATTTCACGAGTTTTCGAATGAGTTCACCGGTGGAGTTACCCACGTAGAGCGTAGGAACTTATATTCTGATCGGTAAAAAGCGATATGCAGGCCTTTACTGGGCCAGACCAGAGGAATACGACGAGATGGACTCTAAAGGAATCGAGGTAAGTGAGGCTTACGTGCCGATTTGGACGTTGCTGAACTTTCGACAGACAGTGCGGCGAGACGGGAAGTACACCTTTTCGAACTCCAGCTTGATTGGTTTCACAAATTTCACGGTGACCAAGTCAGCAGCCTGGCTACCTACACTTGGCAATTAGTATGGATGAGGGATTTAGAAGAATAGATCAGTACCTAGCTTCATGACGATCTCCATATCTTTGGGCTCAAATCGGACCATCACTGAGTCGGTGTCATCATAAATAATGGTCGCGCTATGGGTGGGTCCATTAGCTGCACTGTATTCTCCTCTACTTCCTGTTACTTGTGTCAAAAATGTGCTACAACCCTTGATACCATCACTACTCACTGTTTTCGTTCTCTCAACCATCTGTCTACCATACGTGGTAACGCTCGACGAAATTGGGAAAAACCCAGTGAAACCGTAGACAGAGTTAGCACTAACCTGTTTACAGGAAGTGAATCAAAGGTTTCGTCCAGCTTGAGTGCGAAACTAACCTTACGTCTTGACGTCCGTCCAGAACAGCCCGCTTGAAGGATCAGTTCCCTTTGTCAGATCGGCTGTGGCCCGCTTCCACGCTAAGATCAAATTCTCGAGAATAGCAGGGAGTACATCAGTTGGGAACGCCAGCAGAAACAAAGACAGGATGGTATTTCGATTAAAGCTCAAGTGACTACATACAAGATATCTAGTAGAGTGAGGAGGATACTAAAGATCAATCTCGTGAAAGATTGACGAAGACAGACCTCCCTTTTGAATAGTCGAAGCGAGCGGCATGGGCAACAATATCATCCAGCCCGATGGTATGTTTGAAGCTTTCTAACTCGGACGAGTAACTTCTGGCGTTCAAGTGTGGATAGCAAACAAAAGGGTCATAAATAGCTTTTGACAGCGACTGATACGGTCGGACATGGACCTTAACAGTCTGACCGCCACCTGGTTGAGGGATGTTTTCGATAGATTGAATCTGTCCGGCCAATTGAGAAACCGTGATGGAGGAACCTGATGGAGGCCGGTAGAAAATGCTGGTGTTGCCTTCGTGTGTCTTATGAGGAGAGAAGTTAACGCCATGGTAGTTAGCGTATGAACGGTGCGAGCTTTTCATCTCACGCAGAGGTTGCGGTTCACGAGTTCTGTTTGCTGGTATGAAACACTTGTCGAATAGTCGCTTCAATTGTCTAATAGCTTCGGGGCAATCAGCACGACAAAGCCAACGGCGGATGTTTGCCGTATGAGCCATGGTTTTCAATATTGTGAACTCAGCAACACCTGCAGTCAGAGAAAGTGAGTCCATTGGCTAGCGCAAGAACCTTTTGACACTCACCACCAATATGATCGTTCGTATTGACTTTCTGCAACGTTCCAACCAATCGTTCAAAAGGGAAACACCACCACGAGCTGACGGGACCGAACGACAACAAAAAATCAGGGATATGCCCAGCGACATGGATATTGGTCCGCGATTCAGCGTCATAAGTATGGGGATGTATAGTTCTCAAGTCTCGAACCCAGTTGTTCAAATACTGACGTAAGTCTGTAGCGCGAGAAACAGACGTGGTATGTCTGCAGCAGATGATCGTTGCTTGGAAGAGGGCCATTGTATGGTCAAGAACCCGTAAGAGACGGCCAGCGTCAGTATCATCACAAGGAGGCACGCATCCATCGTCGTCACCCCAAAGGATGATAAGGGCGATCGGGAGATATACAGAGCTGAGCGTACGCCATTCATCTGCCTTGATACTTCCTGCTTTCACTTCTCCGTAGTTCTTTGGTACAGAATTCAGCCATGCAGGGGTGACAGTCGCTCGTAACACATGCTGAATGTGTGCAAGAGTCTTGGGAGTGCCTGTCCTCGTGAGCCGTGTCTCCCACTTCCAAGGCTGATTTAATCGCTGAGTAGGAACACATTAGAAAGGAGTTGCATGTATAGAAGGCAAAACTCACCCAATCGAGGAGCAACGCAATGAAATGAGATTTTTGGGTGGGTGTCCCTGAAGGAAACCTCGTAGCTTTTTGTTCCTTAGAGGTTGATTTTTCTTGTGCACGCTTCAAGAAAAGGCTCTTGATTTCCCTGTCCACAACCGATATATCTTTGGGTAAGTCGAGTGTGTGCACCACATAGCTCAAGGCTTTCAGTGGAGCCTGAGTGTCTAGCCGTTTCCAGACCTGCTCTAATGTCGTCAAATGGTCCCCTTCCAACGGTAAAGAGAGCGTGCGGTGTATCCTGGCGACTGACGGAATCTGTTTCTCTTTCAACTTGGGTGCGGTGGGGTCAGCGTTGTTGACATAAGTGACCCACGGCCACTCATAGGCGATCTTGAAACTATCAATATTGACTTCAGGAGCTGCTGCATCCAAACGGAGAACGTGACGACAATGATAATGCACCAATCCCTCGAGGACGGCGTGCATAGCATCGACAACAAGCATTCGAGTAGGGTCCCAATATTCAAGCAGCCAGAAGGACGACCACCGAACGCCGTGGTCTTTGAAAACATCTTCTCGTTCCTTGGTACTCTGCGCGTCTTTCCAAACTACGGCCCATCGACGAAGCTCCGCCACATCCCGTGGTATCCACTTCGACTGGTCAGTGTTAAAGACCTGATCCCTTCCTTGTAGCTGGCAAACGCTGCATATCAAACTAGACGCAGGTCCTTGCAGACCAGAAACTTTACGAGCAGCAGGCAAGTCATTGACGGATATAAAGATGCCAGCCTCGACGTCTACGCCAGACCCTAGCGACTCTGGGGCGGCTGTCCTTGACACTCGAATGCCTGGCTTCCAAGCCGTGACGAACTGCTCAATTACACAACCAACATAAAAGTCGATGGTGTCATAGGACGGTTCTACAGGGCCTGGAATGATGGTCATAAACAGAAATTCGGGAAGGTAACGGATAGACGGGTCGAGCACGAGATTGGCACAGGATATAACGCCGATTGATTCATGGGCCCCACGAGCTGTAACTCCGTTGACGTTGAGAAAGTCAACGTGAATAGAGAAGTCTAAATGGATTTTATTTCCTCGATCGACGAAGAGTTTACCGTCAGGTCCTTTGAAGCCTTGAGCAAATTCTGCATCAAAAACGTCGTGGATGTGAGTTTGACGGTCACCACATTGTATGGCTGCCCAGGCGGTATCAGTAGCACTGATAGACTGTTCCAAGTAAGTGGAATCTGCGAGACAACGGGCGATATAATCAGGAAGTGAAGGGACGTAGTAGGGTTTGATGGGTTGCTTTCTGCCATCGGCTCTGGCTTTTAGGAGTTGAGAACCACATTTGTAGAGGCCGCTCTCCCCAACGACATCATTTTCGCAGGTTTGTGGGAGAACGTACTCGCCCTTCTTCCCTGAAGAACGTGCCTCGTTTGTAAATGAGCAGACCGGACATGTCGCGTATAAGAGGAAGTCGCCCTCTACATCCAACATCTTAAGAGCTTCGTTCAAAGAGCTGGGAGCACGTTCGAGGATCGACTTCTGGGAGGGGGTGAATGAAGCATCCCATCGACTTCCGTTAGAGCCATTAGTCGACATTCCGAGCCGAACCAGTATGGGCGTAACACCAATCAAGAAATTGGTCTGAACTATGGAAAGACCGACGACCAGATTGCAGATCACGGCAAGCAGGATCATGACTTGATTGACTTGATCCATCGTAGAGAGACTGTTGTCGTAAAGGTGGTCTGATTCCGTGATTAGTCAACGGGAGAAATGCGAACCAACAGATACTTACCCGCGTTCACAAACAATGGTCGTCCTGACTTTGGCAGCAGGGCCTGGAGAGTGCTGATCCTAAGAATCATCTTCCTCAAAAGCTCTGATACGTCCTCGCATTCTTTCTCTACTTGGCTCCGGCTATCGACGCGCCTAAGGGGGTTCTGGCGTCCTCGTCGCTTGGCGTTGAGAAGGAGACTGTCTGCGCAAGCCAGGCTTCCTCTTGCAAAATTGATTGCTGCATCCAGTGTCGTATGCTGAGAGTCGATGGTCAATGATGAGAAGTCATCGCCAAAAGCTTGAAGTTCGTGGTGCTTCAATTGCTCGCGTATGAGTTTCAGATCTTTTATCGCGTCTCCTTCAGTTTTCCCAGTCCTGAAGTGGGGTGAGGATGGTGATGAGGGAGGTGAAGGAGGCAAGGGAGACCGTTTTGTATGGGAATAATGGGGGGAACGACCAAACTGGTGACCAGGTCGGGATGAAGGCACCGCTTTAGGCGAATTCTTTGCCATTGCCACAGCTTCTAGCACTTCGGCAGCAACGGTCACGTCTAGTGGTTTCAAGGAGTCGGGAAAGGAAGAGACGCTTTGCTGGTAGAAGTGGGACGAAGAAGAAAACATTCTGTTATGGGATGTGCAATCATTGGGAGAGGCGTTCAACATGGCCGCGGTGAGATAGGTTTCCAAAGTGTTGTGGGCTGATCCTGTAGTTTCAGAGTGCTGAAGGGGAGTCAGCATGTGTCGAACCTCACAAACTCGATACTTACAGTGTCATATACATTTACCCCCGAATTTTCGTCAGCCGGTGCGGGAAGAAATGCTCCAGGAATGACGTGAGGCTCTCGAAGTTGCAGGGAGTCAATTTGTCGTGTTAATGTAGCCACAGAAGGGAATGGAGGTGTAGGTTGTACCATAGTGGTCTGGGCTGGTTTTTGCAGGTTGAGAGACTCCATTTGGGTTGTCACTTCTGAGACTAGGACTGAAGCAGACTGAACTACAACTCTCAGAATGAGAACAGTATAGATGGAGCAACGACATACCGTGTCATTCGTATGAGAACGGGACAGGTCTTCTGTACCGGTTGACGACCCAGGGAGGGCGGCGTAGGATTGCATCACTCGGTAGAGCGCCTCTAGCATGTTGGATGTAGGAGAGTTGGGAAGATTCGGTTCGGTTTTATAACGAGGAAACACTTTCAGCCCATCGGAGAAAAGGAATATAAGGTCTAGTACAAGGAGGCTTGGCTCGCTAGTGCTAGGGCTAGTCCCTCAATACAAGGTCTTCCAATACAAGGTGATTTAAAAAATGATCGGTCGAACGAAATCGAACCGATACCATACATAGTCGAGCCAAACTCGAGCCAAGTAAAAGCTTGCTTATCGTTGTTCTGACAGATAAGGTCAGCGAGGTTAAAACCACTTGAACCTCACAAACTTACTGACTGAACCAAAATCCCTCCATCACGTCAGGAAAGAGTTTCTTGCTGATATTGCTGAATCTAAGTGGTAGAAGCTCTCAGCGCCGTTGGAGGTCTTTGAAACACATACATTAGGAAATGTCCTCAACATCAGGACCCTGGGACGGAATGAAAAATGTAGTAGAAACAGATTCTCACTACTTGAGCGTCAGACGAAACGGATTCGTTCTGACTTTACGATGCAGTCGAAACGGATTCGAACTGCGTGGTGGTAGACATCGTGGGAGGAGGGAGAAAAGTGGGCGGTTGCGTCGTTATTATAGCCTTAGGGTAGCGTCAACGTGACAACGCCCGCTTCACGTGATTTTACATTCATTGACAAAAAAAAAGGGTTGCAGCACCTTATTGTTACTGAGATATCAGAGCGTCGGGTGGATACAAGAATAAAAAGATTGCTATACATGCGCGTCAAGATAAACTAAAATACAGTGGACAAGATGAATACAAAAACAACTAAGACAGCCGAAAAGGGATAGACGCAGCGCGACCGAATGCCTGTAGGAAAGAACTCGTGTAGTGATACGCTAACTCCCTCTCGATGTAGTCAAGCCGCGACCCAAGGTTATGGCTACCAGAGTCCTCAGGAAACTGATCCAACAGAACAGTAGGCTTCGACCCAGACCAAGTGCTCATGAGTGTATGGAGACCCTTCAAGGCCTTCATTCGCTCCACGGGTTCAGTTGAATGAAGTCCTCGGTTCGCTTTCGACAGCTCCGCATAATCCCTGCTCCCGATCCAACATGCTTCAAGAACAGTAGAACGATCCCTTGTCGACATTCCGCTTTCGTCCATACGATCATCCAAAGCCACTAAGTCTTGACAGAAATTGAGTTCGTACAACTCCCATAGAATCTCTTGGGCAATCTTTTGAGGGGGCAATTTGGTTCTGTCCACAGTTCCGCCTCTCCAAATGACGGGCGCCGATGAGAACCTTTCAGGGCGAAACTCGGCTTTGCCCATTATATCCTTCAACACCTTCTGCATTTCGAGCCGTTGTTGACCAGTGCGAGTATCTGAACGAATATCTTTGTCGTCGTCAAATGTTAGCATTTGCCTCCATTGCTTCTTTGAAAATCGGTCCAGACTCGAAGATAGACGATAAATGAAAATATTCCTGAGTTTGAGCCAGTTACGGAAAAGTGTTACAGTGACTGTTTCATTCCCTGAGGTGATGAAGAGATCGGGAGGTGGAAGAGCATAACCTCGATTTGCACCCTCTGGTGCTGGGAGTGACTGATTATGACCAGAAAGGTGTTCCAATGAAGCCTTCCAGGCTTCGATGGCCAGTGGCACAAGAGGGCTGGAGGGTATGATGAACGTGTTGTGGGTAATATTTTGGGGGTGCTTCCCGTTAGCTGCTTTACCTTTAGGGTCTGTGCAAGAATATACTGAGTGGTGGGTACGAATTTAAAAAAATTAGATATGGGCAGCTTACAAGGAGTGGGTCGTCCACGAGACGCTTGGAACGATCGACGTATTGGCATAGATGGAGTGAGGGGCAAGCTTGCTCTCTGAATTGACGTTGAGCTTCGTGGTTGTGTGGTTCCCAATACAGAGGGGTACTCGAAAAGCGCGGATACATAGTTGGCCATTGTGATGTATCTTTCGGGGTTTCGCGCAAGCCCAGTAAAGACCACACGATGAGATGGGGTTGCATCGGCCATGTCGACGATGAAACCGGTGTGGAGCTGAATGGAACCATCTGCGAGTGGCAGGATGAAGTCTTCCAATCGGTCGACCCTGGCCTCACCAGCACGCGAGAGAGGGCGAACATAGTATACTGGTATGTGGCTCTGGAAGAGGTTCTCCAGATCGTCGAGATTGTCGGTAAAAGCACCCATCAGATTCTCGTCCGCCAACACTGTATGTTCCTGACCAAGCTCCCTCGCCATTCCAAACTTCGCCCGATATTTGGTCACCCATCTGCTGCGTGCGTCAAGCTCCAGAAGATGACGCTGAGCGCATCTAAATCGAAGAAAAACCTCCTCCTTCGGTGCAGCTAGTTGCAAACGATCCAATAATCGGCGGAGCTGTTCCAAGTTGTTCTTCATATAATAATCTTCTTGATGATTTGCTGGAAGATCTTTGACGACTGTCTCGGCCAACTTCACCAGGTGTGAACGTGTCCTTGTGTCGAAGACTCCAAAACCAGCACAAAAAGTATCGTCACTGGGCTTGAAGTCGTTTTCGCTGGGTACGAGCCAAGCAATGGTGAATGGGCCCGTGAGCGAGGGGACACGGACGACTGCTAGGTGGGCAGCTGCAGGAACGAATGGTTGAGGAAATAGGATAGGGTCGTCGCGGCCAAAGTGTCTGTCCTTTCTCATCCGGACACGACATTCGTTCAGTGGGGGGTGGTAGAGCACTTTCGTGTTCGGTGAAGTGACCAAAACTTCTCCAACGTGGTTTCCACAAAGACCGTCAAAGGATTTCAAGGCTATACGACCATGTAAGCATTCAAAGAGAAACGAGCGGCCAAATACGCACGCTTATCAGGTCTCGCAAACGTCGTCAATACTTATGGGTTCCGGGTGATTTCCTGCAGGGAAAACAAAGGTTTCGGGGGAGGATTCATCGGTAGCGGCGTGGAGAACTGGAAGCGGGACAGGATGTTAGGCTAAAATAGAGACATTCAAGCAGATTCAGCGAGATCCTAAGCTCAACATTAGCAGAAAAGGCGAACCTGGCTGGGGTGACGATCAAATTGTGAGTGTTGAGTTGGTGGGTTCGAATGTGAAGGAGTAGGTGCACTGAGGCGAAATCAAGTGCCCAAAGAGTGATTGCTCGAAGCAAGTCACAGACGATAGCTGCACAGAAGCAGGCTATGTGTACCCGGCGTGGCGAGAGAATTGTACTGACGCTGTTGACGCTGTGACAGTGCTGTGACGCAGTGCGTTTATTGTTGCTTCCTATTTGCATCTCTTGGTAATCATTTTCTTCTGCGCCTCCACAACTTCAAAGAGTCATGATCAATTCCGTCTCAAGACACTGAAAGCATCTCGAATACCGTTTCGGATGTTCGGTGCACTGCAGAATCTGCTTCTCAGTGCTTCCTATTATGCCTAAGATTCGTTCTTGGTATATCATTCGAGATCTCGAGGCTTTTTAGAACCTCCACCAACTTCAAGGATCAATTTCGTCCCAAGACGTTCAAAAGCATCTCGAATACCGTTCTGCATCTGGTGAGGTGCCTCTTTTCACCCTCTCCCATACCTGCAGATCTGTCTTCCCAGTGTTATCACCGGACCTCCCTGCGATGACTACCGAAACCCCTTCTATGTCCACGGTCTGGCTTTGATAGTCAACATCGGTAGACCGTTTTCAAAGCTATCGCTTACCGTTACACTTTGAATCCAGTCCTCTACACCGATGTAAATTACATCATAGATGTCCCCCGTACGTCTCTCGAAGGCATAGAGCCTACCATGGTGACTTCCTGTGATGATGATGCTTGCGTCACTCAAGAAGCATACGTTTCTTGACCGCCGCTCTCCTGCTGGAACTGGGAAGGTCTTTATCCTTTCTGTATCTGAGAATTTGTAGAGTGCCACTCCTTGCACCACGTCGTCCATGATGAAGACATCCTCATTTACGTTGACGGCCGCATGTCCCCTGAAAATCATCAGCCAATGTTGCAGTCGATTAACCTGGTTGCTCACATAATGACTCCTGTGGATTTTGTTTTGATGATTTTGCCCCCCTCGTCCAGGACGTGACTGTGAGCACTGGTGAGTAATCTCAAGTGTAACGTGTTCTCATGCACTCACATATCACCATCGTCTCGACCGAAACTCCAGATCTCAGGACCTAGCGCTCCTGTGTGCCCGAAAGCGACCGCCTGTGGATAATGGGCCGTGATCTTCACGGACACAACTCTCGTTGGCCGCATTTGACCATCGAGGACAAATCTATGGATCACTTCTGACCGATGAACAATGGCCAGCTGGTTGGCCTTCGTGTCGTATGCGATGGCGGAAATCTCCTGGCCGTCCACACCGCCGGCTAGTTCATCGCAAAAAACTTCCCTAAACTGGGATGAAGGTTAGTTTTTCTATCAGAGCACTCTGAGATACTATTACTTACGCTTGTCTCTCCCCTTGTTCTTTTCCAAACGCACAGGTAACCCTGAGCTGTTCCAAAGGCAACTCCCTCATCTGGATCGTCCAGACGCGTTATCCAAGCAATGGCGAGCGTGGCACCTCGATTAGCTGCTCTGCTTGGAGACACCAACAGTTCGTGCGTTTGCAAGTCCCAAATGAGAGTTCCTTGTTTTCCTACATCCACAGCTTCAATTAAAGATGTACACGCCTAGCGGAAGAGGAATTACTCACCACCAGAGGCAACATACATCCCCAAAGGATGAGCAGCTACAGCCGCAACTGGACCTCTATGACCTTGTAGGAGGCCACGCAAGGCAAATTTGCCGTTCTCACTGCCAGTGACGATGTCTGAAGGCATTCCAGATAATGGTTAGGCGTTCATTGCATTTACCGTCTCTATATGAAGGGCGCGTCAAGAGCTGCACTATTGTTCTTTTTTTTTAATTCACTCGCTATCGATGCCTTTCGCTCTCTACACAAGGTCGTGTCAAGTAATTTGTTATTGTTTTTTTCTCTCTCTTGGCGGCCCTCCATGTGAAACGCTTCCATGCGTCAAGCCATATCCGAACATTTTTTTGTTATCTAGCCCGACTACCCCTTTTGGAATTGACTTACAAATTCCCTGCGTCACCTTCGTCAAGAAAGTACACCTTTCTTCACCTTTCTTCCTACTCCCTCCTGCGCCGGCGCATCTACAAACGACAGTCACGAATAATGTCTTTTCCTACGCCAAAGTTTTCCAAACCATACCGCACGTACGCGCCTCGAAGGCTTGCACCTCGTCCTATTGTGATCCCCTTGTATGCTACTCCCATCACCAGGATTCCTTCACCTCCACTTCCGGTGCATCGAACTCTACCCGCGAAAATCAGGTTCCACCCTTATGCTGAAGCTAGACGCGCCAGTCCAAACGATCGGCCCCCACCCATTTCCATACCCGCAGCTGTTGACAGAAGTACCACCTCGCCGCCTGCCTCGACTGAGAGCGTACCTGATTCTCCGTTAACCCCAATCGATCCGTCACAGCCCGAAACAAGTCGAGCAGAAACTGTAAAGATTCGTCCACCACGGATCATGTCAGTTAATAATGCTGGATGGCATGAAGCTCAGCAAGCAGAGTACCGTGTATGTCGTCTTCTGGCCTTTTTTTTTAACGCTGACCCTTTCCTCTAGGAGATAGCAAAGGCGGCTATCCGAGCCAATCTCGATTTCACGAAAAGTCTTAGTGAGCAAGATAAGACCGCTCATGGAAAGGCGATCAAAGCCGTATGTCACTCGTTCTGTACGCTCAGAATATCCATTAATGTATTTACTAGATCGAAGACGCGTTGCCTATCTTCAAAGAGCACGAGAATAATTGGGGTGCAACAATTCTACTCAGGGACCAGCTTAAAAGTATGAAGGATACCACAGCGAAGCGAACAAAGCGGGTGCAAGCGAAAGCCTCGAAGGCTTCAACTTCGCACGCGGATGCTTGAGTAGAACCACACGATCTTTACCCATTTCCAAAGTATCTCCAATCATTATGAAGTCACTATAAGCCCTGAACGAGATGTCACAAACAATAAAACTTCACCTAATCATAAGACCTTTCCAAATGCTGATCATGCTGAAAGTGTCACCGCGTCGGATTGCGTTCAGAAGCGAATGTATTCTTTGGAACAGTCCTGTCCCTACACCTCCAAGTGGCAATAGGTGCTGAGAAATTCTCTAGAATCTTATTGTGCTATGGCCCCACAAGTTTGACAGCTTTCCCTTTCCATCCACTCCTTCCAAGTCAAGGCGTCCAAGGGTCAAACGCATCCAACTGGAGTCACAGGAAGCTGTACCGACTCCGTCCCCAAATGGATACAGAACTCTTATTGTCATCTGTCCGCTTAAAACTAGCCAAATTTTCCAGCCTTCATGAAATTTGCTTGCAGCTGGCTGCTCCTCCATTCCTTTACTGTACAACAATGACCAGAACAATTTACCATTTGCAGGACGTGAGTCTACTTTTTTTCTTGGTCTGAATTTTTTCTGATTTAAACCTAGGCATCTATGACATTCACGATCAGAGCCATGAGAATCTCGACGTCGGACAGGACTCGTGCTATCAATGTAGCAACTGTTGCAGCGAAAGCACCGACGCAACACGACGCTAATCGCATGCCCCTGGTGGAGCACTGTTTCGAGCGTTGGCCGATTCCACAACCGTATGTTCACAACTGCGAAGTCGTGTACAAAGGCACAAGATTTCGAGTCCTCTTTCAGAGGCACAAACGACTCCCGCGTAATGGTTGCCTATCCATTCAAGGCGACATCATCGTTATGCGGCTCGGAATTCAGAACCCCTCCAACGTGATTAATCTGAGAAAAGGGGACCACAGGAAAGCTCGCATCGTCGCCACAAAGTTCGAGTTTTGCTTCTCAGAACTATACCGTCATTCACAGTCTTTCAAATTAGGTTTGCGCCTCATCTTGCCTGGTTCCAAGCCCGTCGTGGACGCCAGCTAAAACGTGTTATCCGCCTATACAGTAGACTCCTCATTACTACTCTTCGCTAGTTTTACACCATATACACTTAATGAAATCATCGACGCTACTGTCATTGGACGTAAAAACGGACGGATGTCCATAGATGATCGAAATTGTTAACAGACAAGAAGTTTCAATGGAGCCGGCGTTCTCAGAGGGCTGGATGCCTCAGGCGAACGTCTCCGGACATTTCTAGCATCTCGATATCCGAGTCAGCTAGCGTTTATTGTTATTGTCTTTTCATACAGGGAAAAGGGTCACATATGGGGGGAAAGGGTCATGTAGTAACCCAGGTATGTTCTTGTATCCTTTAAGTAACAGGCAGGAAGCTCAGTCCCGTTGTATTTCTCCTCTATCACGACCCATTTTCTCTAGGCCTGGTGCCCCAATCCTAACTCAAAGTCCTTGACTTGCACACAAACCTTTCACCGTCTACGGCCTGGCGCTCGAGACCGCTTATATTCATTGAATCAGCGTACAATGGATCAATCTACTTCCACTTCTTTCAATGGCCCTGGTCATATCACACAACCGTCGATGGAGGTTGACTCGATGCCCACCACAGACCATCTTCCAACTTCCGGTTCAACTCCCAGCACCCTCTCCAGCGCTGCTGAGGGCAGCTCAGCTCCCCTTGTTCCTGCTGTTGTTCCTGATCCTTCTATGGCAGTGGATACAGTAGTTCTCCCACTAAAACGACCTTCAGAGCATTCGCTGGAACACGTCGCCTGGCGTGACCCCTTGATGACAATCGGCGCTGCGAACGACGTTGGGAAATTCGCGTTCGACTACGTCCACCCCGAGTGGCCAATTGCAACCGGTAGTGACCGTACCCACAAGCGGCTTTTTATAGCAGGCCCAGACCAGGAGAAATTTGATGATGTATGCTTTCTTTATCTTTGCCTATTTTAGTGCCCTAAATGTTACGGAATACAGATGTGAATAGAGAACGTGCATTTGAAGCAGAGCCTTCAAGCTGCAGCTGACAAGGTTAAGACTATTTATAAAGATAGCGACAAGGCTATAGCAGTGCCTGCTTTCCTTGAAGCGGTACGTGATCTGACTTGCTTTTATGAATGCTAAACAAATATTATCTTAGCTTGGTACAAACAATCCAGAGGCAGCCACAGCAAGTTCCCACTTCACCTCCTGTTATGTCGTAGCTTACTGTGCCGTCTCCAGAATCTGCAAGCGATCTATGCCGCGGTTGATGACCATAGGCGTATGATTGAGGATGTGGTACGACCGGTGGTATCCTCACCAAGTTCGGGATCTTCTAATGCTCCTCTTCAGAATAACTTAAATCAAAGCCTACATGAACAGAACAAAGTGCTCGTACGTCGACACTTTACGTTGCCTTTATATGACCTGATCGTCTTCAGGAAGCGGAATGGATCCAACTATTGCAAGCAAATCTGGCACATCAGACTGTGAGAGATAAGGTGCTTGCCGAGGTCAGTCCTTCCATGTTTACGTCAATTTTTATTCATTACAATCTTACCAGGCTGCAAAAGTCGGCCTGAACGCAGAGAAAGCTACTCAAGACGCTAATAGACTAGCGGAGCAGCTGGCTCAGGAGCTGGCAGCGGTGCATGAGGCGGCTAAGAAGAAAGACGAGGCACACCGAAAGCAATTAGAAGATTTGGTATGTAACGCCCTTTATAAGTACGGTGGAAATATATTCAAGTTGTTGGTTTGCAAGCAGTTTACGAAGCTACAAGAAGAGAATGCAAAGCTCGCTCGGGACGTAGAGAAAGCTACTCAAGACACTAATAGATTAGCGGAGCGGCGGGCCCAGGAGCTGGCAGCGGCACAGGAGGCAGCTAAGAAGACAGACGAGGCACACCGAAAGCAGTTAGATGATTTGGTATGTAACGCTGTCATAAGTGCCTTGGATACATATTCAAGCTGTTGGGTCACATGCAGTCTATGAAGCTACAAGAAGAGAAACGGCTCAGAGTGCGTATTCTACATATGCTACTCCCACCCGTACTGACTCCTGTCAGACCACAGCAGAGAATGAACGTTCAACCGAACTCAACCGAAACAGGCAAAGGCAACCTCGGAGCCAATCGTCTTTCCCGATCCTCAACGACAACGATGCCGACGACGAAATGTCTCCGCCTCAACCCACATCAACGCTCAACTCCTCCACCTCTCATCGACGCTCTAGCACACATGCAAAAACCTCCTCGACAACCACCGCTTCAGCACCTTTCACATCTTCTCCTTCTACTGGTAATTCGGCCCCACGTACTACTGGAGGCGCTTCATCGTCGTCCAACGGCACCTCTACCGGTAATTCAGCCCCGCATACTACTGAGGGCACTTCATCGTTCTCCGGGACATCTTCATCCTCCACAACGCCTTCTTCAACGTCAAGTGGACCGGGGCCAGGTGCCCCTCCCTTCCCGTCTAATATCCCTGGCGATCCTGCGGCTCTCGTCCAAGAATTCCTCCGATATATGGCTTCTGCGCCTCAAGGCGCCATGCATACCACTACACATCATGCTCCCCCGACGGCCACACCCACCCATCGTAACGCTCGACGTCAACGTGTTGTTCATACCCCTAGGCCAGGTAGCAATAACCACAAAAAGGCGCTCAAACAGAAAGCTAAAAGTGAAATCCCCAAGAAATTGCATACGTTGTGGGATGTAAGCCATTTTTTTTCTTATCTTCAGCATTCACTGATGACTGTACTCATTCAGAGGATGTTGCGTAAGACCTTCCTCGGTTGTACCGCCATGGAATGTGTAAGTCACTTCGAGGAGTATAATCCCATTGAAGATGTTGTGGCAGATGCCTACAAAATGGGCAATGGTTTGGGTCCCGAAGGCGATAACCAATTTGGGCTTTTCTTCGGTGAAGGTTGGAATAGGCATGCGTGGAATCGAAAGGTTGTTGACAACCTGGTTTTGCTCGTTCCTGCGCAGAAGCAGAAATACACGGAATTGGCACAATGCGAGATCTCGGAGGAGGTTCTTCAGACATGGTTCTGGGTATTTATTCGCGACGCTCGTGGATATTGGTCACGATCACGACCACGCGTACACACGTCTGGTAGCAGGTTGGAGACGCGCACTGAAGCAACAGTACGAGCTGAGCGGTACGCGGCAGATCGGGCTCGACGCGTTAGGGTGACGAACCACAAGCACAATGTAAGTGTTTACTTTTTCAACTTTGTCTCTTAAGAACTGAATGATGTTTTCAGAAATACTACAGACGCCTTGAAGGTGCCATCAACCTCTTGAAGGAAGCCGATTCCAGCCCTCATGTTGGCGAATGGCAAAGGGCCCAGAATCTTCTCGAACAACTTGATGCTAATGCAATGTCTTCGGAATGCACTGACGATGAGGAGGTCTATGGCCCCAGCCGTGTTCTCGTTGTATCTACCCCCCATTTCCGACGTCGATGCATTGGTCCTCTCATGAAGAGCCTTGATGAAGCAATCCGTACGTCGGCGGGCCCAAGGCCACCCCCTACTTGACGACGCAAAAGGCTACCCGACGTCAGCTACAACACGACTCCCAAAACCCTTCCTCGCTCTTGTTATCACAATAGTTTTCTCCAGCGGTTGACTCCTCAGGAACTTGGGGAGCTTGAGGTGAAGAATGTTACTATTCCGCTTTTTGATCGATGGGCTGGCAGGGCGATGGTCTCAGATACGGAGGATGAAGATGAAGACGACATGAGTGTCAAGGGGAGTGGTGCGGAAGAGTGAGTTAAGAACTTATAGCTCTAGAGGTAGATGCCCTGTATCAAACCCTTAGCTATTCACTGACCACCAATTATAGTACAGTTTGTATTTTGTTTAGTGAAGCGGATCGCCGATATCTCAGCTGGAATGTCATTTCGAACGTCACATCGAGAGGTTGGCGTATCACTACACGAGCTCTTTCTTACAATCATTCGATCGCGCTGCTTCTGTCCCTTTTCGGGTCTCTGCTGTATTTTAGTTTGCCGTGATGCGCATGTATAGCGACCTTTTTATTCTTGTCTGTAAACCTTCTTTTGGATCTGTTGAACGCAAAATCACGTGAAGCGGGCGTTGTCACGTTGCCGCTATACGACGCAACCGCCCACTTTTCTCCTCACTCCTCTACCACCACGCAGTTCGAATTCGTTTCGACTGCATCACAAAGTCAGAACGAATCCGGTTCGTCTGACGCGTAGTGAGAATCCGCTTCTGCTACATCTCTCATACCGTCAAGAGCTCAACGCTCTACATTCACAAGCTGTCGATGGGGCCTCCATTAAAATTTAGCTTCTCCACCTCCACGTCCTAAAGACTCCGAACCCTTCATCCTCGACGCCTTCGCAGAACATGCCAAAGCCTTCGCCGAACACCCCACAGAATCCCGCGCAGACGTTTTGAAATCCTTGACGAAGAGCAAATCCTCCGCGTTGCTACGGACATTTCGAAAGTGAATAAGGACCTTCAGAGTTTTACGATTGACGCAACAGTAGGAGGAGATATGAATGAGAATAATAAGCTTTATAAGAAGGCGAAGGAGAGGTTGGATGCTGCAGTCGTTGTGTTTACTACTTGTGCTGGTGAGGAGTTCTTTTCTTTG
Source organism: Marasmius oreades (assembly GCF_018924745.1). Classification (NCBI taxonomy): domain Eukaryota; kingdom Fungi; phylum Basidiomycota; class Agaricomycetes; order Agaricales; family Marasmiaceae; genus Marasmius; species Marasmius oreades. The sequence goes on from NC_057332.1 coordinate 1,828,276, forward strand.
GCTGCTCTTTGGAGAATGAGGATGCTGATGGATGGGTTGGCTGTAGGTGCCAGCTTGGGAATTCTGAGAAAGGCAGATTTTGAGATCGCGTTGATCGATGAGGCGTCACAGATTAACGGACCTACTACTTTGATACCGCTCGTGAAAGGTGTTCGGCATGCGATTTCGGACCAGTTGGGTGTCTCTTTTATTCTTGCTCTTTTGATCTTACTGATGATTCGTAAACCTCGTTGATAGTGTGCAGCTGAGACCAACTGTGAAGCCGTTGGGGAAAATACTGCAGTTCGATGTTTCGTTGTTGAAGCGGCTGTTTACGATGGACGAAGAGGTTCCGGGCTTCCTGATAATCCATTTCCCAACTAACGTTCTCTTCCTTGATTCGCTAGATCCAATATCGATTCCCGCAAGAGCTAGCATTGTCTCCCTTGAACGAGTTTTACCAAGGCCGGTTACGCTCAGGTATACAGGACAGCGAAAGTGTACTTGGGATTCTCAGTCGATCCAAGTTTCCCTGGCCAGTTAACGAGCAGGGCATTGTCGTGCTAACGGTATTCTTGGAGTGCGCTAGTGAAGTGGATATGGGTGGACGGTCGAAGGGTAATGTTGGGCAGGTCGATGTGATTGAGAAAGTGATAAAACTTTTGCCTACCGAGAAGGAAATCGAGGCTGGTGGGCATGAGGAGACAGGACCTTCGTTTGCGCCTGCGTTGAGCGACCTCAAAATGTCTTATCGCCTTACACCAAACAAGTGAAGGAACTTCACCAACGTACGTACATCATATGTCATGTATCTTGTCTGGTAGCTCAACGGACGAATCCCGGTCCTCTTGGTGAGAAACATCTCCATCTCTAGCCCATTTGACTGAACTTGACCCGGACCCTCACATTGCAACTGCAGTCATGTTCGGACAGACGGTTCGACGCTGGGGTCTTGATTGAGCCCAAACCTGCCTTCCGTTTCGACCCTGCTGGCGAAAAGAAGCTGGCAGAATTCCGGAATGATGTTTGGTAGGTTTTTCATCTTATCGATACTTCCCCGAACATTTTAAATACCCAATATTATTGGCTACTTAGGCCCACCATCGAGCGAATGAATGAAATTGCACCTCAACATTCGCGACTTTTCAAAGAAGTACGTTTGTCTACGTCTGTGCTTTGTATCCCGAGGGTCTCTTATAGATTAACTGCAGGTGATTCTAGTCGGGTCACCTTCGAAGCCTTTTACATACACAGCGAAGAACACAGCGAGGTGAGTTCATCCACTCTCCAGGTGGGCTATTGATCCTCCACTTACAATATTAAAGGCATCAAGCTATCCTTCGCGATTACGATCAGGAGATCGTCAGTGATAGGACACAGTCCGAAAACTCACCTCTGACATCCTGGAACCTGGGGTCCACAACGTCTTTCGTGCGTGCAGTCATCGCCAGTGTTTTGACTCGCACGGTGCAGGATGAAGATGATCTATTCCAGCATGGGTGTGATAGGTAAGTGTTCCTCGTCTTGTTGGCGATTTTCTTTGAATACTCTATTGTCCAATCTTCAAGCAGCATGGATCCATAACTGCGTGATTCTGAGAATTGTAACACGTACCTTGTATTCATATCTTGTTCTTAACGCTCCAGGTCAGATAATAAGATCATATGTGTTCGCGCCGCGACCCAAGAAGAGAATACTACAAGCCACGGGATCCAACGAGTGCTATCTACAAACTGGTATGCAGCAAGAAAGGCGGTCCTTAAACTTAGAGGTGTAGACAAATCAACAATCTAGCCATCCATTCGCCTCCAATGACATTGGAGACGAACCTCTCCCGGTGTAATGTGCCGCCTCAAATATTCAGTGAGTCGAAATCGAAATGTCAAAAGGAAGACACGTACAGCGACAACGCTGACTTGCCTTCCTAAAGCCTACCAATCGCAAGCTGAGATGAATTAGGGCCTCTATGGTCACAACGGTGAGTTGTTCCAAGTCCAAGCAAAAGAAGGCGAATCACTTACCAGTTCTATGACTTAGAGGAACCCACCACTTCCCTAAGATAGTCCACTCGTCGATTCTGCACCTTGCATGCACCTTCATCCGTCTCCAAAAGTCGATCGAACGTCCGATCTTCAAGAACTCCTCCCCATTCCACCTTCCCTTGACCAAATAAATCCAACCCGCTGCTTCCTGATCATACATCTTTCTTCGGCGTTTTAAATACTTGTTTCGGAGGTTGGCGTCGAGACGAGGACGATAGAGGGCCATGAAGGACGCTGATGTTGTCGATACTGTGAAGTGTGAGGGAATTTACCTTTCCTTACTAACGTTTGTAGCCATTTGCGCACCTTCCTCGCCAAACTCTCAGAACCTTTCAAGTTTATACCCTGGAGTTGCTTAATAGCAGAATGTAATTGTTTGCGCTAGCAGTTTCGGACTAGGCTCTACCTCCTATGATTCCATTCCCTCAAAGCCCTCAAGAAGTCTCGAACTGCAAGAAGCTTCCAACGCTCGATTTCATTGGAGTTGCAATGCGAGATTCCCTTCAACTTCAACTCGGACATCCAGGTTTCAAGAGAATTGCAAGTTTCTCAAGTTCTTGATCCGGTGGGGATACCAGGTAGAACGCGAGGATTGTGACAAGTAGGGGAGAACTGAAGGGTATAAAAGGGAAGTGAATATTGAAGTACGTGTCAGTCGGTTTCAGTCCCAAATCATTGTCCCACTGTTCAGCTTACGCCGCCATCTTCCCCGCCATCCTCTCTCCTTACCCTCGCCATGGCCCATTGAAATCGCCGCAAAGTTACTAAAATCGACCACGCCGTCAAAATTCCAACTCAGAATACCGGAAGGCCTATAACTCGCCCTTAGCTATCCTGGAGGCCGTGTCGGTTCTCCATCTCTCACTAGCCCACCTGGACGGGATCTCTCGCAAAGAAACAACAGTGGTACCAACAGGCGCTTGAACGCACTCGAAGTCTGCAGTCCGGACAGTTCCAGCAGAGTGCCATTGGTGAGTAACGCATTGCTTTTGTTCGGATCTTGGCCTTGGACTTTCACTTATCACTTGACCTTCATAGTTCCTTATCTCTAACGGTATCGTTCCTCCAATGAATGAGAGTCGCCCCTGGTGGAGCACTGTTTCGAGCGTTGGCCGATTCCACAACCGTATGTTCACAACTGCGAAGTCGTGTACAAAGGCACAAGATTTCGAGTCCTCTTTCAGAGGCACAAACGACTCCCGCGTAATGGTTGCCTATCCATTCAAGGCGACATCATCGTTATGCGGCTCGGAATTCAGAACCCCTCCAACGTGATTAATCTGAGAAAAGGGGACCACAGGAAAGCTCGCATCGTCGCCACAAAGTTCGAGTTTTGCTTCTCAGAACTATACCGTCATTCACAGTCTTTCAAATTAGGTTTGCGCCTCATCTTGCCTGGTTCCAAGCCCGTCGTGGACGCCAGCTAAAACGTGTTATCCGCCTATACAGTAGACTCCTCATTACTACTCTTCGCTAGTTTTACACCATATACACTTAATGAAATCATCGACGCTACTGTCATTGGACGTAAAAACGGACGGATGTCCATAGATGATCGAAATTGTTAACAGACAAGAAGTTTCAATGGAGCCGGCGTTCTCAGAGGGCTGGATGCCTCAGGCGAACGTCTCCGGACATTTCTAGCATCTCGATATCCGAGTCAGCTAGCGTTTATTGTTATTGTCTTTTCATACAGGGAAAAGGGTCACATATGGGGGAAAGGGTCATGTAGTAACCCAGGTATGTTCTTGTATCCTTTAAGTAACAGGCAGGAAGCTCAGTCCCGTTGTATTTTCTCCTCTATCACGACCCATTTTCTCTAGGCCTGGTGCCCCAATCCTAACTCAAAGTCCTTGACTTGCACACAAACCTTTCACCGTCTACGCCTGGCGCTCGAGACGCTTATATTCATTGAATCAGCGTACAATGGATCAATCTACTTCCACTTCTTTCAATGGCCCTGGTCATATCACACAACCGTCGATGGAGGTTGACTCGATGCCCACCACAGACCATCTTCCAACTTCCGGTTCAACTCCCAGCACCCTCTCCAGCGCTGCTGAGGGCAGCTCAGCTCCCCTTGTTCCTGCTGTTGTTCCTGATCCTTCTATGGCAGTGGATACAGTAGTTCTCCCACTAAAACGACCTTCAGAGCATTCGCTGGAACACGTCGCCTGGCGTGACCCCTTGATGACAATCGGCGCTGCGAACGACGTTGGGAAATTCGCGTTCGACTACGTCCACCCCGAGTGGCCAATTGCAACCGGTAGTGACCGTACCCACAAGCGGCTTTTTATAGCAGGCCCAGACCAGGAGAAATTTGATGATGTATGCTTTCTTTATCTTTGCCTATTTTAGTGCCCTAAATGTTACGGAATACAGATGTGAATAGAGAACGTGCATTTGAAGCAGAGCCTTCAAGCTGCAGCTGACAAGGTTAAGACTATTTATAAAGATAGCGACAAGGCTATAGCAGTGCCTGCTTTCCTTGAAGCGGTACGTGATCTGACTTGCTTTTATGAATGCTAAACAAATATTATCTTAGCTTGGTACAAACAATCCAGAGGCAGCCACAGCAAGTTCCCACTTCACCTCCTGTTATGTCGTAGCTTACTGTGCCGTCTCCAGAATCTGCAAGCGATCTATGCCGCGGTTGATGACCATAGGCGTATGATTGAGGATGTGGTACGACCGGTGGTATCCTCACCAAGTTCGGGATCTTCTAATGCTCCTCTTCAGAATAACTTAAATCAAAGCCTACATGAACAGAACAAAGTGCTCGTACGTCGACACTTTACGTTGCCTTTATATGACCTGATCGTCTTCAGGAAGCGGAATGGATCCAACTATTGCAAGCAAATCTGGCACATCAGACTGTGAGAGATAAGGTGCTTGCCGAGGTCAGTCCTTCCATGTTTACGTCAATTTTTATTCATTACAATCTTACCAGGCTGCAAAAGTCGGCCTGAACGCAGAGAAAGCTACTCAAGACGCTAATAGACTAGCGGAGCAGCTGGCTCAGGAGCTGGCAGCGGTGCATGAGGCGGCTAAGAAGAAAGACGAGGCACACCGAAAGCAATTAGAAGATTTGGTATGTAACGCCCTTTATAAGTACGGTGGAAATATATTCAAGTTGTTGGTTTGCAAGCAGTTTACGAAGCTACAAGAAGAGAATGCAAAGCTCGCTCGGGACGTAGAGAAAGCTACTCAAGACACTAATAGATTAGCGGAGCGGCGGGCCCAGGAGCTGGCAGCGGCACAGGAGGCAGCTAAGAAGACAGACGAGGCACACCGAAAGCAGTTAGATGATTTGGTATGTAACGCTGTCATAAGTGCCTTGGATACATATTCAAGCTGTTGGGTCACATGCAGTCTATGAAGCTACAAGAAGAGAAACGGCTCAGAGTGCGTATTCTACATATGCTACTCCCACCCGTACTGACTCCTGTCAGACCACAGCAGAGAATGAACGTTCAACCGAACTCAACCGAAACAGGCAAAGGCAACCTCGGAGCCAATCGTCTTTCCCGATCCTCAACGACAACGATGCCGACGACGAAATGTCTCCGCCTCAACCCACATCAACGCTCAACTCCTCCACCTCTCATCGACGCTCTAGCACACATGCAAAAACCTCCTCGACAACCACCGCTTCAGCACCTTTCACATCTTCTCCTTCTACTGGTAATTCGGCCCCACGTACTACTGGAGGCGCTTCATCGTCGTCCAACGGCACCTCTACCGGTAATTCAGCCCCGCATACTACTGAGGGCACTTCATCGTTCTCCGGGACATCTTCATCCTCCACAACGCCTTCTTCAACGTCAAGTGGACCGGGGCCAGGTGCCCCTCCCTTCCCGTCTAATATCCCTGGCGATCCTGCGGCTCTCGTCCAAGAATTCCTCCGATATATGGCTTCTGCGCCTCAAGGCGCCATGCATACCACTACACATCATGCTCCCCCGACGGCCACACCCACCCATCGTAACGCTCGACGTCAACGTGTTGTTCATACCCCTAGGCCAGGTAGCAATAACCACAAAAAGGCGCTCAAACAGAAAGCTAAAAGTGAAATCCCCAAGAAATTGCATACGTTGTGGGATGTAAGCCATTTTTTTTCTTATCTTCAGCATTCACTGATGACTGTACTCATTCAGAGGATGTTGCGTAAGACCTTCCTCGGTTGTACCGCCATGGAATGTGTAAGTCACTTCGAGGAGTATAATCCCATTGAAGATGTTGTGGCAGATGCCTACAAAATGGGCAATGGTTTGGGTCCCGAAGGCGATAACCAATTTGGGCTTTTCTTCGGTGAAGGTTGGAATAGGCATGCGTGGAATCGAAAGGTTGTTGACAACCTGGTTTTGCTCGTTCCTGCGCAGAAGCAGAAATACACGGAATTGGCACAATGCGAGATCTCGGAGGAGGTTCTTCAGACATGGTTCTGGGTATTTATTCGCGACGCTCGTGGATATTGGTCACGATCACGACCACGCGTACACACGTCTGGTAGCAGGTTGGAGACGCGCACTGAAGCAACAGTACGAGCTGAGCGGTACGCGGCAGATCGGGCTCGACGCGTTAGGGTGACGAACCACAAGCACAATGTAAGTGTTTACTTTTTCAACTTTGTCTCTTAAGAACTGAATGATGTTTTCAGAAATACTACAGACGCCTTGAAGGTGCCATCAACCTCTTGAAGGAAGCCGATTCCAGCCCTCATGTTGGCGAATGGCAAAGGGCCCAGAATCTTCTCGAACAACTTGATGCTAATGCAATGTCTTCGGAATGCACTGACGATGAGGAGGTCTATGGCCCCAGCCGTGTTCTCGTTGTATCTACCCCCCATTTCCGACGTCGATGCATTGGTCCTCTCATGAAGAGCCTTGATGAAGCAATCCGTACGTCGGCGGGCCCAAGGCCACCCCCTACTTGACGACGCAAAAGGCTACCCGACGTCAGCTACAACACGACTCCCAAAACCCTTCCTCGCTCTTGTTATCACAATAGTTTTCTCCAGCGGTTGACTCCTCAGGAACTTGGGGAGCTTGAGGTGAAGAATGTTACTATTCCGCTTTTTGATCGATGGGCTGGCAGGGCGATGGTCTCAGATACGGAGGATGAAGATGAAGACGACATGAGTGTCAAGGGGAGTGGTGCGGAAGAGTGAGTTAAGAACTTATAGCTCTAGAGGTAGATGCCCTGTATCAAACCCTTAGCTATTCACTGACCACCAATTATAGTACAGTTTGTATTTTGTTTAGTGAAGCGGATCGCCGATATCTCAGCTGGAATGTCATTTCGAACGTCACATCGAGAGGTTGGCGTATCACTACACGAGCTCTTTCTTACAATCATTCGATCGCGCTGCTTCTGTCCCTTTTCGGGTCTCTGCTGTATTTTAGTTTGCCGTGATGCGCATGTATAGCGACCTTTTTATTCTTGTCTGTAAACCTTCTTTTGGATCTGTTGAACGCAAAATCACGTGAAGCGGGCGTTGTCACGTTGCCGCTATACGACGCAACCGCCCACTTTTCTCCTCACTCCTCTACCACCACGCAGTTCGAATTCGTTTCGACTGCATCACAAAGTCAGAACGAATCCGGTTCGTCTGACGCGTAGTGAGAATCCGCTTCTGCTACATCTCTCATACCGTCAAGAGCTCAACGCTCTACATTCACAAGCTGTCGATGGGGCCTCCATTAAAATTTAGCTTCTCCACCTCCACGTCCTAAAGACTCCGAACCCTTCATCCTCGACGCCTTCGCAGAACATGCCAAAGCCTTCGCCGAACACCCCACAGAATCCCGCGCAGACGTTTTGAAATCCTTGACGAAGAGCAAATCCTCCGCGTTGCTACGGACATTTCGAAAGTGAATAAGGACCTTCAGAGTTTTACGATTGACGCAACAGTAGGAGGAGATATGAATGAGAATAATAAGCTTTATAAGAAGGCGAAGGAGAGGTTGGATGCTGCAGTCGTTGTGTTTACTACTTGTGCTGGTGAGGAGTTCTTTTCTTTGGCTGCTCTTTGGAGAATGAGGATGCTGATGGATGGGTTGGCTGTAGGTGCCAGCTTGGGAATTCTGAGAAAGGCAGATTTTGAGATCGCGTTGATCGATGAGGCGTCACAGATTAACGGACCTACTACTTTGATACCGCTCGTGAAAGGTGTTCGGCATGCGATTTCGGACCAGTTGGGTGTCTCTTTTATTCTTGCTCTTTTGATCTTACTGATGATTCGTAAACCTCGTTGATAGTGTGCAGCTGAGACCAACTGTGAAGCCGTTGGGGAAAATACTGCAGTTCGATGTTTCGTTGTTGAAGCGGCTGTTTACGATGGACGAAGAGGTTCCGGGCTTCCTGATAATCCATTTCCCAACTAACGTTCTCTTCCTTGATTCGCTAGATCCAATATCGATTCCCGCAAGAGCTAGCATTGTCTCCCTTGAACGAGTTTTACCAAGGCCGGTTACGCTCAGGTATACAGGACAGCGAAAGTGTACTTGGGATTCTCAGTCGATCCAAGTTTCCCTGGCCAGTTAACGAGCAGGGCATTGTCGTGCTAACGGTATTCTTGGAGTGCGCTAGTGAAGTGGATATGGGTGGACGGTCGAAGGGTAATGTTGGGCAGGTCGATGTGATTGAGAAAGTGATAAAACTTTTGCCTACCGAGAAGGAAATCGAGGCTGGTGGGCATGAGGAGACAGGACCTTCGTTTGCGCCTGCGTTGAGCGACCTCAAAATGTCTTATCGCCTTACACCAAACAAGTGAAGGAACTTCACCAACGTACGTACATCATATGTCATGTATCTTGTCTGGTAGCTCAACGGACGAATCCCGGTCCTCTTGGTGAGAAACATCTCCATCTCTAGCCCATTTGACTGAACTTGACCCGGACCCTCACATTGCAACTGCAGTCATGTTCGGACACAGACGGTTCGACGCTGGGGTCTTGATTGAGCCCAAACCTGCCTTCCGTTTCGACCCTGCTGGCGAAAAGAAGCTGGCAGAATTCCGGAATGATGTTTGGTAGGTTTTTCATCTTATCGATACTTCCCCGAACATTTTAAATACCCAATATTATTGGCTACTTAGGCCCACCATCGAGCGAATGAATGAAATTGCACCTCAACATTCGCGACTTTTCAAAGAAGTACGTTTGTCTACGTCTGTGCTTTGTATCCCGAGGGTCTCTTATAGATTAACTGCAGGTGATTCTAGTCGGGTCACCTTCGAAGCCTTTTACATACACAGCGAAGAACACAGCGAGGTGAGTTCATCCACTCTCCAGGTGGGCTATTGATCCTCCACTTACAATATTAAAGGCATCAAGCTATCCTTCGCGATTACGATCAGGAGATCGTCAGTGATAGGACACAGTCCGAAAACTCACCTCTGACATCCTGGAACCTGGGGTCCACAACGTCTTTCGTGCGTGCAGTCATCGCCAGTGTTTTGACTCGCACGGTGCAGGATGAAGATGATCTATTCCAGCATGGGTGTGATAGGTAAGTGTTCCTCGTCTTGTTGGCGATTTTCTTTGAATACTCTATTGTCCAATCTTCAAGCAGCATGGATCCATAACTGCGTGATTCTGAGAATTGTAACACGTACCTTGTATTCATATCTTGTTCTTAACGCTCCAGGTCAGATAATAAGATCATATGTGTTCGCGCCGCGACCCAAGAAGAGAATACTACAAGCCACGGGATCCAACGAGTGCTATCTACAAACTGGTATGCAGCAAGAAAGGCGGTCCTTAAACTTAGAGGTGTAGACAAATCAACAATCTAGCCATCCATTCGCCTCCAATGACATTGGAGACGAACCTCTCCCGGTGTAATGTGCCGCCTCAAATATTCAGTGAGTCGAAATCGAAATGTCAAAAGGAAGACACGTACAGCGACAACGCTGACTTGCCTTCCTAAAGCCTACCAATCGCAAGCTGAGATGAATTAGGGCCTCTATGGTCACAACGGTGAGTTGTTCCAAGTCCAAGCAAAAGAAGGCGAATCACTTACCAGTTCTATGACTTAGAGGAACCCACCACTTCCCTAAGATAGTCCACTCGTCGATTCTGCACCTTGCATGCACCTTCATCCGTCTCCAAAAGTCGATCGAACGTCCGATCTTCAAGAACTCCTCCCCATTCCACCTTCCCTTGACCAAATAAATCCAACCCGCTGCTTCCTGATCATACATCTTTCTTCGGCGTTTTAAATACTTGTTTCGGAGGTTGGCGTCGAGACGAGGACGATAGAGGGCCATGAAGGACGCTGATGTTGTCGATACTGTGAAGTGTGAGGGAATTTACCTTTCCTTACTAACGTTTGTAGCCATTTGCGCACCTTCCTCGCCAAACTCTCAGAACCTTTCAAGTTTATACCCTGGAGTTGCTTAATAGCAGAATGTAATTGTTTGCGCTAGCAGTTTCGGACTAGGCTCTACCTCCTATGATTCCATTCCCTCAAAGCCCTCAAGAAGTCTCGAACTGCAAGAAGCTTCCAACGCTCGATTTCATTGGAGTTGCAATGCGAGATTCCCTTCAACTTCAACTCGGACATCCAGGTTTCAAGAGAATTGCAAGTTTCTCAAGTTCTTGATCCGGTGGGGATACCAGGTAGAACGCGAGGATTGTGACAAGTAGGGGAGAACTGAAGGGTATAAAAGGGAAGTGAATATTGAAGTACGTGTCAGTCGGTTTCAGTCCCAAATCATTGTCCCACTGTTCAGCTTACGCCGCCATCTTCCCCGCCATCCTCTCTCCTTACCCTCGCCATGGCCCATTGAAATCGCCGCAAAGTTACTAAAATCGACCACGCCGTCAAAATTCCAACTCAGAATACCGGAAGGCCTATAACTCGCCCTTAGCTATCCTGGAGGCCGTGTCGGTTCTCCATCTCTCACTAGCCCACCTGGACGGGATCTCTCGCAAAGAAACAACAGTGGTACCAACAGGCGCTTGAACGCACTCGAAGTCTGCAGTCCGGACAGTTCCAGCAGAGTGCCATTGGTGAGTAACGCATTGCTTTTGTTCGGATCTTGGCCTTGGACTTTCACTTATCACTTGACCTTCATAGTTCCTTATCTCTAACGGTATCGTTCCTCCAATGAATGAGAGTCAACCAGCGTTCCTTTGTCGCAGTTTCTACGAGGTATATAGCCATGCTTTCTTTCATGGTCTTGCCGTGCTCATATCAGGGCCAGTTAGGATCAACTTCGTCGTCAGTCACTTCACTACATGTCTTGTGTCGTCCAGGCTTAAGGCGTCGGAAGGATAACTCGGAACTGAATTGGTTATTAACAAATATCGACGAATAGGTGACCAGTGAGGGGTTTACAGGGTACGAGGGGGAGCGGAAACACAGAGGGAAGGAAATAGAGGGTGGACAGCTTGCAAGGTACGTATTGCTTCGATTTTCCTGCTTTATATCGCTGACATTGCTTGATATTCTCGTAGATTTGTTCAACATTCTCGATTGGCAAAGACTGAAACGACAAACAACGCAAACAAAAATGAGTGAAGCGTTACAGGGAGTATCGAGGGGGAACGGAAGTGTGGAGAGGATATATCCACAGAAATAGCCAAAAGTCTCGACGTTACACGAAGATTCATGAATGTACGCGGTTCTCGTGCTAGGTTCGACAGAAACGACTGAAAAATGCGACAGAATACAAACCAAACGGACAGGCAAGACGATACGATGGAAAACGAAAGCGAACAAGGACGAATTAGGATTGGACTGACAACTTGGGGTACATCGCATGCGATCGGTATGTTGTAATGAACATCTTTTGTTGTCCAACACTAATCCGACTTGACTTTTCGGAACGTAAGGTGCTATTTGACGTCAAGGATTCAACCGTACGACGCCGTGTAGAAATGGCGAACAGCAACGGTTTTTTCAAAGCTCCAAGGGCGATGCAAGGAGGAGCGGGTGTGGTGGGTGGCGAGGACGAGCAGCACCGAGGACGACTGTCAACCAGGTAGTTCGGGTATGGTTTTACTGACGAAATTCAAGTTGGTTCCAGACATTTTTGGCGATCTCAAATATTCACCAAGTCTATGCAAGCTATCACGACAACGACCCTTCTGGGATTTTGAAGACTTGCGAAGGGAACGAGAACGAGAGTTCGCTTCAGGTGACCCCGTTCGACAATTCTCTTTGTGAGATTGTTGGCAACGATTATCTTCATGACGTCGCCGCACGTCCTTACCAGCCTTCAACGACGAGAGGCCAGGGGTGAAGCGAAGAGGAATGGTTGGGTCCCCTGTACCTAAATTGGTAGGTTCCAATTGTTTCCTGTTCTCGAATTCACGCTCATTGTTATTCCAGCAATCTGTCGTTCGCGACGATGTCGTAATAACACCTCAATACAGCAAATGAACATATGAAGAGCGGCAAATACTAAGCATAGTGGAGCATGAGGAAAGAGATAGACGGAGGTACGTTGATAGCATCGTTTGTAATCTTCGGATTCTTTGGTAACACTGTATCTCTTCGCTAGGTATGACAGGGAAGCATATACGTGGCGAACGATGGCATGAAATAGAAAATCAAACCAATGGCTTAAACACCCAAATATCCTTCAATTTCTCAGAATTACCGAAGAACCTTTCCGGCATAGCTATTGCATCGTTTCTCCATGGATGGCGAATGGTGATGTAGGGATATACTCTCTGGTTCACGGGAGTACTTTGGATGAGAAAAATCAAGATGGTACGTCAATTGGAAGGCTCTATTCGAATCCGTTTAGTAATGAATATTTATTCCAAATGTCTGAAATAAGTGAGGTATACGGCCGTCCGCCTATCGTACACAGGGGACATCAAAGGCGTACGTGATTCACCCACCGTAACAATCTCCGAACCTTTTCTCGATGTTCAGTTGAACATAATCCTGTTACAGCCGTAACTGCGTGCGAGTAGTCACGCTACTGTGACGCTGATGCATCAGGGCGCAAACGCGGGAGCGGGCAATCAACTGAGCTGAAAGTGAAAGAATCAATTCCACTTTCAGATCGAGGGAAAGCCCGGCTGATTGTCTCCCTTTCAGAGCAGTCATCAGCCGAGCCGATATCCCCCCAATCAGTATCACTTTCAGGATGACCGATATCAGTGTATTCAGTCTACCCGAAATGGGTACTGATTTCTACACAATCAGATCATTTTTCCGTACAACCGATATTTTATCAATCATTTCTCCTTTCGGGAGACCTGAAACTAGTCCTGATTTGGTAGATATTAATTAATACTTCAAGCGAACTTATTCGGCATGTATTAAACAATGTTTCAATCATATGTATCTATTACCTGATTTAGCTACAATCAATTGACAAATAAGTCGAGGTTATTTTTTGGTAATTCCGGTGTGTAAGTGGTTCAGTGTTGAATGACATGATAAACGAAAGAAGATGGACTTACAAAGGCTACGGAGCGGCCGGCTTTCAAAATAGACTTGAGGCTTAGCTTGGCCTTACCTAAATTGAATTGGAGATCCATGTCTAAGCTATGGTTTTAGCCAGAGAATGATGAGGATAAAGGACAAAGAACTCACTATGGGCCTCCCCGATCCAGGATTCTGGAAAGCGGTGAGCTGGAGCGGAGGAAGTCCACAGATGCTCTATGGACGTGGCAGGGAGCTTAGGAGTCACCTTTTCTCTGCCCTTTCCTTTCGAAACCCTAGAAGGGGATGGAGCAGAAGGAGGGTCCACCTCCATAGCTTCAGACTCGGAAGCTACGGGGACGGCACTCTTCTTTGTGTGAGATCGAGTTTTGTAACGCTAGAACAGAATTCAGAAATTAGAAGATATAGATGATAAGAAACTTAGACTCACAGTTGGCAAAGAAGAGTCTTCATCACCCGAAGACTCAGCAAAAGCGACTCAGTGGACAAAAGCCTTGACTGGCTTTGACCTTTTGGAATGCGATGGCCCTGCCATAGGCGATTCAGGAGCCTAAAATTTGTGAACAACATGACAAAATGATATGAAAACAGTAGCTTACCTTGCGCTTCGACTGAATTCTCGATGGTCCAGCCCCCGCAGAAGAAGTCTCTACTTCCCTGGATGAACCAAGGGAACGAAGAGTATTGGTTACTAGGGTTGAACCCATAGTCACTTCTGCTGAACCTGAAGCTACAGCTGGCGAAAGGAGGCGAAGGTTGGGAGGGAGCTACGATCGAACTTTAAGCTTCCTCAGAGATAGAATAAAAATGAGAACTTACTGTAGATCGAGGTTCTAACCTCAGAGCATTTGGAAGATACACCTCTGGGGGCAGTTGATCAAAGAAGAAAGTCTATGGATTCCGACGATTTGGAAGATTGTCAAGAAATCATGGAAGTAACTTACCCCACCGAACCGATCCAGAAGCGCTTCAGAGTCTTTGGGGGTATAGTGCCATTCATTGAATGGAACTACCCAGTCGTCCGCCAGCATCGAGAGCGAAGCCATCATACGAAGTGCCGGGGTAACCCAGCCCTGTCCGAGATACTGGAGCAGCTGTCGATGGGTGTCGTTCTACGGCAGGTTTAGAATGAAATAAGCTAGAAATGAATGAATGGATATGCACCAAGAGGCTGCTATTCTTCTGAAACTCCCGCCGCATGCAGGGCACATTGATTGCATTGGCGATATATTGGTTTTGAAGTCCTGCCGTCCAGTCGTGGATATGTCGGAGGTTTTCCTCCAGAACGTCGAGAATAGTGGGTGGAGGAGGAGAAGGTGCAGTTGGAACAGCCCTAGCCTTGCCCTTACTTTTGCTGGACTGTTTGGGAGGCATGGGAAAATGACCTACAGTGTTGTGTTGGTACCCAACACTGTAAAAACATATAAGAAAAGAAACACACACCTCGAAGACGTTGAAGACAATGAGCAAAGAGGTGTGAAGAACGGCAGTGAAGAGCGACCGTAGAGTGGTGGAAGAAGGAAGGAATGATAATTTCTGCTAAGTCCAACTGCTGCGGTTTAAATAGCCAAATCCAACATATGAACCAGCACATGACCGTAGAACCTCGCAGAATGTTGTAGAATATTCCAGATCTACGGAAATTAAAGCCTCGAGGCTGTTGAAATCATCTACGGAATGATGAAGCCATAATTAAGAAATGATGGAAGTAATTAATGACAGAACATTGCATCGTAGGAGTTCTGGCATGGGAAAATCATTTTGATGTCGCAACATTTCCTTTTTGGGAGCATTAGCGCTGGTCAGCGTAAAGCTTGAGCTCAAAATTTCTCTAAGTCAGAGACCTGACAGTTGTACACTAGAGTGTACACCATAGATAAGATTAAGTAGATCTATGGGCCATTTTGAAGGCTTTTAGTAGGACTACCAAATGATAGAGCCATAGATAAATTCAAACGATAGAAGATGCTGTTGTACTCAGTCCGTAGATGGACTGGGGACAGTCCTCTTTTGTTTGGGGGAGATAATGTGACTTAGTTGACTATGTTACAAGGTTCTTTTTGCACTTTAAACAGTGCTACAGAGCGATATTTATCGTATTAAGAACTAGAGTGAGCCCAAATTGCTAGTTAAAGCTAGTGCCACTAGTAGGATGTGCCGTAGGCACAGATAGACCAGTTAGAGAGAGCCATAGATCGTGTCAGAAAACTGTATGACCATTCGAAACCTGTAGAACACTATGAGCAGAGGACTTAAGCAGTAATTCACTGAATTCTACTCTCTACATTCTACTATGCACTGGCATATCAAGGGATTGTACTATTAGAAGACTTGTAGTCTTCACAGAACTGTTTGTAGCAGAACTTAACAGAGTCAAAAACCTTCATACTAGGAGTACCTACTTCTACGGGGGATATAGTTGACAAGAAATTGGACATAAGACCACATAGACTAGGAGAATTTTGATATGACTGTAGATCGAGTCCCAATCTGAGGAAAAGACAAAAAGACATGATACAGATCCCAGATCACAGATAGAGTACCTAGGAACCAGGCAGGAATGAACAACAGATCTCAGAGTCCGCTAATAACGCTGCGTAACACCACTAAATATGGCTAGTAAACACACCTCAAGCACGAAGTGCGCAAACCAAAACCACACCAAGAAGAGTATACACAAGTGTAAGGGGTGGAGGTCGGTATTCTTAAGGCTTTAGTTTTCACTAAGAGGCACCAAGAAAGATAGAATATGAGGGGTCTTCGGTTTTATAGTAGTTTCAATCAAGGTTCTTTCACTACAAGAGTGACAATATGATTCACAAATCCCAAAATTCGATATCTGACTTTTCAACAAAGCTTTTACAAGTCTTCGCCGAAGTTCGGTTTCAAGTTCAATATCCAAACTAGACAATAGCAATCCAAATTCAATATAAGTCCAAATTGACTTCAATATCCAGAGTTCAATTCCAAGACAATATGCCAATACCAAATTCAATTGCAATAATCTAATCTATCCTTCCAAACACAGAACACCAACTTCAGTGAAGACTGGGGCAAAGGTCAAATCTCGAGTGAATCCTAGTAGTTGAACTGCGTCTCCTCTTGTAGGTTGCTGGGGAAAATCCCTCTTTCCTGCCCTCCTTATATACGGTTTTTCTAATAAATAATAGTAAAAGTCCAAAATGTGTGTGAAACTAGTAAATAATAATGAAATCCCTTTCAGTCAAACAGAAACTCGCTTAATCGGGTATAATACAAGAGTTTTATGTGCTGAAGTGCCCAATTGAATATTAAATTGAATATCTGTTCCTTGTTTCCTGGTTGCGATGTAGGGACTTGACTTCGCCGAAGTACCCGACATATCTGCATTCTCCTGTTTTTCCTAGGGAACGAGTCCCTGTTTCAGGCGTATCTATTCTTCCTGTTCCTGTTCTATTCCTTTTTTGGAGAAGATCTAGCCTCGATCTTAGGCCCTGTCCCCAAGGTTTCCCTCTTGAAATCAAATAACACGTGCACTTTGCTGAAGTCTGTGTTTCCTTGGTTTTCCGAGAAATTCCTATTCTTTCCGTTTTCCGTTCATGAGAATCGGATGTTCCTTCCTTTATCCTTGTTTGGATTTCTATATCCGAGAATTCCAATATCCGAGCAGTCCAACCAGACCTCGTTGAAGTTTCAATAAAGTGTATAATAAAATCCCTATGTTCGCTATGAGCATTCCAGGAGTAAGAGGAGGCCTTCCAATAAAAGAACGAAGGTTTTTAAACGGCTGCTTCCCGAAGTTCGTACAGTTTTCTGAACTTCAGTGAAGTCTCTCATCTTTCCTAATTTTGTACATTTCGTACAGATAAAGTCTCTTGTAGAGGCTCATGCTTTAACTAGAAGTGCGGGCTCACTCTAGTCCTATTAATCCCATAATTTATAACTCATAAGTGTTAATATTGTATAAATATGCATCTTTAAGGTCTTTTCCAATTTATATCGCGATACCGATAAACCCCCTACCGCTTAGTGTTCTCATTGGGCCGGGTCGGGTCAGGTCAGGTCAGGTCAGGTTGTGCCAGGTCAGGTTGCATCAGGTCAAATGGACCCATTCAAGGACTCAGGCTGGGTCAAAAACCTGACCCGACCTGGGTTAACCCATGGGTCAAGAAGGATTTTCCCACTTTTCTAGTTGAGCCCCCATATTGCTTTAACCTGTGTGGGACTTGCTTTTTTTTCTATAATTCTTTGCAACTTTTGGAAACTTCAAGAAATTAGTGTATTTACAACTATGTATTCTCCATATTTTAATCAATAAGCTCATTAATCATGGAGACTTGAGAGCAAGCACAGATGATAGTGGTTATAGGGTCAGTTGTGACTGGGTCAGAAGTGGGACGTGCAGCACATAACTTAGCCAAATTGGGGTCGACTTAGTACGTGAGCTACCGGCTTCAAAAGATTTTAATATAGCAAGGTACCCATATTCATAAATAAAAAATATAATTTTTTTTTCGTGACCCATTGGGTTTTTCAGGTCGGACCACGTAGTTAATGGGCCAAACCCGGGTTGGTAAACAGGTTTACCAGGAACCCAGTCACTGGCCTGGGCCACGCTTTTGGGTCACAGGTCAGGTTTGACCTAATGAGAACACTACTACCGCTATTGCACTGAAAATTGGATTTAGCCTTAATATGCATATTTTTAATCATTTTATTAACATTTGAGTCATAAAAATAAGGGAATGTAGGACTAGGGTGAGCCCTAACTACTAGTCAAAGCACAAGCCTCTACATGAGACTGTATCAGTACGAAAAGTACAGAATTGGAAAGACGAGAGACTTTGCAAGGTTTCAAAAACAGTAGAAACTTCAAGAAGTGGCCTCTTAAAAACCTTTGTATTTTGAATAGAAGGCCTCGTCTTACTTGTGGTAATGGGCGAAGTATACCACTCAAGAGTCAACCTAATATCAGAGCTACAGGAGTAGCACCAACACCAAATCAACCCAAAAACTAGTAAACCTCCATGTAAAGTCTATCAATAACTCTACACACCAGGAAAGATTGCAAGGGTGGACTGCTTGGCAAAGGTTACGCACAAGATCACAGTCTCAATATCGTATGGAGGTCTTATGAAATCAATGTGCAACTGTAAGTGTAAAACACCACAGCTACGGGAATTCTAGGGTTTGTAGGGGCTCTGTTTATTGTCCAGTGGACTAAGTGGGACTGTGAATTTCGTCTACAGTAAGACTAATTCAAACAATTGGAGACTATTGCCCTCGACGGACATGAACGCTAAGACCCTCGACGGATCACGAAACAGTAATCAAGACCTCGGTGGCCTACGGATGGATAGTTCTCAAGTTTGACCTCGACGGTCTTGTATGTTCAAATCAAATCTTATCGTTTCACTGCACAATGACAGGGCAAATCTCTCTATTGGGTGTCAAGAGCAGTTACTCACGGGCAACCCACTCAGGACTTTCCTACACACAGGTAGTACTTACTTTATCTACGGATACATGAGCTGCTTTTATACTACTTCTACGCTAGCTTTGTAATCCTATCTCTACTTGTTCCATCTCTAAAAATAATGCACCATACATCAGTAAACATACAGTACTGGCTTGTCCGGCTTTTTTCAGCTTTTTCCCCACCAAAAATACGGAAAAGCTGACAAGCCGCAATCTATGTCCCTTTTGGGACAAGTCGGTTCCGAGTGTGCATGTGCAAATAGAAGTAAATAGAATTACATGTGACTTGGAAAGACGAATTATGGCTTTTCTTATCTATATATAGTTAAAAACGTAACGAAAAGTGTCTTGTGGCTTGCCTGCCATCAAAAAAGCCAAAAAAAAGTCTAAAAAAGGTAAAAAGCATTATGTCATTTTGCTGATGTAGCTACGAATCCATGCAGAATCTTATTGCTAGAGACCGCTACATGTGCAGAATCTCGTCTACAGAGCTTTTCCGTATTTGAATCATATGTTTTGGACCAATCTGGACCGTTCTTCATTTTTGTTTCAGCATGTAGAATGGACCTACATAGGCGTACCATATGGTATTTCCTGCCTATAGACCTTATCCTGCATTTCGACATTATCAAATCATATGGACTTTGTGTGTCCCAGTGGTTCCAGCATATGGATCCAGAGTTCCGAACTCCCATAGCACATGAACAGCGCGGTATCACGATATAAATTGGAAAAGACCTTAAAGATGCATATTTATACAATATTAACACTTATGAGTTATAAATTATGGGATTAATAGGACTAGAGTGAGCCCGCACTTCTAGTTAAAGCATGAGCCTCTACAAGAGACTTTATCTGTACGAAATGTACAAAATTAGGAAAGATGAGAGACTTCACTGAAGTTCAGAAAACTGTACGAACTTCGGGAAGCAGCCGTTTAAAAACCTTCGTTCTTTTATTGGAAGGCCTCCTCTTACTCCTGGAATGCTCATAGCGAACATAGGGATTTTATTATACACTTTATTGAAACTTCAACGAGGTCTGGTTGGACTGCTCGGATATTGGAATTCTCGGATATAGAAATCCAAACAAGGATAAAGGAAGGAACATCCGATTCTCATGAACGGAAAACGGAAAGAATAGGAATTTCTCGGAAAACCAAGGAAACACAGACTTCAGCAAAGTGCACGTGTTATTTGATTTCAAGAGGGAAACCTTGGGGACAGGGCCTAGGATCGAGGCTAGATCTTCTCCAAAAAGGAATAGAACAGGAACAGGAAGAATGGATATGCCTGAAACAGGGACTCGTTCCCTAGGAAAAACAGGAGAATGCAGATATGTCGGGTACTTCGGCGAAGTCAAGTCCCTACATCGCAACCAGGAAACAAGGAACAGATATTCAATTTAATATTCGATTGGGCACTTCAGCACATAAAACTCTTGTATTATACCCGATTAAGCGAGTTTCTGTTTGACTGAAAGGGATTTCATTATTATTTACCAGTTTCACACACATTTTGGACTTTTACTATTATCTATTAGAAAAACCGTATATAAGGAGGGCAGGAAAGAGGGATTTTCCCCAGCAACCTACGAGAGGAGACACAGTTCACCTACTAGGATTCACTCGAGATTTGACCTTTGCCCCAGTCTTCACTGAAGTTGGTGTTCTGTGTTTGGAAGGATAGATTAGATTATTGCAATTGAACCTGGTATTGGCATATTGTCTTGGAATTGAACTCTGGATATTGAAGTCAATTTGGACTTATATTGAATTTGGATTGTTATTGTCTAGTTTGGATATTGAACTTGAAACCGAACTTCAGCGAAGACTTGTAAAAGCTTTGTTGAAAAGTCAGATATCGAATTTTGGGATTTGTGAATCATATTGTCACTCTTGTAGTGAAAGAACCTTGATTGAAACTACTATAAAACCGAAGACCCCACATATTCTATCTTTCTTGGTGCCTCTTAGTGAAAACTAAAGCCTTAAGAATACCGACCTCCACCCCTTACACTTGTGTATACTCTTCTTGGTGTGGTTTTGGTTTGCGCACTTCGTGCTTGAGGTGTGTTTGCTAGCCATATTTAGTGGTGTTACACAGCGTTATTATCGGGCACTGTGACAAGACTGTGCAGTAGGGGGTTTATTGGGCACTGTAGACACCGTGCAGTAAAAACAGTGTGTCCTGTGAAAACGCGATGAAAGGAATATAAAATGGGCACGGAGCTAAGTGCAGTGGCGAGAATGAAATTGTCGAGACAGTGATCGCTTTCCTGACTGCAAATCTGTAGAAGGGGCAGCGTCAACAGAGAGAGACAACTGGGGGAAAAGGACAGAAAGGCTCCCTGATTCATATGTAGGTAGTTACTATATATGGTACTAGAATATGCAATACCACATGGTCTCAGGATGGATGGCGATGTTGGAGCAACCGCAGCCAACTATGATTGGCTGATCCTCAACATCATGCTCATTTGGTATATATTCACTTATGCTAATGCTCATTCAGTATGTACCAAGTATGTACTAACTCATGCTCATGCTCACTCAAGGCAGCCCCAATGCCAGTTAACGTGGAGGTTCGCCACGGCAACTGAGTGTTAGTGAGCGTTGGCGCGCATTCATCTCATGGAACTGACTAACCAAGTGTTGAGCCGCGTTAATGGCACTAAAAACTACTACTAGGTGCAGCAAAACACACTCCAAGCACGAAGTGTGCAAAACCAAACCCAACACTAGCAATTAGCATAGTTGATTTGTGGAGGTCGGTATCAATGGACACTCTCAGCAAGGTTCACTGAGAACTCTAAGATAGGACTTCAAAGGTGGGGCTTTATATGGTTCAAAACAAATTCAAATTCTGTGTTCACAAGTCAAAATGACAAAGGCTTTCTACGAAGTTCACTACTTCGAGGAGGTGTTCAATTCTTTCTAAGTTCAAATAGAACTATCAAATTCAATTCAAATTCGAGTCAAAGTGACTCTACAAGTTCAAGGTTTCCAAGTACCAAAGTGGCAACAAATTCAAATCAAATTCAAAGTTCAAATTTAATCTTTTCTAAATACAACACCAACTTCGAAGAAGTGGGGCAAAGTATGAGCCAGAGTTCCCTAGTGAAAGCACTTAGGCTTCTGTCGTAGGTTACTGGGGGAAATACTGCTGCTACCACCCTTCCTTATATACGCTTTTTCGAATAAATAATAATCAAAAGTCGAAGATATGGTAAAAAGTCGAAAATATAGAGAAATCCCTTTCAGAGATACCAAAGTACCCTTAATCAGGTATAGTACATGTCAATTAGATATAAAACTGTCCAGAATATAGTATTCCTTATTTCTTTTCCTCATATTTTCTTTAGTCCTGTTCCGAGTCGGATATCTTTGACATTTGCATGTGGATACATCCTGACCCCTTTTTGTTTCCAATGCGAGTCCCCATGTGCTCCCTTGTTCTCTCTTGTTCTATCCAATCTGGAATAGTCCAAAACTGTTCGATCTACATTCCAGGGATCGTTTCTATGGTTCTTTCCTGGTAGAATATCCTTTCTGACCAGATATCGACGACATCCGCCCCCTTTTCTTGTTTCCAGCTGTAAGTTACAGCCACCGGCATTATTTCCGTTCCTTAAGTCCGAAGTGGACTTTAGATCGTTACATCCGTCCCATTGTTACTTCCAGATGTACTTCTAGGAGTTGTTTCCGTCTTTTCAACCAATATCGAAGAAATCAATAAATTGATAGTAAAATCAAGTGTCCCCATGTTTGCTACAAGTATTTGCGAGTAAGACAAGGCCTATGCAAATGAACAAAGGTTTTTAAAAGGCTGCTGCATCAGTTCCTACAGGTTTCGGAACGTCGAAGACTCTCGTCTATAAGGTAATTCATACTTTTCGTACTTCAGATAACCTGCAAATAGACCCGTGCTTTGACTAGCAGCTTGGGCTTGCTCTAATCCTCATATTATGTTCCCATTTTGATTATATTATATATAAAAATGTTAAAAATGCGTTTATTTAGGTACTAGTAGAGTTTATCCGTGATAGCATTGGGAGCGTTGGTGTGTTCCATGCATGGGGAAAGTTGGAAAGTGATATCATTGGCTATCTACATCACTTATTTAACTCAGGTATGTACGCAAAAGTAAATACCTTGATAGCTCTTCATAACAAAGGGAGAAAAAGAAAAAGAAGTAAGAGGAAGATATGAGAAGGACTCAAGAAATGATACAACATGAACTGACACTGTAAGCGAGATAAGAAGCATAAAACTAGAATTTATATAGTTGGGAATGGATTCGGGGCCAGTTGTAAATGAATAAGTTGAATAGGAAGTACCATTAAAGGGAGCAAGGACAAAGGTGTATCCTCCTTTTTATTGAACACACGAAGACGTAGAAGATAACCCCATATGCGAGCTGTCAACTGGATTGAAAGTGTGTGTAAACATTGCGCCACTCGAGATATGAAGCGATTCTGGTCGTAATGTGACCAAATATCCATTGGTTGGAGTGAGAGTGCAATTTCTGGTATCATCCCATAATAAAACCTTGAGGACTTCAATGGCCAGGAGGCAGTATTGAAGGAAAGGTCCCTTGCTAACACTGTCGCTGTATGCCATTGCTGCGGTAATAACGCTGTGTAACACCACTAAATATGGCTAGCAAACACACCTCAAGCACGAAGTGCGCAAACCAAAACCACACCAAGAAGAGTATACACAAGTGTAAGGGGTGGAGGTCGGTATTCTTAAGGCTTTAGTTTTCACTAAGAGGCACCAAGAAAGATAGAATATGTGGGGTCTTCGGTTTTATAGTAGTTTCAATCAAGGTTCTTTCACTACAAGAGTGACAATATGATTCACAAATCCCAAAATTCGATATCTGACTTTTCAACAAAGCTTTTACAAGTCTTCGCTGAAGTTCGGTTTCAAGTTCAATATCCAAACTAGACAATAACAATCCAAATTCAATATAAGTCCAAATTGACTTCAATATCCAGAGTTCAATTCCAAGACAATATGCCAATACCAGGTTCAATTGCAATAATCTAATCTATCCTTCCAAACACAGAACACCAACTTCAGTGAAGACTGGGGCAAAGGTCAAATCTCGAGTGAATCCTAGTAGGTGAACTGTGTCTCCTCTCGTAGGTTGCTGGGGAAAATCCCTCTTTCCTGCCCTCCTTATATACGGTTTTTCTAATAGATAATAGTAAAAGTCCAAAATGTGTGTGAAACTGGTAAATAATAATGAAATCCCTTTCAGTCAAACAGAAACTCGCTTAATCGGGTATAATACAAGAGTTTTATGTGCTGAAGTGCCCAATCGAATATTAAATTGAATATCTGTTCCTTGTTTCCTGGTTGCGATGTAGGGACTTGACTTCGCCGAAGTACCCGACATATCTGCATTCTCCTGTTTTTCCTAGGGAACGAGTCCCTGTTTCAGGCATATCCATTCTTCCTGTTCCTGTTCTATTCCTTTTTGGAGAAGATCTAGCCTCGATCCTAGGCCCTGTCCCCAAGGTTTCCCTCTTGAAATCAAATAACACGTGCACTTTGCTGAAGTCTGTGTTTCCTTGGTTTTCCGAGAAATTCCTATTCTTTCCGTTTTCCGTTCATGAGAATCGGATGTTCCTTCCTTTATCCTTGTTTGGATTTCTATATCCGAGAATTCCAATATCCGAGCAGTCCAACCAGACCTCGTTGAAGTTTCAATAAAGTGTATAATAAAATCCCTATGTTCGCTATGAGCATTCCAGGAGTAAGAGGAGGCCTTCCAATAAAAGAACGAAGGTTTTTAAACGGCTGCTTCCCGAAGTTCGTACAGTTTTCTGAACTTCAGTGAAGTCTCTCATCTTTCCTAATTTTGTACATTTCGTACAGATAAAGTCTCTTGTAGAGGCTCATGCTTTAACTAGAAGTGTGGGCTCACTCTAGTCCTATTAATCCCATAATTTATAACTCATAAGTGTTAATATTGTATAAATATGCATCTTTAAGGTCTTTTCCAATTTATATCGCGATAGCGGTACCCCAATGGAATTTGCAATGTGGTTAACGAGCATGCACACTTTATCAGCATGTTATATCCGTGCCGGATCCATTCCAGACCAACCAGACTACGGTCCACTTCCATCCAGTCCCTAGTCTATGACCAAGGATTGTTTGTAACAAAGACCAAGATGCTTTTACTTACTATCATTCCTATACTCCACTCATTCACATTATTTACTCCACTATCTCTACTTGGCTGAGTGTCCATATGGTCTAGTAACTTTGCTTAATTCCTTAGTCTGTCCGACTCGGACTCCGATCGGATCTCACCTACTTTCACTCTATCTCCTTTAGATACCTCGAGTACTATATAAGATGTACTTCTTAATAGCTAGTACTTCAGAATTTAACTCAACTCTGGTTATCTCATTGATCAGGTCTAAGACAGTTCGACTCAGGGAGCCGTTGTCCAATAACTTCAGCTACTGTCAAGTCTCGTCACTCTCGTCTCTCTCATCGCTGTCCGAAACATTCCGATCACTTCCGATCACCTCTTCACTTCTTCTTTCTTTCTATCTATCATTCTATTTGTCGGATCCACTCGGGTCCGGTCGATCTCCGCACATCTGTAACACAGTGTATGAATGCCTTATGGTAGTAAATCAAGGACATTCCACAAATATGTGATGTGTGGTCTCGATGGTGAGGCATGAAAATCTGCAGGTTGGTGAAGAATCACCGAAGCGGGGTGATGCGATGGATCGGGTTGGAAGTTGACCTGAGCGACAATAAAGTTGCACAGTGGTGGCAAATGCAGAGGAAGACCGAAGGTATGGATGGATTGGGGGGGAATTGCTATCATGAAAAGTGGCATCAATGTGTTTTGAGACGTTGAATGAAGGCAACAACATAAGCATTTGGTGATATAATGCTTTAAGAAAAGGCTAAACTGGCCATTCGATAAATCCGGCTCGCAGGTAGTACAACACAAAGTCGTCCATATAGAAGGTCGGGAGTGGGGCAGTTGGAGGGCGAACAAGGTATTTTTGTGTCTGTGTCGCATGTTTGTCGACGGCATCATTTGCCTGGGATGGAAGGTCTGTTGCTCCTGTATGACTGTGTATATGAGAAAAAGAGACAGAGTGAGTTATAGAAGAGGAGATGTCAAGAAGCCAGCAATATAATGAACGAGTAGGTAAGGTAAAGAATGTGGAGGGAGAAGGAGGATGCGTGAGTGCATTGTTAAGGAAACGAACGATGTTAAGATGGTCAGAGTAGATGTTGTAATGTGGTTGTTGATTGTGAGATATCTGTTTGAGAAGTAAAACAGAGACGATAAGACCATAAAGTTCACTATGTAGTATAGAATAGGTGGAGTTTGAAGAAGGTAATGAGAAAGCAAATGAGGTGTTATGTGCTAGAGAGGAAAAAGTTATAGAATGACAAGTAAGAGTTTGAGGGGAGGGAGGAATCATAGATGCATCAGACGCAACAATATGAGGAGGAATTTGAGGTTGGGATCGCGAGAAAAGAGATGCAGACTGAGATATGTGTAAGAGGGACTGTATATAACGTTCAGCGAGGATTTTGCGATGCGTAGGAGGAATAGTAAGGGAAGTATGGTGGTGAGAGGAATGTGGTAGAGATAGAGAGGATAGGAATGAGCATAAATTTGACCATGCTGCCAATACAGGAAACGGTGGAGGGAAAAGTAGTTCCAATGGGACTGGAAAGGAAATTGAGTGCTGAGGTACTAATGGAGGGTATTGGGTGTTTTCAGACCAATGGATACAGTCTGATAGTCATTGTATACCTGCATTTGCTAAAATTTCGATCTGTTTTTGGGAGGGTACTGAGGACCGAGCAGAGGGGGGGAGAAGAGAGGGATATAGTGAAAGGGAGGAATTGACATGAGAGATCGAGATGTTGCCCGAGAGAATATGAGATTGGTCTGTGCATGGTAAGCTAAGATTGTATTTGTGCATGAGGCTATGCACTTGAACCCAAGAAGAAGGGAACAAGTGTGAATATGTACGAACAAGGTGACGAAAAGTAGGTGAAAGAGAGGAGCCGTAGAAAGGGGGTGCACAAAAGTTGAATGAGCATGAAAGGTCAGTCAAAGTTATGCGGGCCATATCACGGAAAGGTGAAATGTGGTGGTTGAGGTCTCTTAATAGACCGGTAATTGTGGCTTCAATGTTGATGAGTGCAATGGATGGAAAGTCAAAGCTGAATTGTGCAAGGGGTAGAGTCAGGAGGGAAGACGAAGGTGGAAAGGGGAATCTGAGATAGGAGTGGATTTTTGTGGCAATCAGTTTGTCCAATTTCTCGGCATCTGGTTGCATTAATGGTTGGAACAATAGTCTGGGGCGGATTTTGGAGATCAGGGTTTGCGATAGAATGCGAGATAGGGCGGTGAAGGGCAAGCGGCATATCAGGGAGGGGAACTGGAAATTGTTAATGAGGTCACGAAGGGTGAGGAATTGTTTTTTGGGGTTATCAATTGGTGTGTGGAGGAAGGTGAGGTGGTCTGATATTACATCAACCTCAGCAATGTAATTGATTGTGGGGTCAAAGGGGCAATAGGAGTTTACTGTCAGCATGATGACTCTATTGGGAGGTGGGGAGGGACTGTTGAGGATGTAGAGACGGGATTTCTTCCAGTCTGTTTTGGATCCGTAATATGATTGGAATTGTTCCACACATAAGCAAGTTTCTTGGCAGGTTGCGAGTGTAGTTGCTGTGATGTAGGAGTCATCTATAGCCTCAACCATTGGGACATGAAGGCGGATGTTGTCAGTGGGGACATGAAAATCATGTTGTAGCGCAGTTTTAGTCAACACCATGAGGGTGTCGGGTGCAGAATGGAAACGGTCTGACAGCCAATAATGACCTAAGCTGGAAGTCAAGGCAAATTTGAGAGGGGAGAGAGGTCCTCCCTGTTTTGTGATGCCTGATATACTGACAGGGTCAGTATAACCGTAAGCGGACTTCAATTGATAGGGAACGTCAGCCTGAGAGGATGTGTCGAAATCAATGATGGACTGGGGTAGACCATGGGGCTATACAATGTGCAGCACAGCACACTCAAAATGAAGTGCAGCACATAGCACAGTGAGTGCTACTTGCAGCACACTCATCTGCTGAGCAGCACACCCAATCGGAAGTTATTTTCCGGCTGTGCTGCATTTACCTCTGGGTGTGCTGTAAAAGGGTTAGTGTGACGTACATTTATACACAAAATTTTGGAAAATGTACTAGTAGGTGACAAGTCACTATGTAACAGTAGTGGTGACAAAAAAAAAAAAAGTGGTATGACTTTTTTATTATTATTGGCCTTTCTGTTTAAAGACAATACTCCAACATTCTAATACTTGTAGATAGTTTCTAACTACTAAATGGGATGTGATAGATATAAAATAAAATATGTATGAGCTACAGTGAGCGTTGTGAACAACGATGAGGAGGGATGATGAAGGTAAGAGGAAGAGAAGCAATGCTGTGCTGCTGTGTCCCACACTCACTTTTAAACGGCACGAGGTTTGGGGGGAAGAAGTCACATGTGTTATTCTCACAGTAAGATCATGCCACTACTGTGAGAATAACACATGTGACTTCTTCCCCCCAAACCTCGTGCCGTTTAAAAGTGAGTGTGGGACACAGCAGCACAGCATTGCTTCTCTTCCTCTTACCTTCATCATCCCTCCTCATCGTTGTTCACAACGCTCACTGTAGCTCATACATATTTTATTTTATATCTATCACATCCCATTTAGTAGTTAGAAACTATCTACAAGTATTAGAATGTTGGAGTATTGTCTTTAAACAGAAAGGCCAATAATAATAAAAAAGTCGTACCACTTTTTTTTTTTTTGTCACCACTACTGTTACATAGTGACTTGTCACCTACTAGTACATTTTCCAAAATTTTGTGTATAAATGTACGTCACACTAACCCTTTTACAGCACACCCAGAGGTAAATGCAGCACAGCCGGAAAATAACTTCCGATTGGGTGTGCTGCTCAGCAGATGAGTGTGCTGCAAGTAGCACTCACTGTGCTATGTGCTGCACTTCATTTTGAGTGCACTGTGCTGACAGTGGTTGGGCCCTGTAGACCATATGCGTGGATTGCATCGTAAAAGCCATCAGGTTCAAGCATGTCAAAGCCTTTCATTTGGTCCCTTTGGAGGATATACAGCAGCTGTTGATTCCGAGAGGACCATGCGTGTAGCTGAGCAAGGAAGGAGAGTAAGTCTCTTCCCTGTATGCCTGGTTGAGATGTGACTTGTGTGCGAGGAATGACTTCATGTTTGGCAAGGTACTTTGTCAGATCGAAGTTGAGCCAGGCACAGGCAGTTTGTGCCGCCAAGTTGCTACAACATACCCCGCGGTAGTTCCTCATTAAAGTGGTAGAACCACGTTTGTGAATGATGGACAGATAAGTCAGGTTGGTGGAAGGGGGGAAGTGGGAGTTTGTGACAATATAATTGATCATATTTAGGAGAGGTTGGAGGCTGGAGTCATCCAGAGTTTTGAACCACCACTTCTCCCACTGATCAGGACCTGGAGACAGGTGTGGTTTACCATGGCAAAGGATTAGGCAAAGGTCCAATATCGACATTGGTTGTGGCCAAATGAAGGGGTCCTGTTCTGTGCGATTGCGGACTGCCATCATGGATGGAGATGATAACCAGGGTTTCTCATGTGGGAGCCGTTCTTCACAGTGAAAGAGATCCTTGAAGTATGACATCATTTCGTTTTTGACCTGTTCGGGATCTGAAACAAAAATGTCAGGGTTGTTGGAAAGAGAGAGGACAAGCGGAGGGCGGGCCATGGATGAAGGGAATAGTCATTTTGCAGAACCACCAAGAAGCACTGAGTTGATG
Organism: Marasmius oreades; assembly: GCF_018924745.1. Taxonomy (NCBI): domain Eukaryota; kingdom Fungi; phylum Basidiomycota; class Agaricomycetes; order Agaricales; family Marasmiaceae; genus Marasmius; species Marasmius oreades. The sequence goes on from NC_057332.1 coordinate 1,858,052, forward strand.
AGAGTTCGAGAGGAAGAAACAGCCTTTTGGCGAAGTACCAACTTTTCTTCACAGTAATGCAACTTTTGACATCTACGCTACATTATGTCCATTTCAGCACATATACTAAGTGCTTCGGAACGATATAGACATCGTGTGAGAACTAGAGTAAGCCTGAGCTGCTAGTTAAAGCTTATGGCCACTAGAAGAGTACACTAGTACAGCTGAGAAACAGCTAGAGAGCATCCCGTAGAGCTAGCCTGAAAACTGTAAGACACTACATGAGCGGTCACTATTCAGAAAGACCACTCTCTGTACTCTATTATGCACAAAGCGATTAAGGGATATTAGGTTGAGGCTTATGCTTCAGTACTGGACTCGTAGCTAAGAGGGATGAAGTCATAAACAGGCTCCTGAAGAGAGAGAGCGAGCGCTCTCAAACAAAGACGGACTTTGTTAAGGACGTGCGGAATGACTCGGAACCGAACAGAACTGAAAGGAGAAATGATAAGATAAGATATAAGATATGTACTGAAGGATATACTAGAAGAAGAATGATCTAAGATGAAGAGAGGAAAGAAACGGAGTTGATCGGAGTGTGTCGGAGAGCGACGAGGAGAGCGAAGGAGATAGGGAAGAGAATGACTGAGTCTTGACAGTAGCCGAAGTTATTGGACAACGGCTCCCTGAGTCGAACTGCCTTAGACCAGGTCACTGGGAAACCAGAGTCGAGTTTAATTCTAAAGAATGTAACTACTAAGTCGTACATCTTATATAGGATAGAATGTACAAGGTCCGAGACAGATCCAATAGTCGGATCCGCATTCGGACCGCCGACTCCCATGCCGATAGCCTAGGCTTTAATGGGTAGTACGGAGATTAAGGTAAGTGGAGTAAGTAAGAATAGAATGAAAGTGATTGTGACCAGTCGGTCCGGATCGGTCCGGCATGGATATAACAGACTTAGTGAAAGGCGCGCTGAAGTGTTGAGCACTAGCGGTTCATACAGACCGAGCAGATGCTACAGAAAGAAGTAAAACACATGCCCAAGACCAAGGACGAGGTGAAGTCAAGTGCGAGCGATCGGAGAGGGGTCCGAACATGTGCAAGCATCAGAGAGAAACTGTCTTTGGACAGGTCGGAGAGAGCTAGCACTCTCGGATAGGATTGAGGATCGGATTCCATGTGCCAAATGCGCCAAACCATACGAGTTCTCACCAAGAGACTAACTGATGAATAGAGACCAGTGACATTAAGAGCTAGACTTTTCCAGACTGTGTGCAGATGCCTGGCGGAAAGAACTAGCGAAGTCAGAGGCATATGCTAGCGGTACTAGTGAGTGAGAATGCAGCTAGATAGCATTGCCTGCAAGAACCCAGCATGGGCAGCCAAGCCCAAAGACGATTTGTAAGCTAGTGTAGAAATTGTATATATACCAGGCCTGTATCTGTAGTTAAGGCAAGCAAGTACTGCCAGTGTGTAGGAAAGTTTCAGAGCAACTGCCCATGCATAGCCTCCAAATAGAGATTAGATCTGCCCTGTTAAATCAGTGATTGGATAAGAGATTGGATAAGAGCAAGCAATTCAGAGAACAGTTCAGAGACCTTCAGAGTTATTCAGAGAACAGTCTTTGTATTGAGTTTCATAGTCCACAGAGGAGCTCTAGCTTTCCACTCTCCATTCTAAGTCCACTGGACACAAAGCAACCCTACTACAAAACCCCTAGCTGCTCAAGTGTGTAGCACAGATAGCTGTAACTAAGAGCTAGCTTTCCCTAGTCTTTAGTATTACCCTTTTTGAGATAAGAAGCATACCCTTTGACAAGCATTTCCACCCTTGCAATTCTTCTGGGGTGTTGAGTGGTGATAGACTCTTCACAACTGGGATAGCTATATTGTTGATTGATTGATTTGTCAGTGCTACACATAGCACTGATAGGTTGTGTTGTATATCAAAATAAACATGTGCCTTTAATCTCCATTAGAGTATATAGTTACTAAATACGTACACTCACACCTCAGTGTCAAACCACCACTGAGGTTATACATTCCTTTTAGCCACTTTCTCGCACTCCAGAGCTCTGACGAACTCCGATGTTTCTCCATTCTTACACTCTATTCAACACTGCGCATCACAGGTTATGGGCCCCGGCAACGAAACTGTGTCGTCCTCGACAGCTTTGAAACTGGTACAGAAATTACCTACCCTACAGGAGGGAAGTGCGAACTGGTCAGACTACAAGTCCAGAGTCGTTAACCATGCCGTGTCCAAAGGACTCAAACGGCACCTGTTCGGGACCGCACAGAAGCCGGAAAAATTAGTGTTACAACAAGATGGGAAGTGGTACAAAGAAGGATCGTTGCTACTACCGGTAGAAGAAGCGGCCATAGAGAAGAATGAGGATGCATGGGATGAGTATGACCAGAAGGAGGCTCAGACCCGAGAATTCATTTATCAAACCATTCTGAAATCACTCTTCATACGGGTCCGAGATTTACCGACGGCATGCGACGTTTGGAAGAAGCTTATAGATGTCAACGAAAATCGTGGATCGCTTATAGCGGCCGATTTATTGACGAAACTTCAAAACATGCGATTATCGGAAGGCGGAAACCTCCAGAATCACATTACGGAGATGAAGGAACTCCGAGAAAAGTTGGCCGAAATGGGACACCCTGTTGACGACCTTATGTTTACATCTAACATCACTCATTCCCTATCATCGTCTGCCATGTACAAACCTGTACTCACCTCGATCTCCATCATAGCCCAAAACAGCAGTCAACCAGTCGATATTGAAGTACTTTTATCAAGTCTCAAAAGTGAGTATGACCAATTGCTAATGCAGGCAGAGGAGAAGAAGTCGCAGGAGGCCCTTGTAGCTTCCTTTAATAAAGCTCACGGATCTGACAGAAACCGAAAAGGGAACCGTAGCGGAAAAAGCGGAAAAGGTGGAGGTAGTGGAAATCCCCACAAGGATACCACTTGCCACAATTGTAACAAGAAGGGTCACATCAAGACTGATTGTTATGCTGAAGGAGGAGGTAAGGTGGATAGTGTGCCTGCCTGGTTTAAGGCATTGCCGAAAGAGAAGCAGAAAGTTGCGAAGGGTGCTAATGTAGCCGAAAAGGAGGAAAAGTCCGAAGGAGTTGTGCTCTTAGCTACTAGTTCTGTGGACTATACAGCATCCGAACACTGGATCACGTCGGACTTCTGAAGCAAACATACAGCCAACGCAGCTACCCGCACAGACTCCAATAAAATTATAGATTGTGGAGCAAGCAGCCATTTTACCCCAGATCGCAATAGTATAAGTGATTACGTCGAAATTCCTCCGGAGCCTATTACGGCCGCTGACGGACGATCTTTTAATGCCATTGGCAAAGGGAATATGCAGGTTTACTTTCCGATGGGACCCAGGAAAAGTCCGACGAAAGTTACGCTGAAGAACATCTATTATTGTCCACAAATGGCCTACACTCTTATTTCTGTCAGCAGCATGGACCGAGCCGGATGCAAACTTACAATCCACGACGGTACATGCATTATTCAAACCTCCGATGGAAAAATCGTCGGCCGAATTCCCCGGATCTGAAATCTATATCGTATCACAGATCATCATGCTCACACTGCCGAATCATCTACTCTGGACATTACTCTAAGTCGTATGAAAGCACATCGGATTCTTGCCCATGTCAACTATGATGACATTGACTACATGATCAAACATGAAATGATCACCGGAATCTGAATTGATCTGAAGTCACCTCGAGAATTTTGCGAAGACTGTGTCAAAGCGAAAATTACTCGGAGGCCATTTCCGAAGGAAAGCAAAGAAGAACCGTTCCAACCAGTTGTTGGCGGAAAAGTTACGGCCGATGTTTGGGGACCCGCACCCGTTAAATCCTTAGGTGGTCACAATTACTTCATTGCTTTCCACGACAAACACACTTGGCAATCATGGGTACACTTCATGAAGCATAAATCGGAAGCTCTGCAGAAGTACAAGGAGTATGAGGCATGGATGATGACTCAACGGAACCAACCTATCCAAATTTTTTCGGAGCGGACCGAGGTGGAGAATTTTTGTCTACAGAATTTGACAACTATCTTGCGTCTAAAGGAACCATTCGTCATTTGACAGCCCATAATTCACCGCAATCCAACAGTGGATCTGAACGGATTAACCAGACAACACTGGACATGGCTCGCGCACTGTTGATACGTGCCAAGTTATCCTGGAATTTGTGGGCCGAAGCAATTAACCATGCTTTTTGGGTTAAAGATCAACTTTGTCATAGAGGACTGAAGAATAATCAAACTCCACTGGAAGCCGGAACTGGATTAAAACCAGACATCACAAAAGTACCAGAATGGGGACAGAAAGTGTGGGTGAAGGACTTAGAAGCAGGAAAGCTAGATGCAAGGGCAAAGGAAGGCAGGTTTGTTGGTTACGACCAAGCAACCAAAGGGTACAGAATTTACTGGCCCGAAAAGCGGAAAGTTTCGGTTGAACGGGATGTAGTCTTTAACAAAGACGAACAATTTGAACCTGTAACTGCTCACATTGAGGGGGAGACAGACTTACCTGATTTTCCAACCTCTAGGAATTTTTCTGAGTCCAATCCGAGCATTTCCGGTACGCCACAAGTCCCTGCCACTATTCCACCACCATTGCCACAAATCCCAGACGATCTGCCACCACCAACACCACCGAGAACTCTGGAACCCGAACCAGAACAGCCTCCGGAAGCTCCGGAACCCGAAATAAATCGCCGTCCTGTAAGAACAACAGCTGTGAAACCCAGACCCAGTGGTTGGAGAATGATGAACAACATGAACGTGAAGGCTCATCATATCAAACCCCAAAAGGACGCCGCGTTTGCTGGATTTGTAGATGAGGAGGAAAGATTAGAACCAGGGGGAGTCCTGTTCAATCTAGAGGAATTAATCGCGGAAGCGATGGTTGCCGTAGAAGACGAACCAAGTGTAGAGGAAGCATTGACCGGACCCGAAGCGGAACTCTGGAGACCGGCCTTTCAAGCCGAATACGATCAGATCGAAAAGATGGAAACCTGGGATCTAGTAGAGTTACCCAAAGGTGTCAATCTCATCGGATCTAGATGCGTCCTCTGGAGAAAACGGGATTCCGAAGGAAAAGTTGCCAAGTACAAGGTGAGAGCAGTAGCAAAGGGTTTTACGCAGAAATTTGGCGTAGACTACACAGATACGTTCGCTCCGACGGTGTGTCTGGCAACAATCCGTACACTCCTTGCAGTTGCCGCAAGTCTCAGAGCCGAAATTGACCACGGAGATGTCAAAAATGCCTATCTCTATGGTACACTGCCACCAGACCAGAAAATCTACATGGAACTTCCTCCGTACTACTCCGAATTTAAATCCATTCCAACCCACCTTCATGGAAAGCGAATAGTATGCTGACTTAAGAAATCCTTATACGGTACACATCAGGAAAATGGGGTCTGGTGCTGAGCCGCGTTGAACAGCGTCGGCCAATCAGGGAATTTGACACACTGTCGACAGTCTGAACGCACCCAATGTGCCCCCAATGTGCCCCCAACGCACACCCACAGTGTGGACGGCGTGACACTGTGTTACACTGTGGGGCTGGTTAGAATATTTCCTGACACGCGTTAGCGCAAGTTGAGTCTACAGTGAACGGGCATCAACATTCATTCATTTAGAGTCCCTTTTATTTATTGATTAAATTATTCTAGACATACTTATAAACAAGTTTAGCTAAATAATGTGGGGTTGGTATGACTGAGGGAATGCAATGAGGGACAACAACAGTTGAGTGTGCTGACACAATGTTAGCTAAAAAAACAGCTAAGTTGAAAATTGCACTACACTAAAGTAAAATTGTTGCCCTTATTCGAAAAAAAAAACGACTGCGGGTGGCTGGCGGGAAGGCGCTTAGCTCGGACAAGTCGGAGTAAGTTATGTGTGTGGCGGAGTTTGAAAAATTTTCGAATAAGTGTAGGGTAGGAATTGAACAGCTATAGTGACGGTGTGACGCTGAGGGCTGCTCAGTCATTGCAGCCTACAGCACTCATCATTGATTATAACGATGTGAACACTGTAGGCTGCAATGACCGAGTGGTCCATGGATTCGGCTACTCGGCTACACTAACCTCATGGTGCGGCGCATTTAAATCCTGTGCATGACTGTTGCTGTCCCTTGTTCCCTTCCCTCCCCCCTCTCATCCCACAATATCTTTGTCCCTCTCCCTCGCTCTCGATTGACACCATCCCATGTGAGTTTATTTCCTTCCTTTGTACATTCATTGTCTTGACTATGATTCTCCTTCCACTAGAACATGACCCAAGAACATCATAACCCATGTGAGTTTATATCCTTCCTTCTACATTCAATTTGTATTGATTCCTCATTTTCAGACTTTCCACCTTTTTACTTCGAATCTGCTTGCCCATTGAGTTGAAAGTTGAGAGAGTTGAAAGGGCTGATAGTGCCATTAGTTTCTTTTACAGCCGTTTGCATAAAGGTTGAGACTGATCAACCATGTAGTTTATATAGAGATCTAAACAATTTGGTGCCCTTAGTCCTCCCTGGGCCTCCTGGATGTATTTGTGTCGTACTCTCCTGCTGGCCTTCGATGCCGATTGACGCCGTTTACCCTGGCGCTGCTCCGCTCCTACTGGGAAGGTCCAGAAAGGACACCGGACTAGTACTGATAAGGTATGTGTCAATGTCGTTGATTTCTATATAAAACAGATGATTGACAAGTCTCAAGCTTTATGCAAACGGCTGTAATTAGCATCTGTTTGTATTTTATTTTAAATGAACAATCATAATAAATGTCTTTTTTTGCATTACTGTCTTGTTCTGAACATAAATGAAGCCCTATTAAATGAGTATACACAGGCAAATTGACCTTTTGAGTGCGTGTACATGCATTCCCAGTGCATGTCGACGCTGATGTTGGCCGCGGCGACCGAGCGTTAGTGAGCGTTGGCGCGCGTTCATCTCACGGAATTCACTAACCTACCGCTGAGCCGTGTTGGGTGCATTGGCGTGTTCGTGGCGTTCACACGTGCGACTGCCCGTAACACACGCCGACGACGTTCAACGCAGCTCAGCATCAGACCCCTTTTTCCTGATGCAAAGCAGGGAGCACACGAGTGGACCCGAGCGAAGGAGGAGAAAATTTGCAGAACCATGCAGTACACCAAATGGAATGCGGATGAAGCTGTTTACTACAAATTTGATGGTACAGTTTGGAGCATTATAGCCAGCGCTACGGATGACTTCGTTTTCATTGCGGACTCCAAAGAAACTAATGCACTTGCAAAGAAACAAGTCAGCAAACACTTTGAACTCATTGATCTTGGTGCGTTTAATTGGTTTCTAGGAATGAGCTCATCCCGGAACCGAGAAACCCGAAAAATCTACCTGGACCAACATGCGTACATTGACCAAATTGTAACGCATATGGATCTACAGGACGCTCGGACCACAGATACTCCAATGGAACCCGGAATTGATCTTAGTCTCAAATCCCCTGCCGTATCACCGCATCCGTTAAACTCCGACAAAAAATCCTTTTATCATGAAGCAATTGGCTCACTGATGTATGCAAGTATCATGACTCACCTGGATATCAAATTTGCCATTAATACCCTTTCTCAATTTCTTGAACCCCCCCGAACAACTCACCTAAACGCCATTAAACGTGTATTCCGTTATTTGAAAGGAACTCGGGACATTAAGCTTGAACTCGGAGGAGACAAATTATACCTGTCCGGATACTCGGATGCTGATTGGGTGTCACACACACACTGCCATTCTATCTCAGGATTCGCATTTTTTATTGGATCTGGAGCGGTCTCCTGGAGTACAAAAAAGCAACCTATTGTTACACTTTCTAGCATGGAATCTGAATACGTCATGTTAACTCATGCCGGCAAAGAAGCAATTTGGCTCAACAAGTTGTTATCTGAGCTAAGACTGATTTTACTGAACGCTGACAGCGGATCTGAAGCAATGGACTTATACTGTGATAATCAAGGTGCTATTCGTTTATCAAAGGACTCTACATTTCATGCACACACAAAGCACATAGACATCCATTTCCACTGGATCCGACAAACAGTTTCACAAGGACAAATTTCTTTATCTTATGTTCCGACCGACTTAATGATTGCAGATACATTTACGAAGTCCCTGTCTTGGGCTAAATTTGTACGCTTCGCATCCATGCTCAGACTTACTTTTGATTAGTGTTCATCTTGAGGGGGAGTGTTGTATATCAAAATAAACACGTGCCTTTAATCTCCGTTAGAGTATATAGTTACTAAATACGTACACTCACACCTCAGTGTCAAACCACCACTGAGGTTATACATTCCTTTTAGCCACTTTCTCGCACTCCGGAGCTCCGACGAACTCCGACGTTTCTCCGTTCTTACACTCTATTCAACACTGTGCATCACAGGTTGGTTTGTTCTTTAGGATAGAGGTTGATATATCATTCCCAGCGCCCATTAACAGTAATGTATGTTGAGGATCGGCCCAATCATTGTTGGCTGTGGTCGCTCCGACATCACCGTTAGTCCCGAGTCCATGTGGTATATAGTTTATTTCATATTCTGTATTCCCTTATATAGTACTAGTTATGTACGAATACAAGGAGCCTTTCCTTCTTTTCCCCCCATCGTCTCCCTCTGTCGACGCCACCCCTTCTACAACGTAGTTTTGCCAACGAGGAACGAACTGATTTGAGATAGGTGAGTAAGTTGTTGATGCGGGGGACGCGTTCAGATGTGTGACCGCCTGTAACGCCGTTCAACGCGGCTCAGCGCCAAACGTTTGTTGAAAGCAGGGTGCAAGGCTGTCAGCCTAACTGCACAGTGGTATGACTTACTTTATGAGAGACTTGAGATAGTAACTTTGTTAGAGTTAAGAGGTAGGATATTCGTATAGAACAGCCTGTCCTTACAGGTTGTTACTACCTAGCTTTTATACTACTTTGTAGATATAATAATAGGTATGTCGTGCTATGTCGTGCAAAGCACGTCTGTGAGAGTTAGAACTAAAGATAGTATCTAATGAATGTGTCTGAGTAACAAGATTCTTGTTATCTCTAGAGGTCATATAGCTATTGGTAGATATAAGTAGATGTGAGAGAATGCTCAGTCATCTACTGTGAGGTCTATAAGCTATTGGTAGATAAGTAAACTATCCATGTGAATGATAGTGTAAATATAGTGACAGACGTATGTACATGAGTAACTACTAATGTCTATGGAGTCTTGTGTCTAAGTCTTGTGACTGACACGGTCACATGTTAAACGATAAGTTCAACACTCCCCCTCACTGAATTCATGTGGTATAGAATTAGTGGAAGGATAATCCAAGTTCTTTACGGCATTTCTCAAACTTGATTTTGTCTAGGTTCTTCGTGAGAAGATCTGCAGGATTTTCCATTGTAGGAGAATAGAAGAGTGTAATCTTCTTTTCGGTGATGCATTCGCGAATGTCCATGTGTTTGGTTCGCTTTTCTTGTACTTCGTTACTGCTTAGGAATAGTGATCCTTGATTGTCGCCGATTAGTGGAATTGATTCTAATGGAAATCCTAATTCTCCAAAGAGATTTTCAATCCATCTAATTTGTCTAGCACAGTTGGATAGTGCCATGTACTCGGCTTCTGTGGATGATAATGCAATGGTTTTTTGCTGGTGTGAAACCCAACAGACTGGTGCGTTGGCAAACTTAATTAAATATCCAGTGTGTGATTTTCGATTACTAGGATCTGTTGCCCAATCTGAGTCAGAATAGGCCATGAATCCCATGTTCGACTTTCCATCATATGTTAATGTATATTTGGAAGTTCCTCGAAGATATTTGAGGATATACTTTGATCAATCAAGATGATCTCGAGATGGATTTGCGCCATGCTGTGATAATTTGATAACAGCATGTGCAATGTCAGGTCGTGTTCCAAGCATGAGGTAAAGTAGTGATCCTATTACTGATTGGAACTGTAACCGAAGTTTTGGATCTGGAGTATTTGTGTTGGTAACCGGTGTGTATCCACCAGGTAATGGTATGTTTGCTGATTTTGCATTTGTCATATCAAATCTTCGAATTACTTTTTCAAGATAGTCGCATTGATCAAGATAGATCTTTCGATTTTTGCGATCTCTCCTGATTCTCATTCGAAGAAATTCCTTTGGTTCTCCTAAATCTCTGCATTCCCAGACTTTCATAAATTCCTTCTTCTTTCTATTGAGAAGGTCCTTGTCGGATCCCATGAATAGGGCATCATCGACATAAATGATGGCAATAACTGTTTTGCCGCTTTCTTGGAAGATGTATACGCCAGCATCTGAAGTGCATCGTGTGTAGCCCATTTTCATCATTGATTGTGTACACGTATGCCACCAAGTTCGACTGGCTTGCTTCAGGCCGTATAATGCTTTGCGTAACTTCCAAACCTTGTCTTTATCCTTGACGAATCCTTCTGGTTGTTCCATAAAGATTCCTTCCTTTAACTCGCCATATAGAAAGGCGGTTTTAACATTGAGCGCTGAGATTTCCCAGTCTTCTAGTGCTGCTAATGACAGAAGTAGTCATCGCGCTTTGTAGCGTCCATCCGACTTCTTGTCGAATACCCATCTACATTTGATTGGTTTCTTATGTGTAGGACGGTTTACTACTAAAAACACTTGTCTTTCATTTAGTGATTTCAGTTCTTCTCCACAAGCTTTCAACCATTCTATCTGTTCCTCTTTTGGGCGAAGGTTGAGGATTTCAGAATAAGACCAGTCTTTGACTGTATCAAAATCTGGTTTGATAGCGGATGAAAGAAATGTTTTAATGAATTGTTCTCCCCCTTCCTGAATAAGTCTAGTCAGAAGCTCTTTTTCAGAGTTTCCTTGTTCAGGAATGTCAGTTTCTTTCGGTTTCACTGGTATTTTTTCAGGTATTCCCAATGGATTAACTGTCTTTTGCCAACTTCGCATGCCTTGTTGTTGGTTTTCAAGAGGATCGCCTGTATAGACGTTTCCTTCTTGTCTCTTAGGTATGCAAATTCTAGGTTCGACTTCTCTAGGTGGCAGAGGATCTCTTACTTTCTGAGATCTTTTATGAGTTCGTGGAGGAGGTTGTGGAGGACAATCCTGGTCATGAGGTTTTTCCTGAGGTTGTTCATCCTTGGGAACATTAAATTCAGGATCCTGTGTAGGAGCCTCATCGTCAGAGTCGTCATTGGGAAGGTTCCAAAATTCGTCAAAAGCGTCCTTTTGATTGGAATTCGGATGGTGATCATTGTGATCATGACCGTCGTAAGGGTATTGGGTAAAAGACGTAGAGTGGATTGGTTTGGAAGATTTGTTTATCTCGATAGATCCAGGTGCTTCTTGTGTGCATTTAGGAAACCATGATTCATCAAAAGTAGCATTGGGGCTAACAACGATAGAGTTGCTAGTAATGCCCATAAAACGATAAGCTTTTGATCCTGGCTCGTAGCCAATGAAGATCATTGCTTCGGAGCGTGGCGCTAGTTTGTTTTTGCGTACTTCTTTGTGATTATGAACATAAGCCCCACAACCAAACGTTCTGAAGTATGAAACATCAGGTTGTTTGTTGCTATAAATTTCTACAGGCGTTTTCCATTCTCTAGAATGAATTGGAGTTCTGTTGTATACATGAAGAGCCGTTTCAATGGCAAATTGCCACCAACTCTCTGGTGCACAGGCTTGCTGCCGTAGTGCCTCAGATTTGTCTCGTAGCGTTCGATTAAAATGTTCTATTCGTCCATTTTGTTCATGTATGTGCGGTGCAGATGATTGGACAGAAATTCCATGTTGTTTGAAGAATTCATCTGAGTTCCTAGAGAAGAATTCTCCCCCTCGATCGAAGCGTAGCTTCTTGACTTTTTGATTGGATAGGTTTTCCACTAATGTCTTCCATTCTTTTAGCTTTTGGAAAACATTGGACTTGTTTCGTATAGGGAAGACCCATCCTAATGAGGAAAAGTCATCGATCATAGTCAAGCAATATTTGTTTTGCTGATATGAGTGGGTTGGAAATTCTAGTACATCTGCATGAACTAATTCTAGTTTTTGGGAGGCACGTTTGTTAGAAGATGGGTATGATTTAGCTGTCATCTTTCCTCTAGCGCAACCTCTACAAATTCCTGTAGTTGGTTCACGAATTGAAGATTCAGTGAAACCTTTGCATGAAGTTTGGCACTTGCACAGTACATTGTAAGATGCGTGTGCAAAACGTCGATGCCAAATAGATGAATCTATGTTTGCAAGAGAAGCCATAATGATTGAAGGTGATTTCTCCTTGGAGAGTATCTTTCCGTCAACCCATTTGAGATTATCCGTTCCATTACTGGGATATCCAGTTAGGATTTCAGAATGATCTCGTTTGGATCTGAGAGAAGTTGCTTGATCGTAAGATAAGGTATAATACCCTTCTTTTTCGATCTTACCAGTGGATAGTATTCGATATGGACTATGGCATTGGTACATGACTGGAAAAAGTTTTATGACACATTTGTGGCCATTGGGTTTATGACATTCTATGAAGACTGTTCCAAGACCAGTAATAGGCGTGTTAGCTTCATTGCCTGCACTAGTCTGAACTGCAATTGGGCTGCTTAATTCGTGATAGTCAACAAAATCATTGATATTAGGAGTCATATGATGTGTTGCTCCACTATCTAGTAGCCATTTCTCTTGCTTTACTTGCTTATCACTCATTGCAGTTGTAGAAAACGCAGATATATTATTACATACAGAAACATCGTTACAACCAATTGTAGTTATACAAGAAGTTCGATCAGTGTTATTCTGTAGTGAGTGATTAGCATTAAGCTTTGAAGTAAAAGAGAAATCTTGCCAGCATTCATAGTCACGACCATAGGTATCTTCACCATTGTATTCGTAGTCGTTGTAGTTGTGATAGTCATTGGGGGTCTCGGACTCTTCCATTTGTCGATCTTCGTAAGAAATTCCATCAGAGAAGCGGTGTCTTCTGATGTATCCTTGCGAAGTTTCTCCATGTCTCGTACAATCCTTCCAGCTGTGTCCAATCTGCTTGCATTTAAAGCATATTCTTTGTGGACAATATCTGAAGACGTGTTCTGTGCTTCCACACTTGTAGCATTTCTTCTGTAGTGGAGAATTGTTGTTAAGCTGTGGTCTGGGGGGTCGTCCGCCAGTACTCATTCTCGCAGCTTTGGAAATTCGCCTTTTGTTTTCTTCTGCCATTCTTTTTAGGTAATCTACCCTGCTCTCCTTTTTCCATGGGCTTTTACCAGTATCAACTGGTGGCCAGTTGAAATCTTTAGCTATTGGATGAATTTTTCGACATTTGCTACTAGGGTGAGTAGGGCTTCGACAGTGAGCACACCTTTGAGGTGGATTAAGAGGACAGTTAGCACGAGTGTGCTTAATTGATTCGCAGATATAGCAAAACATTTCTGCTTTGCCTATCTTAAGCTGTCGTCTCTGATTTTTAATTTTCTTCAGAGCTGACCGATGTCTGTCGTTCTCCAATTGATTCATGCGTCTGACATGTTCGTTAAAGTCAGATTCATCGAATCCGGTATTGCATTCCTCATATGCCTCCCTTTTCCTCTTCAAACTGTTACGTTTGAGCCATCTTTGCCTGACTGCATATCTCCGATTAAATCGTCGCTTGATATGGAACCAATTGTGACTTGTCCAAGGGGTGAGATGTGAATCATCAAGATCAACTTCATTTGTGATGCAGTTCACTGGTAAAGCTTTTGCCAGTGTCATGGATCTTCGAATCGACGCTACTTCTTGAGCAGGTGAGAAGAGTTCCATGGAATTGCTACCTTGGCCTATAGTCATGGATGTCACAAATTCCCCAGCAGTTCTTCTGCGATGATATTCTTTGAGAATTTCTTCTTCTTCTAGATTGAACATATCATTTCTAAACCTTTGGACTTTCTCGACCATTGGTTCAACGTAAAAACCATTCTTTATGAAAAGAGGGGTCCAAGATAGATCAAGATCCGTCCTTATCACATCATGTTCAGATATGACGGCAGGAAGATACTCTTCTTGGGTTATGACCGGGTCGGGTAAGTCTGGAGGTGGACTGTTGATTGAGAAATCATCAAAGTTGATTTGATTCGGGTTTGTGTCCGTAAGATCCGGCATCGAATCAATCGTTTCATTTTCTGGTAGAGATATTTCCTGTTCATCATCAGATATGTAGATGACTTCGCATTCTAGACCTGATGTTTCCTCCATGTGAGTATCTTCTGTGTCAGAAGTTTCTTCCATATGGACATAAACAGGAGTTGGAGAATTTGTCATTTCGAAGCAAATGGTTGCATTGACATGAACATTGGAAAGTTCTTCTTGAAGGCGAGAACTGATTTGAATCAGTAGAGGTTCAGGAGATGGTTGTACTAATTCTCCTGTTTCAGGAGTATTATTTGGGGTGTCAGATAGTCGATCAAAAGAGACTCGGTATGGATCATCTTTCTCGTAGTAGGTGTCCGAATCATATTCATCAGCTTCTGCCCAATCATTCCAGTAAGCAGAATGTCTGGCTCGTCGTATTCTTTCTGCTTCTTCTTCTTCTAGATTGCGACCAGGCCACATTCTGTCTGGAGTATGTACTTCGAAGAGTCCTTCCTGATTTTCAGAAGGAGTCTTTGTAAGACCAAAGTATCGTTCGACACATCTGACTTGAGTAAGCCAGTTATGGTCTATATTGAAGTCATTGATATTATTCTTCAGAGGCTTCTGAAGGTACCAATCAAGAGCATTATACTCCAGGTTTTCTTCCACAACCTTTTTCCAGCATTGTGGGAGACGAACTTGGATTGGAGCATTTTCTCTCCATATCGAATTATTTTTGAAGAGTTGTACAGAATCAGGATAGATTCTTCTAGCAATCTTGTTCATTGATACGATTTCCAGAGAGATATCCCTGATTAGTCGTCTGATATCATTGGCGCTTTGCCATGGATAAAGATGTGATGCAGTATGAACTATTAGTGATGGTTCAATCCTGATGTTTTCGATTTTTGTGTCCTGATCCATCAGATTCTCGAAGATGAACTGACGTGGTGTCATGTTATCTATCCTGTAGATATTGACATTGTACTCTCGACGATGAGTATCTGCAGCTTCTGAACTGAGCGATAGGATTATTTTGTAAATCCCAGAGACGTTCAGTTCCTCAAGTTCTTGAAGTAGACGATTCTTTTCTACTTCTTCATCAGTGAGGAGAATGTTTCGTAGAATATTGTTTCTAAGATTCTTCCGAAGTTTGAAGATCATATTATTGATTAACATTTCTGCTCGTGATGGTTCTCCAAAGGAATTTTGCTGCGTAGCTTCGAGTTTTGTATAGCGAAGAGCAGTAGGAATAACTACAGGAGATGGTGGAACAGTATGCGGCAATCTGGTGTCCAATTCAACCTGGTATTCAGATTGTGGATTTACATCAGATGCGGTGGAGCTAATGGTACATCGGGCAAGTGGTGGTTGGAAGAATTCCGGATTTTCACCAAATGTTTCCATTAAGTCTTTGAAATCTGGGTCAGAAATTGGTTCATGATCAGGAAGTGGTCGACCAAGATTGTGACTTGTAGACGTTCCTATCATTTGTAGGTCTCGGGTAGCAGTGCTAGGAATATTTGAAGTAGACGAAATTTGTCTTTCTTCTCCATCCCAATTGTAGCCTACACGATTCATGTGTATTTCAACAAATCGGAGTTCATCGGCTAATTGTGAACAATTTATTTTGACAGGAGCAGAATTTGAAGAAGAATTTTTATTTTTCTTTCCTCCCCCTTTCTGCTTCTTGTTATTGTTAAATTGTTTTTTAGAACCCTGACCAGGATTCTGCTGTGGCTGCTTCCCCTTTCCTTTTCCTTTCCAGTTCTTTTTCTGGTTGCTCTGCTGAGCACCAGGATTATACTGCTGAATCGGGTTGAAGTTCCGATTCTTTTGACCATTATTCCACTGTGGTCTAAAGTTTGGATTGAAATGTTTCAGTCCAGTAACTCTCGCAGTATTCGATTGTACCATGGACATCGATTGTTTTTGCATCCACTCGGTGGATACCATTTCAATAATCTTTTGAGTGGTAAACTCTCGCTCAGTAAGATTGTTGATGATAGATATGACGTTCCCGAAAGAAGGAGGTAACTTGCTAACTATTTGGAAAGCGATGAGCTTATCCTCAAGTGGGTATCCTTTCTCCTGAAGTCTAGCTGCATGGGAAGTGATCTGGGTAATGGCAGGTATTGGATTTACACCATCCTGAATGAATATATTGTTATATTTAATATATTCTTCATTCACACTGGCAACTTTATTCGATTTGAATGCCAGTTTCAATGCATCAAAGAATTGCATAGCGGTTTTGTCTTTTCCGTATGAAATTCTAATAGCTTTTGAAGTGCGAAGGTGGAGGTAACCAAGGGCTTGCTCATTTTTCTCAGACCAAGTGTTGTAATTAGAGACGGAAGTGTGATATGTGGCATGATCGGTAGCAGCAATGGTAGGTGCCGCAGTAGTTAATGCTGTTACACATTTCTGAACTCTACAGTAGTTTGTGAATGTATCAGCAAACTCTTCCCATTTGCGTGCATTTCCATCGAAGATCGGGATGACGGAGATTCCGGCAGTAGAAGGAGTTTCGGCGTTATTAACCATTTGAGTATAGAGAGGAAATTCCCTAAGATTGGCGATAAGGAAATCTGAATCATCATTTTTGATAGCAAATCCTTTATCAGAACCAGGAACAACTGGTACATTAAATCCAGTGGGTGTTTTAACATAGACTGATTGTTGGTTGTTGGAGGTGGAAGACACTAGAAGAAATAAGATTGTAAGCAAAGGTTATTGCATTAAACAATCTGTCTTTCTCTAGATTATGAGTCCGTTTGGCCACAAACAGTCGTTATCAATTAAGATAACTAATTCCATGTGTCATGTGTCACTTCAGTGATCCGGTCTCAATCCCAGACTCACTATGTATAGTAAAAATCTATATGCCAATAGAAAGCTTTTTGTTTTAAAGTTTGTTGATTGATCAGCGTCAGTTACACAAGCTTTCTCACATGAAACCCGCAGGTTCATGTTTAGGCTTTGTCCAACGAGCGATCCCAAAACAACAAACTTATAAACTACTAAGCGTTTATATGACTGACAGCATATAGTGGAGGTTTTTACTTATTTAAATACGAAAGTGACCGTGACTATTTTACAAGCTATCTAACTTGGGGTCCAAACGGTTGTCCCAAGTGAATCATCCTTGTAAATGGATGAAACCTTCTCAGTCTGCGTTGCACAAGCGTGCGGGCACGACCAGAGGAGTAAGAAGTGTAAAATGTAGATATAGGGCTTGTACGAAAGTGAAGGCCCATGATGCTAGTATAGATGGAAAGAGATAAATGAAATAACTCTTGCCTTTTTGCCATATCCGATATCCACTGGTGAACTTCTCTATGTCCCGCAAAGGGTCATAGGTCTGTCCGCCATTGACACTGACTAGGAAGTCTGTGGCGTTCGGGGCCCATAACCTGTTGAAAGCAGGGTGCAAGGCTGTCAGCCTAACTGCACAGTGGTATGACTTACTTTATGAGAGACTTGAGATAGTAACTTTGTTAGAGTTAAGAGGTAGGATATTCGTATAGAACAGCCTGTCCTTACAGGTTGTTACTACCTAGCTTTTATACTACTTTGTAGATATAATAATAGGTATGTCGTGCTATGTCGTGCAAAGCACGTCTGTGAGAGTTAGAACTAAAGATAGTATCTAATGAATGTGTCTGAGTAACAAGATTCTTGTTATCTCTAGAGGTCATATAGCTATTGGTAGATATAAGTAGATGTGAGAGAATGCTCAGTCATCTACTGTGAGGTCTATAAGCTATTGGTAGATAAGTAAACTATCCATGTGAATGATAGTGTAAATATAGTGACAGACGTATGTACATGAGTAACTACTAATGTCTATGGAGTCTTGTGTCTAAGTCTTGTGACTGACACGGTCACATGTTAAACGATAAGTTCAACAACGTTGTGCTGGCTCACATTCTTGGGTTTCGCTTACCTCGCATCGGGATCTCCGGGCGGGCACAGCGTTCCTTATTTAATTGAATAGTCTTCATTACAAAATTCGACCTCCTTTATGTAATACAAAAAGCGTTTTTGATCATTAATGTGAGTCAGAAACGCGACAGTCACGTAGACAGTCACGTATCAAACTTGACGCGTACTAAGTTTACCAACTCCCACCGCGGGATGCCTCCCGAACTGTCAGAAATATCCCCTTTGACATCGCTCATAACCAGTAAGTGATTATTGTCTTTGATTACAATGATATATTGCTCCAGTCAGGAAGCGCAAGAAAGCTCCAGGAGCATCTTCCAGTGGCAACAAGTTGTTCCATGAGCCCATCTACATTTCAGACTCTGACTCGGATTCCAACTGCATCGGTACTTCTAATATATTGTCTTCAAAGCCGAAAATTCGAACTTCCTCTCATACGAATTCAAAACCGTGGAGAATCCTCACCTCGGAACAAATTGATTCGCCATCCAATTACCAAACGTCTTCTCAGGTATAGTTGTCTCTGGCATATCATGGTCTGTAGCTACAACCTGCTACCCTAGATTGTTGGCCGCCCCAAAGATTTGGTTGCTTTCAATCATCGCGAGATGGCAAGAATTAACACTATGATCGCTGAATGTTACGAAAGCAAACTTGACGTCCAGAATGCCGATGCAAACTGCTTGGGCCAGATGATGTGAGCTGAGCCCAAGCCAAGCCCTCTTCCATTCCTGAGTTGACGTATGAAAACCATTCCACACCAAGGGCCTTTGTAACTGCTCAAGCTGATACTCGCAAGAAGCAGTTGCAGCTGAACAAAATTCCTATCATGGTTGTAACGTCAGACAGGCGACCGCCGGTTCTAGACAAGATTGCCAACAATTTTCGCCTGGGCGGTTGGACGGCTTATAACCAGTTCCCGGTTCCCGAAAGCTTACGGCTCTGCGTCTCCCGAAGGACAATTACGATTGCTCGAGACATCGTCAAGTTTATCCATAGTGCGCATCATGGAGAACATGGCTTGGTTTTTTGTCAGCGTAGAAAAATTGGGGACATGATTTTGACGCAGTTGGGAAACAGCGCCAGATACGTTCACACCGATTCGAATCGTGAGGATACGGAGAAAGCCCTTCTGGAATGGCACTCGGGGAAGATCAAGGTTCTTATTTTGACGGTGATTGGTACTCTGGCCACGATTATATCCACACTGAGATCTTCCTCTACAGAATGAATTGGGACTTTCAACTATCTATAAGGCAGAGAGTAAGCCGTCTTCTGCAACCGGGACTGTCATCTTTGTAACCGAAGCTGTTTAGCTCGCTTTTTGATTCATGGTGAACCGCCGGAGGATCTGGAAACGTAAGTACGCGAATGCGCAATCTATCCTCGTTGCTAACAATGCCCCTACATAGATATTATCATCACGCATGTAGGTCTTCTCAAACTTCCGTCCAACAGACATTCACCGAGGTTGTGTAGGTCTGGCAGGGGGCGATGGGAAACCGGCTGACGCGATCCTTTGTGCGGTCTTTCTTAAATATGTTCGATTGACTGAGGTTAAATCTGAGATATCTCTGCACACAGACTACAGTTGCTCCGATTTGAAAGATCATTCCTCTGGAAGGATCGCTACCGCTAGACACCGTCAACACGTTCTACAGTCATACTGCAGGAACAAGTCACACTGTCGCCGCGTTGGGTTACTTCAAGCTGTGGGCAAACTTGAAGCATACACGAAGAAATGCAATCTTTGTGATGCATGCGACCAAGGATACAAATTCGTTGAACGCGATTTAACGAAAGAAGCACGCAAGGCCGCCGAGTTGATTCGGGAGCTAGATTCAAAGGACAAGACCCTGCGGTATTGCCAGGAAGTATTTGCTGGAAAATGCACAGCACAAGTGCGCAAAAACGGAGTCCACGAGTCGGTTCACTTCGGTGCAGGGTCGCATTTGCCGTTTGATTGCATCGAGCAGCTTTTTGAAGAATTGTACTTGATGGATATTTGGAAGCATTTCCAGGACGTCGATGACTGGGATAACTTGATAGTCAAGGTAACGTCTACGACTCACTCTCCAATCTTTGTGCTTCATAATGAACCTTCCATCTGCTAGCCCGGTAGTGCTGTTTTGCGAACCCAAGACAAATCTTTCCGGCTTACCATGAAAGTTCGCGATAATCCCCAACTATCACGGCGAGGAACCCCACCATCGACACTCCCACTGTACCGTGATGACTCCGATTCCGCAGAATCTTCCTTCACGGAAGAGGGGGCATTACTTGACAAGGAGGCAGCGGGCGATGGGAAGGATTGTCCTATGGAGGTATTTTCCGCAATGAAGGCGTTAAGGCTGCAGGTATTTCACGCCTGTCCCACTTCTGATCTTCACCGCTCATTTCCGTGCGTAGCTTCAAATTGAATTGGGTTTAGCTGGACCAGAGGAGGTTCTGGACGACCAGACGCTGCAGTACCTCAGTGTTGCCCGTCCTCTAGGTGTGTAGTCGTGGTTGTATAATCCCAATTCATCATTCATTGACCTGGTTTAGATTTTCGCGAGTTCAAGCGGATCGTCAAGGAATGTTCTTCCCTTTCAATGCCCGAAAAGCAGGACAAGTACGCCGAGGAAAAATGGAATCGGTTTGGTCAACGCTTTTTGAACGTTTGCATAGTCGCTCGGCCCCCTAGTCATGCAAGTGAGTGATGGAATAACCGGTGTCTTATGGATATAAGTAGAGAAAAGAGAAAAGAGGAGCATTAGGACATCTCGAAATTGAAGTTTGAGCGGTGACGTCCTTCTTTTCGAGTTTTGTTTTGTATGAGTACATGAATGCAGAGAGCCGGGTCTGGGTATCGTCCACCTACTAAGTAGTCCAGAACGCTTTTGAATTCACTCTCAGATTCTAAACAACTGTAGGACATTATACATGCGTCGTGCACGATAAAGACAGTGAGAGTTTGAAAATAGGATGAATATCCGAAAGAATAGATCATATGAAGTAAATCATGCAGTAAATCTGTGAAAACGGTGCGGTACGGTTATAGCTTGGCCTTCGCTGTAATAAAGCTCGAAGCAGCCTTTAATGATTGGGCCGCTTCAGCCACCATTTCGTCAACACTGAAAGACAGAATGGGTTCATAAACCGAGCTCGGCAGAAGTATTGGGATCTTACATTTCTTTGGCAGGCTTCACGTCCTACAAATAATCGATACATAAATTCCAAGTAGGAAATTTTTGAAAAAGAAACAAACTCACATTCACTCTTCCGGCCACCTTGCCCATAAGCCCTGCAGGAGTGATTAGTGGACCCAAGGTATTCGGGAAAGGAGGAAACTTACAGCTGATTCCGGCAACCGACTTTTCTGGGTGTTTCTCCAATTCAACAGTGTGTGGTAACAAACCTTTGGCTAGCAACTGTTCTTTTTCCTGGTTTCTGGTAGTTTCCCTGTTTAGATTGACATAAATGGTGGTTGAAGGGTATCACAGCGAGGACCGACCATTCTGTGATATATGAAGTCTTTCGAACACTCATGGGCCGCCCCGTGTAAATGGTTGTACGAATAGTATCGTCGAAGCCGGCGGTGACAACCATCTCCTTGTGCTTCTTAGGAGCACCAGCCTCCACACTCGCAACAAAGCGGGTTCCTACCCAAACGCCCGAAGCACCGTATCTGAAGATAGCTTGTAGCCAAAACTTTTTGACACACAGAGAAGAAAAGGAACCTACGAAAGTGACGCAGCAAGACCACGTCCATCGGAAATGCCACCAGCAGCAACTACAATGACGGGCTCTCCGGTGAGAGGGCTCTTCTTGTCCTTGCATAGGTCTACCACTGTAGGGATAAGGATGGAAAACGGTGTATCACCAGTGTGACCTCCTCCTTCACCTCCTTGAGCACAGATAATATCGACGCCTCCATATCAAATAAGTCAAATTTTACTTTTTGTATCTCAGAAGACTCGGAATTACCTTGATCCAATGCTTTTTTGACGTGCTATTCATAACCTAATCAGTAACGTCTTATAGAACGAACAGCGTCGACTGACTTTGGGGTGCCCGATCATGCTTCGGCGTCAAACAGGGTTAGTACAAGACCCAGGCTGCATATAGAAATATGTGCGTACTTCATCACAAGAACGCCTGCGTTGTGAAGTTTGTCGACGGCCCATTTCGGTGGAACACTACCAACGGAAAGCTGAGCTCAAAGTGATACTCGGAATGAGTGAAGACGTACCCAACCGCACAAACGAATAGTTTGGCACCGCCTTCAATAATTACATCAATCAATTCCGGTAGCTGGCCATCGGTGTAATCGGTGTTGGTTTTACGCGCGTTACCTCCGACCTGGGGGATGAGCAGGTCAATACCGAAAGGTGCATTTTTGTCCTCCAAATGGCTCTTGAGTTCTTCAATTGAGCCCTTCAAAAACTTTGGACTTTGTCGAACACCGCCAATGACTCCGATGCCGCCTAGAAGGCCGCACTTAATGTTAGCACAGGACTTTGATAAGTAATCCGTGACCTGCCAGAATTAGTGACCACTGCAGCTAGTTTCGGGCCAGCAGCGACGTTCATGCCTAGATGTGTTTGCTTCTAGTTTTCCGACATGGGGATGGTTATGACTAACCGAGACATACCTGCAAGCATAACGGGATGATTGATCCCAAATGCTTTTGTGAGAGGAGTTGAAAGAACCTGAGGTGAAGAAGGCATTGTGGTGATGGGAGTGTGAAGGAAAGGTGGGAGGTAAGTTATGGAGGGAACTTGTCCGGCCGGGAATTGAGATTGCCGACAACATCCGTCCCGGTAGGAAACCGCACCTTCCAGACTCTGACCATGTCATCCCAGGACAGCAAATGTCCGGTAGACCATGGATCTTCAACACAGGACCCGTGTCCAGTTGACCACCCGACGCATTCAACATGGTCTCGCTTTTTCTCATCTTCTCCCACTTCACACAACAAACCCGTGCTTTCATCAGAACGCCAAGTGTCGTCGATACCCCGAGATACAGATGAAAAATGGGTCTACCCTTCTGAGGCACAGTTCTTTGCAGCCATGGCTCGGAAAAATCACAATCCGCAGGAAGCAGACATGAAAACTATCGTACCGATACACAATGCGGTCAATGAACGCGCTTGGGCTGAGATCCTCAGATGGGAGAGTGGACGAGGGGGAGAGGTGTGTGGAGGAATAAAACTGGTGAACTTCAAGGGTAGACCCAACGAACGTAGTCCAAGGGCTCGATGGAAGATGCTACTAGGGTACGTTTCCTTCAATTCCCCGACTTCTATGCAATCACATATGGTCCTATTCAATAGATACGCAGCGCCCTTTGATAGGCATGACTGGGTCGTGGACCGCTGTGGAATTCGTACGAGATACATTATCGATTTCTACACCGGTCGCTCTGACGGGTCAAAAAATGTCTCGTTTTATCTCGATGTCCGGCCCGCTTTGGACAATTGGGAGGGCTTGAAGATGAGGGTAGAGCATTACTTTGGAAGATGGTTTGGGGCAAGTTCGACAGATGCAGTATAAAGCACCATTCTGTTAAGTATCTCATAGTCGAGCTCGAAAGCTATCATACGTCGTATACTATATCTAGCTTTTGCCCTTTCACGCCCTTACTTGATTTTCTTCTTCGGTCTTTGATCTCTTTCATCTTCACTAGTTTCATAACCGCCGTCTTCTGAATCCCCTTCCCCTTCCTCCTCTTCCCCATCCGTAATCACCTCTTCATCGTCCCATTCCTTCTCGTCTTCTTCGACGTCTTCGTTGCTGTCGTATGTGACAGCCTTTTCACCGTTTTCGGTTTTCTTCCGTGCGACGTTGCGTTCCTGCTCCTCTCTTCGTTGTTGTCTGAGCTTGTCCCTTGACGCTATCGCAGCTTTCTGCTCCGCAATTTCTTTTCGAGATTTATGCACTAGAAAAGGAAGCAAAAGTACACCGAATGTTTGGAGTATCGAAATCGAGAAACCTCTTACCGAACTCGTGATACAAGACTTGGCCTTCTTTTCCCGGGATACCCTCCGTAATCTTCATTAATCGAAGTTCTAGTCGTGGTCCCACTTCATCAAGTCTGACCGCTCTTCGTTGGCCTTTTTTATTGTTTCTTCCAACGTAGTCGTCGGCTAGGTTAACAGTGTCTCCGTCATCTCCAGCAACACTGTCAGCAGATGAAGCAGCGCTTTCGTATCCCGCATCTGGACCGAATTCCCCTCGCTTTCGCAAAACGAAATCTGCAATATCTTTCTCTCGTCCTAGATCAAGCATTGCAGTTGATCCTGTGGTGTTCTTAGGCGCAGTCCCTCCTTCCAATATTCGACGCACGCGTTTCGAGACGCCGTATGCTTTGACTGTGATTATATAGTGCCGAAAATCGATGGTGCCGCGTTCGCTATTATATGCAACGAGGACGACGCGACGGGCGTTTGAGAGTTTGAGGGTGTGGGGAGAGAGCGATGGAAACAGGGACTGGAAAGCTTTCATAATGAGGTTCAGATGGGGAGGTGCTTCGGACGGGGGCGGGAAGGAGGCAAGCACGAGCTAGATTGCAAGCCATTCTTAGTGTGTCCTCCGAAATTCTGATATTTCACATACCAGAGGTGGTGATAGATACCCCAATCCCATACTACGTGCTCTTTTTGTTATTTTCAGAATGTCCTTCATCAGACTATACCTCTCCACACGGAAACTGAGCGTGGGTCCATTCGATAACCGTATCAATCGTAGCGAGGGGGCGACATCGGTCAGAGTAAAAGCAAGTAAATGGGTGACGTGAAGAGCAGGAGCCATGGTCAGATAATCCTTTAGCTTATTCCTGGTTCTTTCCTGTTATATTTAACTAGTGATAAATCCAACAGAGAAACGAGGACATACTTTTAGCCGACTGGCGGTATTGGGCTCCATCACTTTTCGCATGTCGCGAACAAGTTGAGCAATTGAAGAGCCAACTTGCCCGTGTTTTATGATAAAAGACCTGGGATCTGAGTTTTTTGAGGCCTCATCCAAACTAGCAGCTCCTTTGAGATGCGTCCTGTTCTTTCTACGGGGGGCCATAATAGTTGAGGATGAAAAATATTGACCACGTGCAGGTGCACAGGCTCCCGACTGCACAACTGGAACCACTGCTAGTTTATGTTTTCCAGGCCACGGCAAGCTTTACTTCCATATGGCCTCTCAGCCTCCCGTTCATCAGCTCTACAAACGTCTTGAAACGGTCGGTAAGGGTGCTTACGGGTCCGTTTCAAAGGGCGTACACATTCCCACTGGCAAGGTCGTTGCTCTCAAGATCATAAACCTCGATACTCCTGATGACGACGTGGAAGACATCCAACGCGAAGTCTCTCTCTTGACGCAGCTTCGAGATGCTCCTAATATCACGCAGTATTACGGTTGTTACATGGATGGCCCTCGTGTGTGGATTGTTATGGAATTGGCTCAGGGTGGGAGTGTACTGTCGTTGATGAAGGCTTCTCCGGACGGGTGCTTGGAAGAGAAGTATGTGTCTGTTATCATTCGCGAGGTCCTTGTTGCTCTCAGTTACCTCCATAAAGTCCCGGTTATACATCGAGACATGAAGGCAGCCAACATTCTAGTGACAGCAACCGGGAAGGTCATGATATGCGATTTTGGAGTTTCTGCTCTTCTCGCGACAACTTCCAGTAAACGAAATACTTTGACGGGAACCCCGTATTGGATGGCTCCAGAGGTTGTCCAGACGACCCCTGCTTACGACACAAAGGCCGACATTTGGAGCTTGGGTATCATGATCTACGAGATGATTAAAGGCAGCCCTCCTCATTCCCACCTTGACAAATTTACGGTCATGGACCTGATTCCGCGTGCAAAACCACCTCGCCTCATGGATAACGAGGGTAGCAAGGACATGCGAGATTTCATGTCCTTTTGTTTGAAAGAAGTTCCAACGGAAGTCAGCCAAAATTCATTCCCGGAACTACTTAGACATACTCATGCCGTGTTTAAATCAGCGTCTTCCTGCAGATGAACTTTTGAGAACGAAGTGGATAAAGTCCGTTCAGAAGGTTCCGGTATCTTTCTTACAGGATCTGGTTCGCCGTTTGCAGCAAGCAGGCCCAAGAGCTAGTTTGGCCGGACCTTTAGACTGGGAACAACAGGAGTACGTTTTCACTGGCCGTTCCCTTTTCTTTCTAATATATATGCCGGTCAGGTTTGGTGATCGTGATATCGATGAAGAATTGTGGGAATTTGAAACCGTCCGGGGCAGGCCAACTCAGCTCACCACCGAAGAGGAATTCGAAACAGGCATGACAGAACGGTCACATCCACAGGCAACTATTCACACGAATTCCGCCAATCCTCTACCTTCTTCGTTACGAGGTTTGTTTGGGGACGACCTGTCGAATAATCAGAATAATATCCGCCCACCCGGCTTTGTGACACCCAACGCCGCCAGTCCACCCCATGCGCCTTCACCTTCACCCTTGCCGACGGCCACTCGTGCACCAAAACAACCACTTTTTTTGGAAATCAATGATGAAGAGAGAACCCATACAAATAATTTTGTTTTTCCCCGATCCGGAGCACGTTCAAAGTTGCAACTCGCCAGTAATACAAATTCTCCTGACGATGAGGCACTACCATCCCCAGAACAGAACTTGACACTACACAACGCTAGCACTATCGACGACCATTCTCCGGCAGATGACCGTGATTCAGACTCACCGCTGACCGCTGGCACCGTCCGATCCTATCGTGATATTCGCTCTTTACGAGGCTTGCCCGATATCGCAATACCCCCTCCTACCACCAATGGTGCAGCCATCAATATAGCCAGTACCCCCCCTTCGGATACCCCCTCATCAGTCATGTCGGCATCCTCTCCAGATTTATTTGCTTCAATCCCCCGGCCCGTCATCACACGAAAGCGCTCGAAGAGTAATGCGGATGGCTTCAACGCACGCACGGGCGGCCTTTCTGTACGGCGAGACGTGGACATGAACCTCGCCACAGCTGGTGCTTTTCAGTTCCCGCCATCCACCAAGGGCTCGACCTCATCGTCGACCTCAACCCCGGTGGTTGTACCATTGCAATCAACCAGAAACTCTCCCAATCATTCAAGCACGCAACATTCGCCCGTTGTCCATCAGGCTGCGTATTCATTGGATGCTCCGGGGCGTCGTTATGCGAACGCCAGTCCACGCTCTCCACCCTCTATCTCGAGGACTCGATCGGCTACGACACTCCCTGAAAATGCCATGGCTGCAGCAAGTCTTAGTGGAACAGAACTGGCCGATTTTCCCCTTGTTCCTCCTGTCAAGCCATTCGCAGAACAACGGAGGAATCGAAGCGGAAGTGACTCCAGTTCTTCTAGTCGAACCGCCATTAATCTTGGGACCCCAGGACTTAAGGACGTCATAAAGGTAAATACTTCTTCCGAACTCTATCCTTCTGTTGTGGTTCACGATGGGGCTTACAAAACAGATACCCTCACTATCATCGGAACATCAACTAGGGCTTTCCGACCTATTACCCCCTTCCCCATCAACCGTCGTCAATCCTCGAACTTTTGCACCTACACCCAGCCACCTTAACCCTTCGGTGGCATTGCCATCGCCTTCGATAATACCACTATTAAAGGAGAATGTAAACGGTGCGCCAGGCTCTTTTGCGTTAGGATTGCCACGAACGAGTTCGCCTGCACCGCTGGATCATGAAGTGAACGCACAATCCAATCAGAGCGCTACCCTCTCCCAACAGGTATCTCATGCACGTGTTTCTTCAGTATCCCACCATCCATCAACATCTGTAACTTCAAACTCATCATTCAGCGGCATTCCGGCCTTCACATCGTTTGGTTTACCAGTTTTGCGCCCTGTAGACTTTGGTGCGCTAATGACGACGGAGTCCACGCATGCTGAGTTAGCAAGGACAATTGAGGATTTAGCTAAATGTCTAGCTGTGGTGGAAAGTGGCCTTAGCGGGATTTTGGAAGTTCAGAATAGCCACGTCGATCCGATTGAGGAGGAGCAAGAGGATTCCGGGAATTTCAGTGAGATTGACGAAGATCCCATTCACGCTGAGGCTGGTGTGATTGACCTCGAGACTAACGTGGGTTCGGATGTTGATATAGGGTCTTATTTCCCGCCTGGTGCGGTACTTAACGAAAGAAGTGGAGGCGGGATATTGGCCGCTGGGTAAGGGGGTATTTATGATCATTGTTGTTCATCGCATATCACTCGCAGTACTTGACTCACATTGACTTTGCTCTTATTGCTATCAAATCGTCTTCTGTATGACCAATCCTGTAGAACTCCGACTTATACATACGAATACAACATAGCCAGTATTTGAATGGTCATAAGGTAATTATCAGTATCCTCCTCCATCTTCGGTGGTTCGGTGGGAGGCCATCTGCCGTCTCTGAGTCTCTTCAAGTTTGGGGCAATTACTGATGCCGTGGCCAAGTCCTCCGCACACGGGACAACCCTTCAGCTCTCCTCCCTGAACGGCACGAGAATCCTCAATAGTTCCGAGGAAGGGAGGCACCCTATTCAAGGAAGTAAGTTAGTCAAAGTATGGACCGCGGTTTAGTGTTTCTTACTTCTGTCCCGCTTCCATCAGCAAGTATTTGAGGTCAAGTAAGGTCTGCTCGGGCGTATTCATATTCACGAAAGTAGTTGCGATTCCTGTTTTCCCGCTACGCCCAGTACGACCAATCTGGTGTACGTAGTCCTCAATCTCCTTGGGCATTGAGAAGATGATAACGTGTTGTATATCGTTAAAATCGAGACCCTTGGAAGCGACGCCCGAAGCGACCATGACATCTTTGGCACCAGTCTTGAAAGAC
This sequence comes from Marasmius oreades, assembly GCF_018924745.1. Classification (NCBI taxonomy): domain Eukaryota; kingdom Fungi; phylum Basidiomycota; class Agaricomycetes; order Agaricales; family Marasmiaceae; genus Marasmius; species Marasmius oreades. Next base: position 1,886,970 of record NC_057332.1, read on the forward strand.
TTGATAGCATACTGACGCTCCTCCTGACCTGGATGTACGGATTTCAGTATGATCTTCTTGACAATGCGGAAGAGCATGAGCGAACTTTTGGAGCCATGAATGGCAACCGCCTCTACGCCTTTGAGTAAAAGATACTCCTGAATATCTATCAATCATGAGTCGCCCGAAAAGCTCAATTAGGCGTGGCCACACACCATCAACCTCGTTTTTGTTCTCACTGAATATTATCACAGGTGGCGGGGTTTTCTGGAGACACTCTAACAAATAAACCATCTTGGCTTCCTGTTTCACGTACTCTACGACCTGCAACACGTCCAGGTTTGCTGCACCAGCACGTCCAACATTGACCAGAACGGGTCTAATCAACGATTGTTGAGCAAAATCTTGGATCTTGCGTGGCATAGTAGCAGAAAAAAGCAATGTTTGTCGTTGACGCTAGGGAAGCGTAGGTAACAGCGCACGGAAATCGATTTGATGCTTACCTTGAAGAAACTCATTATATTTCGAACGTCGTCCTCGAAACCCAGATCGATCATCCGGTCCGCTTCATCCATACACAGATACTTGCAGTTGTTGAACGTGAAGCGCTTTTTCTCCAACATATCGATCAGTCTGCCAGGAGTAGCCACCACAATGTGCAGACCTTTGCTCAAAGTATGGCTTTGATCGTTCATCGAGATTCCGCCAATACACAGTACTGTATTCAATCGAGGTGATTTTCCATCTTGGGCGAGGGCAGCAGTCCAGGTGAGCACGTTTTCGTAAGTTTGATTGGCGAGTTCTCGAGAGGGGCACAATACGACGCCGACCGGACCCTCACCTCGCACAAAAGGAAGCTTGACTTCTTCCTCTAGGGCAAGCATTATGAGCGGGAGACAGAAGGCTAGTGTTTTACCCGATCCTGTGAATGCAATGCCAATTAGGTCACGACCTGAGAAGCTGAACAGAATCTTAACATTTGAGAATTCAAGAGATTCGGCGGTAAGAACGAACATACGCAGCTGGGATCCCTTGTAACTGAATTGGGGTCGGATTCGTGATTCGTTTCGAGCTGAGGTGCTGCAGGATGGATTCTGGTATCTTCATGTCCTAGAGAAGGCAGCGGAGTTATTGCAGGGGATTTTTTTAATGAGAGATGCAGCGCACCCGAAAATGCTCGATCGGCGGGGGAACGTCTTCGCCTTCCACAAGAATGTGATATCTTTCGCGGAGTTTTCGGTGTTGCTCTTCAGTCCTTTCACGAACGTATTTAGGTGGACGCCAGCTGGTAGCAAAGATTGATTGAATATCGACCAATGCACGGATAGATGACTACCTACCTTGTTTTGAGCGAGTCTGTGTACTGGATTCCCTTCGCCAGCTCCATGTCAGAAGCGAGTTTTCTGCGGCTACGAATAGCATCCAGAATCTCCTTGTCAGCTTCTTGCTCTTTTTGTTCCTCTGTCTTTTTCGCATCTGTGAGCGGTAGGGAGGTGAAGTTACTGAATAAGCACAGGAATTGGTTTGGCCATCCTTACCTTCAGCAGCTTTCTTGGAGTGCACCTCCTGGGCTTCCATGAGCAATGTCCTTTCTTTCCTAGACTTTTCTCTCCTCCTCTCCTCTTCCTGCTCTTGGTCTTCGGGTTCATCCTGTTCCTTCAGTGGACCACTTGACCGAGCTGGATCAGTGGAAGCACCTAATGACGAAAGCTTGGCTAGTTTCATTTGACGGCGCTGTGCGACTGGAACATAAGGTTCATAATCATCTTCTTCGTCATCGAGCTTGTAGGTTGGTGAAGGAGAACGCTGAATACGACGTCGTTTTGTGGGTGCAGGAGAGTCCATGGATGATGAACACCAGCAGGCTTGCAGGATTGCCGAAACCGGCTCAAGTGCTCAGCCTGACCACATGCAATTGACCATATGCAAAAAATCATGGCCTCGGAGGTTTTAACAGCAACCGCCTGCCACTTTCCTTATTTTTTCCTCTCTGAACCTATACCATCTTATGGACCAATTCAATCCTACAAATCATCCTCACCGACGATGTCAGTTTTACCAGTTCCCAATCCCTGTAACGAGGTATTGAGTCATTTCTCCAGTTAATCCCTTGACCGGTGAACACATCCTTGTATCACCCCATCGAAGCAAGCGTCCGTGGCTAGGTCAAGTAGAAGCTGTTCAATCTGACGATTTACCTCAATACGATGCCAAGTGCTACTTGTGTCCCGGAAACTCTCGTGCCGGTGGCGAGAAAACTGAGAAATATGAACAAACGTACACTTTTGTTAACGATTTTGCTGCAGTTCTACCTCCTCCTATGCCTCCTGCACCAGTCCCACCTCATCCACTACTCACGTCGGAACCCGTCGGGGGTGGTTGCGATGTCCTTGTTTTTCATCCTCGCCACGATCTAACGATCGCTCGTCTTTCTCTACAAGACATCCAATGTATCATCGCGCAATGGATCGCCATTTACGTCAAGAGAGGATCGGAGGCAGGAATCAAACACGTCCAAATATTTGAGGTGAGAAATTGTGTATTTCGAGGGAAAGGCGTTATTCAAAATTTCAACAGAACAAAGGTAGCATAATGGGTTGTTCCAATCCTCACCCTCATGGACAGGTGTGGTCTTTTACCACGGTACCAACACTTCCGTCGAAAGAACTCGCCTCGCTGGCACGGTATGCGGCGTCGCCTCAACCGCTCTCCGCAGCCCCTAAAGGCCACGCAGGTATGTAAATCGAGATGTGCGCTGTGGATACATTCCTTAAACAAACTTAGGCCTTCCCTGTCTCCTCTGTGAATATTCATTTGTCGAAGTAAACAACGCCGATAAGGAGGGACGAGTGGTGGTAAAGAACGAGCACTGGGTCGCAGTTGTGCCATGGTGGGCTACATGGCCCTTCGAGATTTTGCGTACGTTTGTTTCTTCCCGAGCACGTTATCAATAAAATTCATGCCGTCCAGTTTTACCCTATCGACGGCACATACCATCTATTCTTCACTTGACCGATGAAGAAAGGTTGTCATTTGCCGACATCCTTTCACGGATAACCAAACGTTACGACAACCTTTTCAAGTGTTCCTTTGCTTATTCCATGGGTATCCACCAGCGGCCTATTCCACATACATCCCCAAACTCCACCTCAGATGAAGACGACGTTGCACATCTGCATCTTCATTTCGATCCCCCTTTACTGAGGAGTTCAACGGTGAAGAAATTCATTGCAGGGTGAGCCGTATGCTTTTCTGATCTGAACACGGTGCCGATTTTGTTCCAACAGGATCGAACTCATGGCTGAAATTCAGAGAGACCTAACGCCTGAACAAGCTGCTGAAAAGTTGAGGGCTTGTCCCGAGGTACATTACCTCGATGCGAGCAACTGAATGCAATCGAATGAAGCATGAATAGTATTACAGCGCTTTGAATAAATGATGGCAGCGTTTAAGAGGGAAAAAAGAAATATCATACAGTGCCAACAGACCATATTGTAGGTTTGAACGGTTCCGCCGAGGTTCGTAATCATGCACCCTTTCGCGGATCATGATTCTTGAGTTCAGAAGCCCTCCGAGTAGTCCGACTCACAAATCGAATAAGTTCCAACAATCAAGTCGTGCTCCTGGGGCCCGATTCAGAATTTTTCAAGCCGACCGGACAAGTGTCACCGTATATAAGTGTGTCTACAGTCTAGGTCATCCATTCACAGTCCCCAGCCGAATGAAGGCGTCTGCGACAGCGATCCCTATTAGATAGATCCACCATTGAAGACTTCCTTCAACACTCTCAGATGTCTTGTTCCAAGTCTGACCTGAAGGAGGAAATCCCTGGCGGTCTGGAAAAGTGTTTCTCGTCACAGGTGGTAAGTACAGATCAACTTGTCTGCTCGGGGACACGACGATAACGCATTGTTCACCCAGGAACCGCTGGCATCGGAAAGGAATCCATCAAACTCTTCCAGCACACATATTCTTCAGTGATAGAGACTCGAAGAGGGCTGGTAGCCTTATTGAGGAAGTTAAAACGACCTCACCGAACGCACAGCTTACATTCCTCCGATGCGATCTGGGCTCCCTAGCATCGGTGCAGGAGGCAGCAACAATATTCCTCTCTTTCATCCCGACTCGCATGTCCTCATGTGCAACGCAGGCATCATGGCCGTACCTCCCAGTCTAACGACAGACGGATACGGATCCAGTTTGGTACCAACCACGTCGGATATGTTCCTCACCAAACTTCTCCATCCAACTCTCCTCCGAACGGCTGAAGAGCCCAACTCTGACGTTCGGATCACATTATTGTTGTCATCTCATGGCCCTACGCCCTTCGGGTGGTATCCAGTTCGACGGACTTCTTCGGCCCGCTTCTTTGGTCTCCTTGTTTGTTTTTCATCTTCCTATCTTTTTGTGAAACCACATCATGCTTCGACGTTCGACTCTCTTCTGGAATTTCGGTTTCTGTAATTAACATCTATCTCTCTGTAGAATACAACCCGGAGTTTGCAGGCTCTTTTTTTTGTCTTTCTGTGAAAGTTGAGCTCGTGATGTGATGTAGTATGAGGCTATGAGCTGACCGCAGTAGAAATAATCAGACGAGGGAGGTCTTTGAATTTTGGAGGAGTAAAGCGCGGTGCTTTGTATGATTGTTGTCCATTGCGACGTAGTTACCGCTGTCTAAGAGAATCCTATCGGCAAGAAGGATTCGCTCGGTCACCGCTTTCCCACATGTGGGCGTCAGTGACGTATGGGCTTGGCCTTCGCTGCGCTTGGACACATGACGGCAGCGACGCCACACAGCTCATATGATTTGATTTACTGTTGTTTACGCGTCTCGGGACGCGTCCTGCTCTCAACTTCCATCTCGCCATCCTCCATCCTCTTTCCCTCTCTGTCGGCGGAATAACTGAGACCATGGATGACTCCTCAGATGGTCTGTGCGCAGGATTCCTAATAGACCAAACAATGCCAAATGACTTCCAGCCTATATCAACCTGCCCTCTGGAATGGCCCCTTTTCCCCAAGTTTCTTGCATCTTAGCTTGATACTTCGTACTTCTGTACAACCCCCTAGCATATTTTTGCACTTTCGCGCTTTAACCCACCTACCCTACCTACCCTACCTGCCTACCATCATGCTTTCTGCTAGCCCTAACTGCTCCCTTTTCCGTCTCAACGACGTTGTCGATGAGGTCGCGGTACCACTAACCTCCTATTCTAGTGTCACCTACATCAAGGAAGAGCTTACGCTCAATGTTCCGATCCTCATGATCACCACCCCAGACGAAGAGGGTGCCGTGGTAAGTCTTCAACCTCTTCGTCGACCTCTTTTAATGTTGACATGAACATTCCCAGATGACCTACCTCAATGATGACTATGTCTACGACGACGAGTTTGACTTTGTGGACAGCGAATCCGACTCCGATTCCGACAACAATGTTTTCAGCGAAATTGATTCTGACACCGACAGGGACAGCGAGTGCGATGAGGACTCCTTGGACATCAACTCCATTGTCGACAAGTTCTTCAACTCCTATGAAGCCGACATCGAAGAAGAGGACTCCGTGGACATGAACTTCATTGTCGACCAGTTCTTCAACTCCTCCGAAGCTGACATCGAAGAAGAGGACGAAGACGAGTTCGCACCAATTCTCGATCAGTTCCCCGTTCTACCGAAGAACGAGTCGGCGGACGATAGTCTGAGCCTCGACGCCATTCTTGATCAATTTCCCGCAGCTCTGAATACTCGTTTATTAGATGAGGAGTTCGGCGATTCGCTTATGGTTTCAAAGGGGTGGACCGCATTCACTGAATCTCTCGGAGCCGAGAGCAAGGCGGTAAGTTGTCATCGCAATCCTTTGTCGATCCAATACCAATTAATACTGGCCCTCCAGACTGGATACAGAAAGTCCAAGAAAGGCGGCGCGCAGGTGAAGCGTGAGGACCCGAGAATGTTCAAGTGTAATGCCGGTGAATCGTGGTGGAAAACGGAGGTGAAGAGCGAGAAGGCGAGAACATCCAAGTGCAACGAAGACGAGGCGTGGTGGAAGGTCTAGGCGTGGTCTCCAGAGGTGAGTCGACCCATCACTTTGCCCGTCTAGTTCTCTTTGTGCATGCTGGTTCGTGTGCAAGAGAGTTGGAAGGGCGGCGCATGTCATCGTGCCCCCCTTTCCCGCTGAAGTTTAGATCTTCGGTACCGTTTTAAGCGTGCTTCGCTTTAAGCATTCCGCTTCAAGGTATGTTTTTTCTTCTCGGGTCGCATTCGATTCTATATACTGATACTGTCTTCCCTACAAGATCCTGGTAATTTCAAAGTTATCTGCCATCCCAGGTGAGTGAGTGCCTTTACTACAGTGTGAGTGTGAGTGTGATCGCCCGACAATCGACAATCGACATTCGCCATCCGCCGTTCGACTCGACTTCGACCTTCGACCTTCCACTTCGACCTTCCACGATCGCCATTCGACTTCCATATTCGACCCTCGATAATCGCCATAGTGAGTCTCTGCTGCAAGGTGAGTGTTGTCTTTGTCATGGCATTCGTGTCATGACCCCGAGATGGGTCGGGGGTCACTGTCAGACCGCAAGTTGGCCCACTTGCGGTCTGGCAGTGACACGGGTCGTGCCGGTGAGATTTCCAGCATTTCCCTGTATTTACTCTTGGGCTAACATTTTTATATGCCATCGGTTGAATCTACAGGTCTATCAAGAGAAGTTTTTCTGGTGGAATGAAAGAGGTTGGTCTTCTTCTACTTTACTCTCACTTGAATGTTACTGATTTTCCTCCATACGCGTTGCATTCCCTCTTTGCAATCATAAAGCAAACGATGTACGTCTTCATCCAAACTGATATCTCCTGTATTTATTTCTATTTTTCTAGGACACGCCGGATTTATGAAGGATTCGAGAATGAGCAGAATGGAAAGGGGTGGGAGTTAGTCATGGTAGAGGTACATTCCACAATACCCGTGTATTAATTAACACAACAATCACGAACTCGTTCGGGTAAAAATACGAAGCGACACTGAGCTACATAAGTGATAACCTACATTATTCGTCAGAAATACCTCCTACTTCCCCCAGTTCTCTTACAATAAACACACATTCCTGTCTAGTTTCGGTTGGGAGCTGGAGAAGACGGAGAATGCGGAGGCCAGGGGGGACCGTGTTTTTCAATAGCGATGTCTTCGAGGAGGCGGGTGACGGTTTCGAAGTTCACTTGGATTTTGTGGTTGTGGCTGGTGCTACTTGTGCTGGTGTTACCTCCGACGCCGCTGCTGCCGCGCCGCCTGAGGTGAAAGTGAGGAAAGCAGATGCTTTCCCTTCGGGTGTGGGGTTGTCAGCTGATGCGAGCATTCCGATGTATTCTTTGATACACGTTGCGGGTGAAAGTCGTTTGGAAGAATGCACCAGCCCGGAGATGAGCATGGCTTCGTTTTCAGGTGAGTTGAGGTGTAGGATGACGTTGGAGATTGATATTGGATCTAAGATGGAAGGCTTGAGTTATCGGGTATAGGGAAACGGCGTAGAGCTAGCCCCTGACCTGATCTGACGTCCACCAAACTCATTTGGTTGGGTAGGGTGAGTTCTAGAGCTGCACGTATTGTCAGAGCTGTACCGTCGTTGAAGCGTTCTCTGGCTCACTCCATTAGCTGGGGAAGGTTGTGAGAGGGGAACCGGGGTTGATGGTCAGTTTTGAATTCACAGAGTTCCGGAGATGAATGTTGAACCGATCGTAGTTGACGCGAAATAGACTGATTCCTGAAAAGTTGTTATTGTTGGGAAAGACAGTCGTTTTTGAAAGGACGGCACGCACGTCGACTACCGTTTCATCCACTGTTTTGTTGTTCGCTGATGTTGATTTTCGCTGGAAAATCGAATTAGAGGAAGGATCAGTAAGGTGCTTAAGCCTTTAAATCACCTTTCTTGGGTTTGGTATAGCGTCTGGTGCTTTCCTTTCTGACTATGGATGTACTCAGTTGACGAAATCTTGGACCTGGATACGGATAGCGAAGACGAAGACGTACCAGGCCAACGTTCTCCGCCTCCTCTCCTCTTTCTAGTATGGAATATGTAGGCTTGCATGTTCTCCCTCTCGACATGTTCTTTAATCTTTATAGGAATTTTGACTGGCTCAAAGGAAACACCTTCCTCAGAGGGTCAGAGAGCGGATAATCAGACTCAACTACACCAGCTGCATTCGAAGCAGCAAGTACTACGTGCCCTTTTTGTTTCCCCGTCGTGTCTCCTCGGCCCGCTTCTTTGGTCTCCTTGTTTTGTTTTTCATCTTCCTATCTCCTGTGCAACCACATCATGCTTCAAAGTTCAACTCTTTTGATTTCGAACGATCCATTTCTGGAATTAACCCCTGTCTGGGTCGCATGCAACCCAGAGTTCCGGGCTCTTTTTTTTGTCTTTCTGTGAAGTGGAGCCCGTAATGTATATGATGAGCTGACCGCAATAAAAATAACCAGAGCAGGGAGGATTCAAGTTTGAATTTCTGAAGCGTGGTGCTGCAACGCGTTGCTTTGAATGATTGTTGTCGATTGCGACGTAGAACTTGTCGCCGCTGTCTAAGAGAATCCTTCGAGAGATATCGGTGGTGCAATTGGCTGTTCAAGTTGTAAACCTCAATGAAGAAAAGGAAACAAAGTCGTTCGGTCACGCTTCCCACATGTGGGCGTCAGTGACGTATAGGGCTTGGCTCTTCGCTATGCTTGGACCCGTGACGGCAGCGACGCCACACAGCTCATATGATTTGATTTACTACTGTTGACGCGCCTCGGGACGCGTCCTGCTCTCAACTTCCATCTTGCCATCCTCTTTCCTCTTTCCCTCTGTGTCGGCGGAATAACTGAGACCATGGATGACTCCTTATAAGGTGGTCTGTGCGCAGGATTCCTAATAGACCAAACAAAGCCAAATGACTTCCAGCCTATATCAACCTGCCCTCTGAAATACCCCCTTTTCCCCAAGTTTCTTGCATCTTAGCTTGATACTTCGTACTTCTGTACAACCCCCTAGCATATCTTTGCACTTTAGCGCTTTAACCCACCTACCCTACCCACCCTACCTACCTATTACCATCATGCTTTCTGCTAGCCCCAGCTACAACTGTTCCCTTTTCCGTCTCACCGCCGTTGTCGATGAGGTCGCGGTACCACTAACCTCCTATTCTAGCCTCGCCTACCTCAAGGAAGAGCTTACACTCAACGCTCCGATCCTGATGATCACCACCCCAGACGAAGAGGGTGCCGTGGTAAGTCTTCGTCCTCCTCGTCCTCCTCTTTCAATGTTGACCTGAACATTGTCTCAGATGACCTACCTCAATGATGACTACGTCCACGACGACGAATTTGACTTTGTGGATAGCGAATCCGACTCCGATTCTGACAACAATGTTTTCAGCGAAATTGATTCTGATAGCGACAGCGAGTACGATGACGACGACGAAGAGGATGTCGACTGCCTCTCATCGATCCTCGATCAGTTCCCAGCTGTACCGAAGAGCGAGTCCAAGGAAGATAGCTTGAGCTCCATTCTTGACCAATTTCCCAAAGTTCCTCTGAGCGTTCGTTTAGTAGATGAGGACCAAGGCGAATCGCTTATGCTCTCAAATGGATGGAGCAAGTTGATTGAGTCTCTCGCAGCCGAGAGCAGGGCGGTAAGTTGTCATCGCAATCCTTTGCCGATCGCATACTAATTGATATTGGCCCTCCAGACTGAATACAGGAAGTCGGAGAAAGGTGAGGCGTGGTGGACCGGTGCCGCTGCTTCGCAGGGCGCGCAGGTAAAGAGCGAGACGACCAGAAAGTTCAAGTGCAATGACGGTGAAGCGTGGTGGAAAATGGAGGGCGTCCAGGTGAAGAGCGAGAAGGCGAGAAAGTTCAAGTGCAACGACGGCAAGGCGTGGTGGAAAATGGGGGGCATGCAGGTGAAGAGCGAGAAGGTGAGAAAGTTCAAGTGCAACGACGGCAAGGCGTGGTGGAAGTTTTAAGCGGTGGTCGCCAGAGGTGAGTCCTCCCATCACTTTTCCCGTCCAGTTCACTTTGTGCATGCTGGTTCGTGTACAAGAGAATTGGAGGGGCGGCGCATGTCATCGTGCCCCCCCTCTCCCCGCTGAAGTTTAGATCTTCCGTACCGCTTTAAATGTGGTTCGCTTCAAGCACTCCGCTTCAAGGTATGTTTTTTCCTCTCGGGTTGCATTCGATTCTATATACTGATACTTTCACCCTTTAAGGTCCTGGTAGTTGGAATTGTTTGCCATCCCAGGTGAGTGCCTTTGCTACAGTGTGAGTGTGAGTGAGTGAGTGAGATCGCCGACAATCGCCAATCGCCAATCGCCGTTCGACATTCGACTTCGACCATCCACGATCGCCTTTCGACTTCGACATTCGACCTTCGATAATCGCCATAGTGAGTCTTTGCTCCAAGGTGAGTGTTGTCTTTGTCATGGCATTCGTGCCATGACCCCGAGATGGGTCGGGGGTCACTGTCAGACTGCAAGTTGGCCCACTTGCGGTCTGACAGTGACACGGGTCGTGCCGGTGAGATTCCCAGCTCTTCTCTCAATTTATTCTTGGACTAACATTTTTATATGCCATCGTTTGAATCTACAGGTCTATCAAGAGAAGTTTTTCTGGTGGAGTGAAAGAGGTTGGTCTTCTTCTATTTTACTCTCACTTGAATGTTACTGATTTTCCTCCTGACGCGTTGCATTCCCTCTTCGCAATCATAAAGCAAACGATGTACGTCTTCATCCAAACTGATATCTCCTGTACTTATTTCCATTTCTCTAGGACACGCCGGGGTTATGAAGGACTGGAAAGGATTCGAGAATGAACAGAATGGAAAGGGATGGAGAGTGGTAGAGGTACATTCCACAATACCCATGTATTAATTAATAACTCAACAATCACGAACTCGATCGGCTAAAAATATGAAGCGACGTTGAGCTACATAAGTGATAACCTACATTATTCGTCAGAAATACCTCCTACTTTCCCCAATTCTCTTACAATGAACACGCATTCCTGAATTCTCCCCTCCAGCACCCCTAGCCTCTCTTCCGTATCTTCCCACAACCTGATCGTATCCTTCTCCATCACACTCAACAGCCCCTCATCTTCCTTCACATCACTTCGTTCTCTCTTCTCCAACACCGCAACCACCATCGGATCCTCCCTCTCTGCCTGCCTCCTCGCCGAAATATTATACAACGTCTTATACAACACATGTAAAACCCCTCTCTCAACATCCACATACCATAAATAAAACATCCTCGTCGGATTCCGATCTGCCGTCTTGGGTACTTCAGCCGTACTCACTATCCCATCTGTCGAAAGCGCAGTAAGAAACGAACGTACGTCTTTCGCCACCATCATCACGTTTTTAGCGATCTTTTTTTCGTCTAGTTTCGTTTGGGAGCCGGGGAGGGAGAGAGGAGAAGACGGAGAATGCGGAGGCCAGGGGGACCGTGTTTTTCGAGAGTGATGTCTTCGAGGAGGCGGCGGGTGAGGTTTTCGAAGTCGACTTGGATTTTGTGGTTGTGGCTGGTGCTGCCTCCGACGCCGCTGCTGCCGCCTGAAGTGAAAGTGAGGAAAGCAGATGCTTTTCCTTCCGGTGTCGGGTTATCAGCTGATGCGAGCCTTCCGATGTATTCTTTGATACACGTTGCGGGTGAAGGTCGTTCTGAAGAACGCACCAGTCCGGAGATGAACGTGGCTTCGTTTTCGGGTGAGCTGAGGTGTAGGATGATGTTGGAAATTGATATTGGATTCAAGATGGAAGGCTTGACTTATCGGGACGGCGTAGAACTAGTCAGAGACCCCTGACCTGATCTGACGTCCGCCAAACTCATTTGGTTTGGTAGGGTAAGTTCTAGAGCTGCACGTATTGTTAAAGCTGCACCGTCGTTGAAGCGTTCTCTGGCAGCTCTCTCGATTAGCTAGGGAAGGTTGTGAGAGGAGAACTGGGGGGATGATGGTCAGGTTTGAACTCACAAAGTTCCGGAGATGAATGTTGAACCGATCGTAGTTGACGCGAAATTAGACTGATTCCTGAAAAGTTAATATTGTTGGGAAAGACAGTCGTGTTTGAAAGGAGAGGAGGGCACGCACATTAACTACCGTTTCATCCCCTGTTTTGTTGTTCGTTGATGTCGATTTTCGCTGGAAAATCGAATTAGAGGAAGGTCGAGTAAGGTGCTTAGACCTTCAAATCACCCTTTTTGGTTTGGGTATAGCGTCTTTTTCTGACCATGGATGGACTCAGTTGACGAAAACGGGTAGCGAAAACAAAGACGTACCAGGCCAACTTTCTCCGCCTCCTCTCCTCGTTTCAGTCTGGAATATGCAGCCTTGCACGTTGTCCCTCTCGACATGTTCTTGAATCTTTACAGGAAGTTCGACTTGTTCAAAGGAAACACTTTCGTCCTTGGAGAGTCAGAGACCGGACCATCAGACTCAACTACACCAACTGCATTCGAAGCAGCAGATACGAAGTGCCTCTCTTGTTTCTCTGTCGCTTCCTGTCTCTCGACAGGCGGATGCCATCGATATGGCTTTCACCAGATACGGCCAGAGTAAACTGGCGATGATCCTCTACACGAGCGAAATAGTCCCGAGCTTAACTTCCGTGTCGGTTCATCCTGGTATTGTCGCCAGATCTGGCACGCAGGGGTACCACTCAGTTCTCGAGACTAGTGTATATTATCACTGGCCTCATGGAGAAAATTGCGCCGGAACAGGGGTCTGGGTAGCTACTTGGGAAAGGGGAAATTTGGTGAATGGGGGTTATCATGAACCCGTAAGGGTGCCGACGAAGCCTACGAAGGAAGCGTTGGGTGAGGAGTTGGCGAAAAGGCTATGGGAGTGGACGGAGTCCAAGTTGAAGGGATGGCTTTAGTGGATATAGATGGCCACCTTGGCTACCCACGCAACCGGTTCCCGAGGATAGGGGGGGAGGGGGGAAGGCTCCTCAAAACGTATTCAGCACTCGTAGATGCTGGTCTCGCACACGGCTTGTGGTACTGAAATATTAACTAGTCACTATACGCAGATATGTTGAATACATTCATACCTTGATACCACTATTCGCCGAATCAGTCTAGCCCCAGCGCTTTCCTGTCAACGTAGAGAGCATCATCTATCAGTCTCTCTAGCACCTCGTTCCTGCTCAACCTCCGAAACTCTTCCCCTCTAAAGGAGACTAGTGGAAGACCGCTTCGGAAGAATATTCAGCACTCGCCGATTGGTGTTGTCGCTTCGTATACTGCGAATCACTGAGAACGAGGATTCCTTCGGTGAGAACTTCAGTGAAACCCTTGTTGGAGTTGTATTGGTTGACATGAGCGGGTCAAGTCGTCCCTGGTACTGACGAGTCCGGTAGTAAAGACGCATTGTTATTGATTATCTCGATATATTCCTCCTTCGTAGGACATTGAAGTGATATCGAGCCTCTGACCTCTGTGTAGAGCCAATAGTCAAGAGGAAAAGCGTGACTGTCGCGTTTCTGACGTCACCTGCTGCACTTGTCGACAAACTCTACCCTCCTATTCCTTCAACTTCAACTTGCCCTTACTCCTCAACGTTGAGGTTCTTCACAATGAATGCGGCTTACTGTTTCGCCGCTTTCTTTTCTTCGCTATTTCGCATAACTTCTTATCTATTCTTAAGAGTGGCGAGTAAAATTGCGCTTTCTTTCCATTCCTCCTCTCCTTCTAAACTTATCTATATCAATAGATTCCAGCAAGAATAGGACCGATAGCTTTACCTGTCCTATACTTGCTAACGTTTACTTCTGCCCTAGTCCCGCATAGGCTGGTCAACCAAGGAAAAGAATTGAAGAAGGAGAACAAGAATGTTTCCACTAACGGGGTGTCTGTGCAGGAGATAGCCGCTGCAAAGCTTGTGCGTTTGGTTTGAACTACTCCTTTGTAATTATTCTAATTTCATTCAGGATAATGGGCGTAGTCCTATATCAGAAATAGTGTTCTCTTTGCCCAGTTCTTCCCCCAAAATCCGCTGGATCAACTTCATTATAAACACTCTTCTGGCTCTGGCCGCTACTGACCTCATCATCGCACCCTATGTGGACAAGTCGGTCGACGTTATTTTCTCCCGTGTTGGAGCAATATTTCCAGATGGCGTGAAAATTGTTGCACGGTACCCCAACATCTCACAGCCGGTCCATGTTTCATGGCGCGAGTTTTCCAGCCCCTCCCAGGCCGATACCGACTCTAAACCTTGGAAGCGAGGGCCCGCATTTAGATTAGCAGAAGAAAATGACTGGACAGATACCATCACAGTAAAAGGCCTATGGCCCAGCACTAGATATGAATGTAAGCTTTCGCCTTCGTCCCGCAATCTCAAATGAACTCTCCTTCAGACATCCTCACCGACAATGAAACAAACGCTCTAGAATATCCCTCTGCTCCAATCTCCTTCCGAACTTTCCCTGATCCTGGACTTCCAGGAGGTCAGCGTCTTCGATTCATCTCGTCGTCATGTGTAACCCCAAATTTCCCTTATGTTCCAATGCAATGGAGGACAATCAAGGGTTTTGACCTTTTGGCCGACTATCTTTTCCCTTCATCTACCCGCCAGAACCTAGAATATGGCAATTCCACCTCTTTAGCAAAACCGTCCACCGAAACCGATTTCATGCTCTTCCTTGGAGATTTTATCTACGCAGATGTTCCCACGTACACTGGTAAAGACATAGAGTCATATCGGCGGCTATACCGCCGTAACTACCATAGTCCCAGCTTTAGAAAGGTCTACGAGAAACTGCGTAAGTGCAGGCGTTAGAATCTCGGGAGAACACAGGGTTGACCATTCTTCCAGCGATTTTATTCACATACGACGATCACGAAGTAAGTGCGGTAACTTGATCTCTTTATTCCCACTCTCATCGTATCGTTACCCTCATAGATCATTAACAATTTCGACGGCAACAACAACGACTCAAAACCTCCTTTTTACAATGCATCATCGGCTTTCCGGACGTACAACGCCAATTCCAATTACGACTCACCGATAGACGACGTGTATTATTATGATTTCCGCTACGGAGATATCGCTTTCTTCGTTATGGACACACGTAGATATCGGTCTGAAAAGTCAGAAGATCCCCTGCTTCGCACAATGCTTGGTGAGACCCAATTATCAGTTTTACAAGACTGGCTCGTGCGGGTCTGTATTCTCCATCAGTCTTTTTTTTGTCGTTATCTCAAGCTTTGGAGTTTATAGGTCAACAACACTGCCACTTTCAAATTCTTGGTTACGTCGGTTCCTCTGACATCGTTGTGGACGCACGACGCTCAGCTAGACTCTTGGGCTGCATACCCTACCGAGAAACAGTCACTGCTGACCACACTGCATTCCATTCCGAACGTAATTGTTATTTCAGGAGACCGCCACGAACATGCCGCAGTCGAGTTCAACGGCGATGGGCCATATGTCGTCACAGAATTCTCAACGAGGTGAGTTTATATGCACCAAATTCCGTTTCCATCGCTTAAAACCACTGGAACTCCAGTCCTTTGAGTATGTTTTACATGCCCCTGATTAGGACATTGCAGTCCGCTAGTAATGAGACCATCAAAAAGGAGTTTATGACCGTCGAGGAAGATTCGGAAGGAAGGCCAGTAAACGTCCCAGAAACCCGAGACATACCTCGTGAACGCGTCCTCAATTATGTTGCGGAAGGGAACCACAAATGGTGTGTTCATCTAAATCCCAAACGATGTCAATTCTGAGTTCGCGTAGGACAACTTTCGAAGTCGACACTCGGTCCCGCGATAAGCCCACGCTTCGTGTGGAGCTAGTGGTGGACGGAAAACCGACATACCAGTACGTGGGCATGTTGAGTATTCTCTGATAGTCTAACATCGCCGTTCACTTTTAGATATGAATTGATTGGGATGCCAGTTCAGTTGCAATCTTCATCCACCGCCCTTGGTGCTTTCGTCTCCAGTGGCGTTAAAGATCTATTCAATAAACTAGGAATGCGGCCTGGACGATGGTTCTGATGTTGTTTGTAGTGCGTAGTTGTATGTATCATTCAATTAAAATTATTCTTGATAATCGACCCGTTACATCGCCAGACGTGCATCTAACACTTTGCTAAATTCAGAGCTGTTCTGCCACCTCTTCATTCCCAAGTGTCATTTCGTCAAACCCTTCAAGCAACTCGTCAAGCTGTACTTCAGGGAAATCCACTTCTTCCTCACTCTCCACAGGAGGATTTCCATCCACATCCATGGAATACTGCTTTTTCCGGCCTCCCTTGACATTTTCTGATTTCATCTTGACATCCACAGGCGCTTTATACAAGTTCACCGCACTCCTCAGCTCAGGATCTTCTTCCAAATCGCGAAGGAACAGTTCATAATCCTCCTCAACCTTCTTTTGATCACGTCCCCCCATCCTACCCACCACTCCCCGACCACCACCTGTCTCGCCTTCCTCACCAGCCTCTTTGCCGATACTACGCAATCGCCAATTTCTCGCCAATTTCTTTTTCCGTCTATTGGGGTAAGTCTTTTTCACCAATATTACGTCGGGTATTCGACCACTTTCTATGGCCGAAAATTCGTCTGAATTGAAATTGGCATTGGTGAGGAGGTATCCAAGAGCAGTATCGCCCGGTTGTAGAATACCCCCCAAATGAGTGCGAGTATGGAAAATTTGATTACTGATCCCAACGCCTTCGTAATCCATCGCGTTGTCGTCGTGTGCGTTCCCTGTCGATCTAAAGGCCCCCGCCAACGCAACTTGAGCATCAGCTAAGATATGCCTCCCCTTGGAGCGAGCGTAGTCGGGTTCAATGTCGAGGACCATAAATTCCACCAGATCGCCCACCGTAGCCAAGCACTCGAAGGGTGTGCGCCAGTATATGGCTGCGGTAATTTCGGCGTGTTGAAGTGAAGCCGGATCGACCAACGAAAGTGAATTGCCCACTCGGGTGCAGACGGTTAACGGAGAAATGCTGGAGAGCTGTTTTGCAAGCTGCCGAGGAATACAAACGAGATCATCTTTGCAGATCGGTGCGATCTCCACAGAATAAGTGTACTTGAAATTCGCCGTGTTCGAGTGTGTGTCCGTAGATAATAGTTGCTCGGAAGATTTTGAGCTGCAATGGCGATACCGATGAGACTGGTGAGAAACTGAATGAGGGATTCTTACCGGACTGGAACGACACTATTTAGAAACTCCACCATCTTTATCGCATGACTTCTCGAACTATAGAAGAAATCTAGGCCATCCCTCACTTCTTTCACCGATATTGTATCCTTCTGGACGTTATGCTTGAGAATGAGTTGTTCCAGGAACAAAAACGTCCTCTTGTGCGGAACCTTTTGTCGCACTTGCACAAGAGCCCTCCAGGTATTTTTTGCGGCGAGCTTCGCGCAGTCGGGACATTGACCATACTGAACGAGGTACTCGATCTCGAAAGTTTGTTCTAATATCGTATTTATGAGCACCTGAAAGTTTTATTTCAGACGAATGTCCCGTAAAATTATCTGTGAAACGCATGCCTCTTTTTGAACCGTGACCGACACCCGGAGCCTCTTTGAATGAGGTTCTGTCCAGATAAAATGGGCATCCGTTAACCGTACTTTGGTGAGCCCCTTGAGTTTTTTCAGACAGATTGCGAGCAGTTCTGAAGATTCTGGTCTAGCGATCACCCATGCATGGGGCGGGGTCAAGAACCGTTCACAGTTTCGACAATACGAAATAGAACCTATTGAAAATGATAGATATTTTCATTTCCACATACGATAGAGACAGGTAACGTACTTTGTTTCGGGATTCCTTCTGTCACGTCGACGCTACAGCCAGGTTGAATATTGATTCTCGCAACAGATAACAGCTACGAACGTATTTCGAAGGCAAGATACACATAGGTTTGCTGAATTGGGAACGATCGGAGTGCCTATATGAAAGATTAGACCGGAAGAAAGCGTGATAATATCATAAGCCATACCGCAATCTGCGCACAACACTCGATGCACTGGAGGTGCTGGCACAAATTCCATCGTGGGCAGAAAAGATGTGAGAAGAGGTGAAGGAAGCACCCGCTTAGTATTTTGCAGCGCCTATTTGCAGATGCCGCGTACTGACTCTGCGCCCACAACTCTCCCACACATGCTTTCAACCCTCAGGCCTTCAAGCTTCAAGCTTCAGGCTTCAGGCCCCACTAGAGAATGCCCCGAGCACGTCGATCGTGTCATCTCATCCTCCAGCTGATAATCTCTCGGATTGACTGGTAGCAACTCGTCCGTTCTTGTTCAACTACTGTCTTACATGCCGACGACCATAGATATTCGCTTCGACGGCACCAACACCCACATTCTCTCTGAAAAAGCGATACGCGAGGGTTGGGACACATTCATCTTCTACAAGAACCTGGTAAGACCTGGTAACCTCTTCATAGGCCAGTTGATCTACTTGCTACCTCAGAATCCGTCAATGCTCATGACATATAGGCCTGAACACTGCAAGACACAACTTGGGACGGGCTGATGTCGCTAGGTGGCTCAGCATTTTGGTCAATGGTACAATCACGCATCCACCTGAGATTTACAATTGCGCCATCAAAGAGGTAGACGTCTTACAGTATTTGCCAACTAAAATGGCAGAAAAGCCTATCAGTTGGACGGAGCCGAAGACCTGGGCACCTGGAAACTATACCTTGGAGACATATCGCATGTTTGATCAATATTGGACGAACACTACTCCAGAAACGTTACAGGTTTGGATGTCAGGTAAAGAGGTATGCGAAAAACCATCATATGTCCTTAGATTTGTATGGTCAACGACGCCGATTGCACTACAGGTTTTTCCCTCAAAAGACATCAAACCCGTTTATACCATCGAACCTGTATGTTCTTCCAACTGGCCTGCAGACGATACAAAGCGAATGCAAAAATCTATGTCTTTCCCCATGCCGATACGTGTCTCTATGAAGAGCGCCACCCAGATGTGCCGCAATGGAGAACTGACCCAGAAAATATGATTATTCTACCTTCGCTTTTGGTTGACGATTTTTATCTAAACCGATTTGGTTTTGACATTCAAGTTCGTGATTGATACGATTGCCGTTTTACAGTCCTTATACGGATTCATGTGGACAGATGGGACGGTTCGTTACGTTCCCCGGTATCCCTCCTAAAACGAACTCCCTTCTTCAAGCTACATGCTTGAAGACCACGAGCAGTTCAAACGTGTACATGGCACGCCATTTTAGGGAATGCTTGAGGGTGCATTGTTTCTTTGGGGATATCAGAGCTGAGAATGGTTTGGATAAGATTTGGGCAAGGAGCCAGGAGTGGGATGTGAAGAGGTTCCACTCGTGGATCGGGACATTATCGACGTTGCTCTTCGCCGGTGGTGGAGTTTAAATTAAAATAGCATCCTCTCACAAGCGGCTTTTGTTTGAATCTCCGTCTAATGTTCAACTGAACATGGTTGTATCGCAGCCATCATATGCCCACTTGCCTGTTGAATGCAGCAAATTAAAGTTCCGGCCAGCGCGAGAGATAGTTCAACTAAACGCCAATGTTGTATTATGCGCCATGATGGAGGTACTGCCCGCTGTTGCTCGCTGTTTCTGTCCGAATATCCAGGTTGCTGTTCGTGGGGTCAGACATGCACGCTTGCCAATGCCCAACCAATGCCTTTCAGGAAGATAGCCCAGACCCGGCCCTGTTCACAGTCAGGGATCTAGTCGGACTCATAAGCTCAGCTAAGCAGTTTATCCGTGCCAGGTCTTGAGCTTGAACGTTCGAAATTGATGTAACTTCTAAGTGAACGTTTCCAAAGGAAAGCTGACCTTTTTTGAGCAGAAGACTCCCATGCTTCGACGGAGCGGCGAAGCCAGCGCGAAGCGAGAAGGGGGGAATTTCATTCGCACATCATCCAAATGTTCCTAAGGACACATATATCTACTAGTTAATCGCCCAATACCATTTACCTAAGGATCCACCTAGAGCTGTCCAAGCCCAGTCGCTCCTTTCCTTCACTGCTGTTTATAGGATCTTCTTCTTCTCCACATCTTGTTGCCTGCGGGCATAACTTTATGTTGCTCACTACCCGCCTCCTTCCCGTTTTCCTCCATTTTCGTTTCCTCTGATTTCGATCCCTTGGCCTCGGTTTCCATCTTCTGAGAGGCAGAGTCAGTCTCCTCGGTTTTAGATGCTGACATCGTGGACGTGCGCTGGTGGCCAGCCTCCATGTCAACCTTGGCCTCGGTCTTCTTGTCACCGGGACCAGCGTGGTCAGCCTTCATATCAACCTTGGCCTCAGTCTTCTTGTCACCGGGACCAGCGTGGTCAGCCTTCATATCAACCTTGGCCTCAGTCTTCTTGTCACCGGGACCAGCATCGCCAGCCTTCATGTCGACCTTGGCCTCAGTCTTCTTGTCACCGGGACCAGCGTGGTCAGCCTTCATGTCAACCTTGACCTCAGTCTTATCACCGGGACCAGCGCATTCTACAAAATCAAAAAAAAAAAAAAAATAAGCCCGAGTTTTACGAACCACAGACAATTGGCAGGCATACGATACTCACGAACTTTTGCGGCGGCCTCCGAAGCGACTTCAAGGACATTAGGTTTTCCGAGTTCGTTCTGGACGAACCTAGAGTTGAACTTCATAACCGACTTCAAGGAGTTAAAAGTCTTGACGTCCAAAGGCAGGGGTTTCTCCATGACAAGGAATGTCAAGCCTTCAGCACATGGGGGAGTTGTCAAAGAACCGGTGTATTGGAAGAGGGCTTCCGTCTCGAGGGCTTTGGTGAGCTCGGCGAACTCGAGCTTGCCGGTTTTAGTGACCGTACCGGGAGTCGTGACATTGTCAATGTTCTCAATAACGGAAGTCAGGAGTTGAGTGGTAGAGCCGTCCTCAGTGAGCTGGAACGGTACTGCAAGGACGACGATGGAACCATCTGGAAACAGATATGAGCGTGATCCATCTCAACATGTACTTGGTAGAAAATGGTATTACCGGCGCCTTCATGAACCTGAAATTGATGAATTTCAACGAAGATTCAGATAACCGAGTTGACAGAAACGCCTACCATGTGCATTTCCACGGGAAAATACTCCTCATTTATACGGTGCTCGCTCGGGGTATGGAGGTGAAACTGCTTGAGCGCAAAGTCCTTGTCTTCAAACGTAGTAGTCCCGTTGGCAATGACTTCCAGAGTTGTT
The DNA here is from genome assembly GCF_018924745.1 of Marasmius oreades. NCBI lineage: Eukaryota > Fungi > Basidiomycota > Agaricomycetes > Agaricales > Marasmiaceae > Marasmius > Marasmius oreades. The sequence continues at coordinate 1,908,161 of NC_057332.1, forward strand.
CCCAAATTCTCGAACTCTGCCTCTTCAACATCGGCGATGACCACCTTGGGTCGCGAGGTAGCCTTCGGGATTGTATCGTCCAAAAGAATGGGCGACTGATTTTTGCCCGTCGCACATTGGGTATTTCCAGCTTCCAACTGGGCCCAGTTTGCAGGACCGTTCTCTTTGTTGTAGCCGAAGTTGCTGACCTTCACTTTTCCTTCCTCCGAAACCTCGCGACGGAGAAAGGAGGTTCCATGTATGCAGCTTGCTTGCGCAGATATCGTTGCGAAAACGAAGGTGGCAAAGAGAATGCGGGAGAACATAGTCAATATGTTACGGCCTAAACAATGAGTGATTCGGTGTTGTTATGTTGAATGAAAAGAAGGTTAAAAATCGAGGCCAGCCACAAGGTTGAAGGAAGGAGAAGAAAAGCAAGGCCAAATGCTTGCTTGAAGGACGAATGAACGAAGTCGGGTGGGAATCCGGTGAAAAGGCCAAAACAAGGTGTGTGGCTTTTATCAGTACCAAAGTTGGGAGGCTATCCATTATTTTGGTTCAACAACGATGCTAGGACGATGGCATCTCTTGGCGGGCTCGGAGAGCTCAGAGTTGCCCGGTATGGTTGCAACAAATAACAATTTAGTCGGCGAGGTAGGGCGGGCCTAGACTCAGATCGTCGTCCTACTAGGGCTGATTTGAAACTGGATGTCTTGGCCAGAGCTTGGCTGATACCGCTGGTGTAAGCGGCGGGAGTTTCAGGCAAACCCGGACGTACATTGCATCTAGATATACGCCGGATAAACGCCTGTTGAGGACGTTTGTATCCTGGAGAAAGAGCCACAATGTGCACGCAAGAAGTTTAACGCTACTTCTCCAAAGATTGAACGGGTGCGCTGCACAGGGGATCGGGGATGAGACCAGTCACGCCACTAGCGGTCGTCAGGTACACTCTGAAACTTGCCGCTGAAGCGCTGCTACAACCGCTTGACCTTGCTGGCTACCACAGACAAACCACAGATATGGAAGGAAACAGGCCAGTCGTACTTACCGTGCAGATTTTGGGCAGACGATATACTGGATTAACACTTTTCTCTTCTCCAAGCTTGGTCAGAGTCGGTCTTGCGTCAATGATATCCAGCAAGACGCACTCTACACAGGCAACTTCGAGATGACGATTTGTCGCCACTGGAGAGCAGAATGCAATTCCGTTAAGATATGAGGAAGTTTATATCCCAGCCACAGCTACCAAGAGGAGCAACGACTGGCCAAAATGCAAGTTGTAGGAGGCCGGGAGGCTGCCCATGTGAACGTGCGGAACAAGCCGGCTACAGAACTCACGGTCACGTTCACTCCACCTCCTGCACCCACAAACACCCACTTCAATTTCCCAAGAAGAGGAACTTCAAGGGTCGAGGAATTCCTAGCGATAAAGCTTTTCAATATTTGAACTTAAAGGGAACTCTCAAACTTTGTTTCCATTCCAATCATGGCAGCTCTGAAGGCTTTGGTCGACGATTGGATGAAGATGGATCGGGTACGCCCAGCTTCATGTTTCGCCTCGACCACGTATGCTCAGGAACTTTAGAATGAAAAAACGCGTCAAGAGATTCAACGTTTATGGGACAGTGGCCAAGAAGATGAGCTTGAACGACGATTGAGGTGCGCTCACATTCAATCGTTGCTGCGTGCAATTCCTGAAATCGTCATGATCAGGACTCGAATAGAGTTTGGAACTGCAGGTCTGGAACATCTCATACAACATGTTTGTTTCATGCTCATTGGATTGCAGGCCTTCGTGGAAAGATGGAGGCAGGGTGGTCACGAATGAATGGTTCGTCGAGATTTGCCATCCAGATCGTTGAACAAACCTCATAGCTGCTTGGGAATAGACCTCATCATCATCCAAGCCTCTCAGGTCATTCATCGCGAATCTCCACTCATAATCTGGTCGACAATTGACTTGACACACAGGGTCTCTGTCAGTACGTGATCGACAATGTACACGACGCCCACTCCAGAGGTGTAGTCATCGGTCATGACCATCGACATAATTCGGAACGGTGGGCACAACTCGCTGCTGTTGCCTTTATCGACAAGGGGATGAAGGTCTATCTACATCGTGGTTTTGTTCACACTCCGTTGTACGTTCCTGGGTACTTAAACAAATCCTTTTTAATTGACGCTTCGCGAATACCAGGGTCCCATTCAGCGTAAAAGACTTGAATGCAGCTTGCGGCGTCATGATAACCGGTATGATTGCCTCTTCCAAGATTTATCTTGTTTTCAGACAAATGACTGTAAACCAAATCAGCCAGTCATAATCCAAAAGTGAGTATCCGCTCCCGTTAAGTTCGGAAATTACTCATCTCCGTCAGGATGATAACGGATACAAGGTGGGTGTCTCCTGAATCTATAATCACCCACATATTTCCTGCTTCTTTAGGTCTACTGGGAAAACGCCATACAGGTGTGTACTGATTAATCAAAACTACTGAACGATGAAAGTGTAAGAGCGATGGCCATCGTTCTCAAGATTATCGAACCTCATGACAAAGGGATATCGGTTTCCATTCAACACAATCTCACTCCTCAAACGTGGTCAACAGAATCCTTGCAAAATTCAAATTGTTTAGATGTCACTCAGGAAATGACAGACGCGTATTTCCTGAGTATCGAAAACCTGAGACTTCCAAAGTTCGTATCGAATTTAATTGCCTACTTCCATTATTTTTTGACTTCCAGAATGAAGCTATTCAGCCAACACAGAAATGCGGCCATTTGTCAATACCTCGATGCATGGCGTGGGACATTCATTTCTTGCCACAGCCTTTGAACGTTTCAACGTTCCATATATACCGGTGGTAGAGCAGGCATCTCCCAATCCTGATTTCCCTACCGTAGCTTACCCTAACCCAGAGGAGAAAGGTAAGCCTGCTGAAACATAAACCTTCCGCTCCACGGCTTGACGAATGATTAATTCCGTTAGGTGCTTTGGTATGAACAATGATTCAACTGGTCACAGCCTCGACTTATACCAGACAGAACCTCGCTCTCGCAACCGCTGATAGAGAAGAAGCCGATTATGTGCTTGCACAAGATCCCGACGCGGATCGCTTCGCTGCTGCAGAGAGACAGTACGTTACCCCAAAATCCCTACATCAAAGCTTGGCAGGTTCCCAACGATGATTATAGGCCCAACGGACAGTGGTTGACATTCACCGGAGATCAGCTTGGCACTGTGTTCGCTGGTCAAGTGCTCCGTGCCTATGTCGCATCCGGCAAGCCCATCGATAGACTTGCGATGGTGGCGTCGACGGTCAGTTCGAAGATGATTGAAGCGATGGCAAAATTGGAAGGATTTAAGTTTGCGGAATGTCTTACTGGTGAGATAACGCAAGCTCCTTTGAATTGAATTGTTTGTTTTACGATATTAGGTTTCAAGTACATCGGGAATACTGCGTTAGACCTAACACAACAAGGATTCGAAGTGCCGTTTGGCTATGAGGAAGCTATTGGGTTTATGTTCGGTCCTACGGTGCGGGATAAGGACGGGGTGGCAGCTTCCGTGAGCGACAAATTCAGTAAAGTTAAGCCGGATGCTCATATTCATTCAGGTCATGTTCGCTCAAATAGTTACGATTCTACGTGGCCAAGGAAAAACCGTCAAATCTTACCTGGATGAGCTTTACGCGCGGTACGTGCCATCCCAGTATATTAGACCTCTTATCTTCGTTGACGCTCTGAAAAATACTTAGTTATGGATTTTTCATGGTAACTAAAATCGTGCAGATCAGATTACGCTCTACAGCGGTGACGACTTTCTAGACAAGTAACAGTTACTTCATCTGTCGGACGCCGACAACCATTGACAGGATTTTCCTACGTATCCGTAACTTTAATGTGAGCCTCTACCTCGCTGAAACTCTTTCTTTACTAACTGATGCAAAGACTTCCGGTACCGAGAACACGATCGAACGCTACCCTCAAGAAATTGCCGGGCTTCGAGTGACGAGCGTATCGGATCTTACAACCGGGTACGACAGTACCAATCCGCCCACATATAAGCCCAAACTCCCACTCTCCTCTGGACATATGATCCAATTCAGAGCTGAAAGGACATCCGACGGAACCAGGATAATTCTTACCATCCGGTAAGCTACACGAGTCAGCTACCGGTGCATTATTCTTCTCACTAATGGCTTGCAGAACAAGTGGCACTGAGCCGAAGGTAGAAATAAATTTAGATTGTTTCAAAAAAAATGAAACAGCACGTTGACAACATTGACTTGTTAGATCAAATACTATCTGGAAGGTAACGGGAAAGACAAGCAAGTGGTTGCTGAGCTACTGCCGTCAGTCGTAGGAGAATTAGGGAACGTCTGGATGGAGGCCGAGAAGAATAGTTTAGGTCGACCGTAAAGTCGACCGCCGTAGGCACTGAAATGAATCCATGGGCCAGTGCCATCGACCTCACAGTTGATTATGGAAAAACTTAGCTACGACCGATAGGTTCTTCTTCTCAGCTTAGTAAATTCACGCAGGCATACGAGGAATAAGTAAACCTGGTGCTCTCATAGATTGGCCGATATCGTTCATCAGTGCATCATCGTTTGCCAACCGTAGTTGGTTTCGCTGAAATCAGAGGTGTCGGAAGATCTTCATCAACAGAAGTCGAAACTTCCTGATCACTGAATCCCATTTTCAACCTCGAGTTGTGTGAATGAGTTGATTGGCTACTCGATGCCAACAAAGAGGCAGTATAAGAGATTATGTGCTTAGGTGACCCACTTCCATTCCTCTACGACGCGTTGTATTCGCTCTCTTTGCAGTCCATTCGCTGTTTTCCTCAATTTCGTCAACACGTGCTCGTGTATGTTCACGTCCGCCTCAGGCTCGTCGCCTTTGGAGTCAACCCCGGCCTCCAAGTCCTTCCATTCAGACCACTTCTTTATCCATTCATCCCCATCCGTTTGCGGCTTGACGGCATGTATCGTCCGTTTTTGAGGGACTGAAACCGCATCCGTTATAGAGTCCCACCGTTTCGGCTTGAAATTCTTGAATTTCGGGGGAGGAGTAGGTTCTGCAGAACTTTCCGAGTGAGCTCTCTTTCGCTTACGAACCCCGTTGTAGGGGGCAGTGCCTCCATTATCACTTCCTTCATCTTCACTTGAGCCGTTGAGGGCATGATGCACCCTCCATCTCAACTCTCTAGCCATCGCGGGCGCGTCCTTGATCCTGTCATGTGGCACTTGTTCTTTCGATTCCTTTTTTGCATTTTCCGAGCCCCGCTCCAAAATTCTTGTCTCAGAAACCAGGAAGTCTGCCAGTGCCACCATGGAGGTCAAGACCCTAGTCGAGAAAGCCGAAGCTCCAGAGGCTTTGAGGTCTTTCAGGATTTTGTCACCGACATACCAACACAGCCTGTGGCACATCAGCATCAGAAGATGGTCGCGCGATAGCTGTACATAACGTACTTTGTGAAAAGCGGGAAGCGAAATTTCTTGGGCACTTGAGTTCTGAACTCGATGTCCCGTACTCGCAGTTCTGGGCGTGAATTTGGGTATTAAAAGTGGTCAGTGAAGAAGAAGTGCTTACGAGTAGCAACGCTATATGAGTGAAGAAAGTTTCCGCCAAATACCAGAGTGTCGACCGGCGTGTGCTGTTTTATACGTCTCAAAAACGATATTTCACATGTGAGGGTCAGGCGCACCACGGCGTGTATCCATCCGGCTGGTATAATCATCGTGTTGCCCTCACGAAGAGTTACTTTGATGACTTCGTCGACCATATCACCTAGCCAAGTCTGATTTTGAATGTCTGTTCCCGACCAACGTTCATAGGCCGCTAAATTGGAAGCTGTTGGCTTTATAAAGTAGAATACCTGAAGGATCGTCAGAGGCAGAAACGCAAGTAGCAAAGATAAGATGATACTTTGGATCCCTCCATTATGTGATAATACACAGATGATCCCGCGAAGTCTATATGCCAATCCTTAAGTACCTATTAGCGGGTTCAAAAAGCATGGCAACAGTAAACGAACCGTCCAAGCACCTTCCACTCCCATCAGGCAGTACAACTGAACCTTGGGGTATGAATGACCCTTGCCCTTCTTCGTGCTCGGCCAATAATTCTCCACCCAATCGATCTCTCGCACTAGACGTGGTGGTAATATCCTGTTCGCAAGAAGAGTTCCAGATATCTCTAACGATATAACGTTCAAGATCTTCTCTCGTTTGCTGGGTTCCAGGTTGAAATACTCGACCCACTTTCCTAGTGTCCAGCCACTGACACTGGATTGTGAAGCGACATCTGAAGTATGATATCAGTAGCATAACGTGTTCAGAGGCTTGAAGAGTCAATTTACCGATGACTTCGAGGGGCGAGTTCTCCCCGACAAGCAATGCAACGTCTTCAACACCAAAGTTCTCGGGCATCTTCATACCCAGTCCTGCGGGATTGTCAATGACAAATGGCTCTGTCATAGCATATTCATCTTCCGCCAACCATTCCAGCCCCACATCACCACCCTTCATTCTCTTGAAGTAGTCCTCCTTCATCGGCTTTCCTTCCATCATGTGCATCCACCTGTTCGGATCAGACGGTATGCCTAATTCAATGTTGGCATAATCTCTTGTAGCTTTCTTCCTTTCTGATTTTCGAGTGGGTGCTTTATAAGTAATCGTGCGTCGAGGCTCCTTCTCCAAACAAGGTTTGCAAAACCTAACACGCCAAGCCGTGAGTGTCGCGTTATTGAAGGAGCTAAGACTTGACACACCATTTATCAATAGTACTGAGTTCCTCTCCATTTCCAACACAACGCCAGTGATACCAGACCTTGCACAAGCCGCACATTGCCCATTCCTCTGTGTCTTGGAGTTGTTGGTCCTGTGTACAAGCAGGGCATGTTTCCTCGGTAGCTTTAGACGATTTCTTGTTTACTTCATGTCCTTCCGTATCCGATGGTGAAGTAGAACGAGTAGAACTACCATTGGCCCGAGCTGAACGCCTTTTGCCAGGGGCCATAAGCGGAGTTTTTGACAAGCGTTTTGTCACTATGCAAACTGGCGCGTGACACCGGCCTCGATCATGTCCTCATCAACAACCAGCACTGGGCCTCTCAAACGGAAAGCATTTGATGCAGATTCGAGTCAACCCAATAAGACAGCCAAGAGTGAGTACTTGAGTAGCTGAGTGACCATCTGTTATTTCGACGGTGTTATTGAGCCGGCACTTTCTTTAAGAAATACACCCTTTCTTTACTCAGGGAACGAAGGGATTGGAACAATCGCAAGGCAGTTTTAAGTGGCTCAAGTCACTAGGTCCAAAGTCAACCTGCCTCCATGGCGTGAATCTCGAACCACCATCAAGAACAAAAGTTGCTTTTCTCGACCTAGACGGAACAATTATTAAGTCAAACCTTGGTTCCAAAAATACGTCTTGGGAGTGGTGGAGACCACAAGTTCCGGGAGCATTAAAGAAACTACATGAAGATGGGTATGTCTAAGTCTCTTCCTCTTCTATCGTCTTATTAAAGCATTCGTGATCTAGCTACTCGATAGTAATTGTCAGCAACCAAGCCCTCAAATCCGCTGCACTGAAAACCTGGAGGGATAAAATACCATCCATCGCTGCTTCCGTTGGTCTTTATACTTGATTCGTCAGGTCTACGAAGTTTTGATTGCTATTTACAGTTGTCGACAATACCCTTTCGACTATTTGCAGCTACAGCCAAAGACTACTACCGCAAGGTTTACCTGGTTTCTTATGCCTTATAAGTTGTCACTAAGAAGATTTTACCGATACATTTAGCCCATGATTGGCATATGGATGGAGCTGAAACGCATATTCAACGAGGACGGTGTTGAAATAGGTTCGTTCAAACGGCTAATATGTGAATACGCGCTTGACATGTCCGTTACCAGACCAGTCCTCATCTTTCTTTGTCGGGGATGCTGCGGGCAGACAATACGCCGGCGGCCGTAGTGACTTCTCGGGTACGGATCGCAAATGGGCCTTGAATATAGGAATCGCTTTTCATACACCCGAGGTATAGCACTCTCCCTTATCATGTCGTTCTGTTCCTGATCGAATATCAGGAATGGTTTCTGGGGGTTCCTGTCCATACCAATATTAAGCTAGAGGGTTTCCAGGTATCCAGCCTACCCGAAAGTACGCATACCTCATTCGTATTCAATCTGCTACTGAAATGTCGTTGTAGTGCCACTGTATACCCCAACAAGTTTGCCCCTAATACCGGATCCTCGCGTTGTCGAGATTGTTTTATTCGTAGGATATCCATCTTTGGGGAAAACCTCCTTCTACAGTCGCTATCTAAAACCTGCCGGATATGTACATGTTAATCAGGTTTGTACTTATTTTCTGAGCCGAAGGATAATTCATGACGTTCCTTCCCAAGGATGTATTGGGTTCCCGTGCTAAATGTATTTTAGGGGTCGAGCAGGCCCTCGACCAAGGTCTTTCCTGTGTGGTGGGTGAGAATCACCGTTTCGTGACTCCTTTTTTTGTTCGCTTGATGTTCTACGTTCCTCCAGATAACACAAACAGGGATGCTCAGACGCGGAAATACTACGTCGACTTGGCCCAGAAGCGGCAAGTCTCCGTCAGGCACGTACACTCATTCGTTATGAAGTTCCATCTGCTCAAGGCTCGGCTATCAAGCAGATGTTTTCATTTTTCAGGATCGATGGAATTAGCCTGGCATAACAATCTTTATCGAGCGTTCAATATGCCACCTTCTGTTGCCGCACGAGAGGTGATATTCTCCTGATAGATTTTTCGTCGTTGCTGATGCGAAAGATCAAGCCGAAACGTGATTTAGTTCCTTATCTGGCGTTCACGTCTTACAAGGGTGCCTTCGAAGAACCGGAGCTCTCCGAAGGCTTTTCGGAGATCAGGAAGATCAACTGGGTGTTTGAGGGTAATGAGGAGGAGCGGCGTCACTGGAGTATGTGGATGCAGCTAGAGGGTAGATAAAAGCGCTCGTAATGAACGCGATGTAGGGATTTACACTATCCATCATGGTTTCCCATCGAATCTGAATACCTCCTCCAGTTCCTGTGAAACACTGATCAAGATTTAGAATCAGGGGTGTACAACGGATGCCTACTGTCCACCATGGAGTGTCCTTTCCACTTCCCTCCGCTCCCTCGACGAAGCTCTCTTGCATGCCGTCCGTGACTTTCCACCATCTCTGAGTCTCAGGGTCCTCCGCCACCTTCTTCATGTCTGCCTCGTAATCCGATCCAGTGTATTTCATGGTGGCTATGAGAAGCTGGAGTGACGGGTAGTAGTGGATGGAGTAATCGACGATATGAGCCCTTTCCAGTGCTGCGAGCACACCTGGCCACACTTGTGCATGGATAGCCCGATATTCTGCTTCTGCAGAGGGCTTCAGCTGGTCACGTCATCTCAGGAGTGGAGTTTGGAAACGGTCAAAGGAGAGACGGCACCTTGATTATCTGACAGATGCGTTTGGTGTGAGGGACTGACATGGGGTATATTTGAGCACTTGATACAAAGAATTTTGATTTTAATACCCAGCTAACGGTCCGAACCGGACCATTCATTATATATGTTCGAACGAGTTGGTTACTAGTATTTTAACCAATGCTTTCCCCGAACAGAATCAAGTTTTGTTCATGAAGAAAAATTTGCGGAGGTACAGAATAATTTGGAAAACATCAGATACATAGATATCTCGATTCATCCAAGCAAAGATACGGCAGCGATACCGACGGACGATTTGGAGACAAGCGCCAATCAATTCAGACTCCGCTCCGTACTCTCGCCCGTCACTGCCATCAACAGCCTCAGACACACCTTCATTTTCGTCTCCCATATCACTTGTTACCAAGTCGTTTAACCCTCAAGTACTCATCAATGACTGAAGGAAGCAACTATGACTATCTTTTCAAAGTAAGATCACCCTTCATTCCTCTAATTGACACAATTTCATCAGTTGTAGGTTGTCCTCATTGGAGACTCTGGCGTCGGCAAATCGTACGTTTTATCCATACTCGACTGATTCTTGTCATTGAAGTTTAATCCTTTCGCAGCAACCGTAGGTTAATCTTGCTGTGATTGAGGAGATCAGATACGACAAAACCATCCCACAGTGCTTTCGCGATTCACCCGCAATGAATTCAACCTGGAATCAAAGTCCACGATTGGTGTAGAATTTGCAACAAGGTCGATAAATGTTGATGGTAAAACGGTGAAAGCTCAGATTTGGGACACTGGTGAGCCGTCCTATCCTATCGCTGTTCACCCCTCTACCTTGACTCTTCGTTACCTTTCTTTGTCCGTCATGGCGAATTTTCCACTGACTCGGCCGTTTGTACTTCTAGCTGGACAAGAGCGTTACCGGGCAATCACATCTGCGTTAGTGGACTGCGGTAGACCAACTCCCGCCTCGCCTTCTAATGCTGTTTTTTTTTGACAGGTATTACCGAGGAGCTGTTGGTGCACTACTCGTTTATGATATTGCAAAGCATGCAACATACGTCAATGTTACTCGGTGGTTGAAGGAACTTCGGGATCATGCCGACTCGAATATCGTCATTATGTTGGTGGGGAACAAGAGTGATTTGAAGCACCTGCGAGCAGTACCGACCGACGAGGCGAAAACGTTTGCATGTATGTTTCATTCACCTCACTTCGTCTCAAACTCGAGTTGAATGGACTCGTTTTAGCGGAGAACGGTCTGTCTTTCATTGAGACGTCAGCGCTGGACGCATCAAACGTCGAATCTGCTTTCCAGACCATCTTGACAGGTACGGAGTGGCCTTTTGACCCGCTATGAAATAACAAATCGCGGTTTTCATTCCAGATATCTACCGTATTGTGTCGAGCAAATCTCTGGAATCATCGTCAAACCCAGTCGAAGCTCCTGGTCCTAGCATCAGCGTTGGCCCTAGCGTAGACACGAATGCCCAGCAGGGAAGCAAATGTTGTTAGATGCAGTGTATAGGGAGTTATGATTAATGATTCCGCTTTTCTGTGGCTATTTTTCGACTTAGTGTATATACCTCTACCTTCTGCTATATTCCTATTTTTTGTGGGTGAAAGCGTTAGCTGTCAAACACCCCTGTACGGGTGACGCGGCCTGCGGGCTAGCTCCAACGATCTCGGCCCTCGACAACCCTCGACCTAGTGGGTAAAAAAGCAATTTTTTTTTCAAAAGTTTCTGGGTACTTACATACCCGGTACACCGCCAAAGATGGCCTACTTAGGGATCGTAGGTGGTGCTCAATAAGTATGGTGGTTGTACACTAGGATCGGAGTGTCGGCCAAAATAATCACTAATACCTCTTTAATTTTTGGTACATCGGATATATGCCCTCCTGTCACATTCTCTGGTTGAGTTTCTTTCGCAAACCCAATGACGACTAATTTCAATGAATATATTCAGCAGAGCAAAAACAACAGTAAAAGTACGCCTTCAATTACTCCTTAGGCTGACTGGCGACTAAATAAACATTTAGATATACATAATTGGAGATTCAGCGCAACAAGATTCGAAGAAGCTGATGAGCGTTGGCAAAGGTTTTATAGAGAGTGCCGGGGCATTGAACCGCAAAACAATGATAACGGAAGGTTCTGGTTTCCGATGACACACGACGCCTTCCGACCAAGAAAATGTTACGATGATTTATATTCAAAAGTGTGGACGTGGACTATGGAGGAAGATCATCAAATTCTCATTACTGGTCAGCCTGGTACAGGTACTTGGGATCTCCACTCTGTCCGGTTGGCTAGTCGTTGATTAGAAATTGCAGGCAAAAGGGTTGCTATGTGGTACCTCATTTATCGTGTTATTCGTGAGACGGATCTCCAACCAATCGTTTATGTGGACAGACAGACCACATACGTCTTCTACAATGGAAAGGTATTTTTCGGACCCACAAATGCTTGTGCTTCCGACGCGCTACCCAGTCCCAAGGCCGAACCAGCGACTCTCCTTGTTTTCCTGAATCTCGACACAACGAGCGCCTCTTTCTTGAGTGTCGGCAATGCATCGACCAGGCTCATCCAGGCCTCCTCCCCCAACCCAAAGAACCACCCATGGACCAAAAAGGACCTTCTTCATGTACAACTAGTGCTCCCTCTCTGGACAAAAAGCGAACTTGTGGAAAAGTATCAAACATATTCCCATCCGATAACCTCAGTCTTACTCGATGTTTACAGCTTTGAAATGGGATCGTCATGTACACGGTTTGTGGATACGCTACACGAATCCTTCGATGAACATGGAAACGCGAAAGAAGGTGTCGATCCAGACTTTGCCAGTCGCTTCAAGTCAGCATTGGAACAGGCACTACAAGCAGACACACATCTCGGCCCTCTCGACTGCACCCTCAAGTTGTCTCAGGCTGTCCTTATCAGTGCCGCCATGGCCAAATTCGGCTCTGTAGCCCGCGACGTCTTCGCAGCCCTCCTCGACCCGCTTAGTGTAGATGCGGAAGTGGACACCGCTGTTGATAAGCTCACCTTGGACGATCTACTCACTGCTTCGATCGACGTACTATCCTTACCTGGAATCTCACATCGAATCATTCTCGCATCTGCCAAGGGTGAACAGACCGATAAGGTCATGGTAGACCCAAAGTTGAGAATCACTATTAAATCGCCTGACATCGCCAATCGGGCAATGGGCCGACTGCAAGCTTTTGAAGACAAAGAAATTGTTCAAACCTGTGTCCGTTTACTTTTCGGCTCGTGTGGACGGCTGTTGGCGGGATGGGTGTTTAAAGATGTTGCACCGCGACTCCTCAAAACATCCCAGAAGGACATCCCGTTGGTTCCTATGGTTCCTACAGATTCCAAGACTACCTCCAATCCAACGTTCGCCACACCAAAAGATCTCAAAGCTGGGAACACAGTTTTACCGTCCAAGTTAAAGGTTGAAAAAATGTCCTTCAAATCAAGCAACTGGAAGAACGTTCCTAGAGACATTTATCTTTTCTCCGACGTCTGTAACACACCGCTGATGGACGGCATTCTTATCCAAACCAAGGGTCGAACTTTTATACTATGGGTTCTTCAACTCCCAGTGGCTGAAGGTTGTCATTACGGTTCCAAGGAAGGATATCCACTCATAGATGAGATCAAGCAATCCCTACTCTCCAAACCGAATCATACTGTTCAAACCCGCTACGTGCTTATAAAACCAACTTCTTCTGATTATTCTTTCGGGGCGAAGGCATCTGCGTTTTGGAAGATGCCTGAAGGTTGGATAAAACGCAAAGGCGTCGTATTTTGCGCTTATCTCCGACTCCAGTGAGTCGAAACCTATATAAAACTATTATCATTATGATTATCCATAATTTTCCAACCGATTGTTTCGGGGAAAAGGCACTTACGTGGTGGGGGATGCCTGAAGGTTGGAGAAGACGCAAAGGCGACCAAAACTCATTCAGTGAACTTTATGCACTCCATTCTAAACAGACTTCGTTATTGTAGCACGTCTTGTTCAGAGTTTTTCTTTTTCTAAATTTCCCCCCTACTGCTTGAAATTTGAACTCGATTTGCATGTGGTCCTTGTCGAGGACTTTTCTGATTCACTCACTGCAGCCCAGGCTGATACTAGGCAGGTAGAATAAACGAATACTAGAGTCAGTCGCGTTTATGAACATGCCCTTGTGGAAGAAGAAACACGACGGCGCGCGAAGTACGAGGTCAATGGGTTCGGGAAATATATTCGCATTTTTCTGGAGAATCAAGTATTAGACTAATTCTGTTATCCTTGGCTTAACTATGGATAATGGCGCATGTCTACGGATAGTCCGGCGGAGTTCAAGTTCTCAAAACAGAAGAAGGGAAAAAGAAAGAGAAAGAGAAGTTCGAAGATTACCTCGACGAAATCCTGTAGAGTACAACTGACATTGAGTATCTCCTCACTTCATAATTCTAACACAAATGCTCGCGATTGGTGTTAATTAACATGGGTGTATTGTGATATCTACCTCTACCACGACAACTAATTGACTCTCGACCTCATTCCATTCAGCTCATTTTCGAATCCCCTTCACAATGCTAAGGAGCGTCCTAGAAAAAACAGAAATAAGTAAAGGGAGATCTCATTTCGATCTGATGAACTCACATCGTTCGCTTCATGATTCAAGGGATGAGCGTTGATGCAGAAAGAAGGTAAATCAGCCATCATTCGAGTGAGAGTAAAAAAGAAGCAAACCAACCTCTTTCACTCCACCAGAAAAACTTCCCTCGATAGACCTGTAGATTCAAACGATGGCATATAAAAATGTTAGCCCAATAATAAATATAGAGAAATGTTGGGAATCTTACCGGCACGACCCGTGTCACTGTCAGACCGCAAGTGGGCCAACTTGCAGTCTGACAGTGACCCCCGACCCATCTCGGGGTCATGGCACGAATGCCATGACAAAGACAACACTCACCTCGCACCAAAGACTCACTATGGCGATTATCGAATGGCGATCGTCGAAGGTCGAAGTCGAATGTCGAATGTCGAAGTCGAAAGGTGATCGTGGAAGGTCGAAGTCGAATGTCGAACGGCGATTGGCGATTGACGATTGTCAGGCGATCTCACTCACTCATTCACACTCACACTGTAGCAAAGGCACTCACTCACCTGGGATGGCAAATAACTTCCAAACTACCAGGATCTTATAGGGAAGACGGTATCAGTATATAGAATCGAATGCGACCCGAGAGGAAAAAACATACCTTGAAGCGGAGTGCTTGAAGCGAACCACATTTAAAGTGGTACGGAAGATCTAAACTTCAGCGGAGAAGGGGGGGCACGATGACGTGCGCCGCCCCTCCAATCTCTTGTACACGAACCAGCATGCACAAAGAGAACTAGACGGGGAAAGTGATGGGAGGACTCACCTCTGGCGACCACCGCTTAAAACTTCCACCACGCCTTGCCGTCGTTGCACTTGAACTTTCTCGCCTTCTCGCTCTTCGCCTGCATGCCCTCCATTTTCCACCACGCTTCACCGTCATTGCACTTGAACTTTCTGGTCGTCTCGCTCTTTACCTGCGCGACCTGCGAAGCAGCGGCACCGGTCCACCACGCCTCACCTTTCTCCGACTTCCTGTATTCAGTCTGGATGGCCAATATTAATTAGTATCAGATCGGCAAAGGAGTGCGATGACAACTTACCGCCTTGCTCTCGGCTTCGAGAGACTCGATCAATTTGCTCCATCCATTTGAGAGCATAAGCGATTCGCCTTGGTCCTCATCTACTAAACGAACGCTCAGAGGAACTTTAGGAAATTGGTTAATAATGGAGCTCAAGCTATCATCCTCCGACTCGCTCTTCGGTACAGCTGGGAACTGATCGAGGATCGATGAGAGGTCGTCGTCGTCCTCTTCTTCGGTGTCAGCTTCGGAAGAGTTGAAGTACTGGTCGACAATGAAGTTGACGTCCATGGAATCCTCTTCGTCGTACTCGCTGTCGCTATCAGAATCGCTTTCGCTGAAAACATTGTTGTCAGAATCGGAGTCGGATTCGCTATCCGCAAAGTCAAACTCGTCGTCGTAGACGTAGTCATCATTGAGGTAGGTCATCTGAGACAATGTTCAGGTCAACATTGAAAGAGGACGACGAGGAGGACGAAGACTTACCACGGCACCCTCTTCGTCTGGGGTGGTGATCATGAGGATCGGAACGTCGAGTGTAAGCTCATCCTTGAGGTAGGCGATGCTAGAATAGGAGGTTAGTGGTACCGCGACCTCATCAACAACGTCGGCGGGACGGAAAAAGGAGCAGTTATAGCTGGGGCTAGCAGAAAGCATGATGGTAATAGGTAGGTAGGGTGGGTAGGGTAGGTGGGTTATAGCGCGAAAGTGCAAAAATATGCTAGGGGGTTGTACAGAAGTACGAAGTATCAAGCTAAGTTGCAAGAAACTTGGGGAAAAGGGGGCATTCCAGAGGGCAGGTTGATATAGGCTGGAAGTCATTTGGCTTTGTTTGGTCTATTAGGAATCATGCGCACAGACCACCTAAGGAGTCATCCATGGTCTCAGTTATTCCGCCGACACAGAGGGAAAGAGGAAAGAGGATGGCAAGATGGAAGTTGAGAGCAGGACGCGTCCCGAGACGCGTAAACAACAGTAAATCAAATCATATCCGCTGTGTGGCGTCGCTGCCGTCATGTGTCCAAGGCGAAGGCCAAGCCGTATACGTCACTGACGCCCACATGTGGGAAAGCGGTGAGTCGTGACCGAGCGAATCCTTGTTCTCTTACCGATAGGATTCTCTTAGACAGTGGCGACAAGCTCTACGTCGCAATGAACAACAATCATTCAAAGCACCACGCTTTACTCCTCCCAAATTCAAAGACCTCCTTCGTTTGATTATTTCTACTGCGGTCAGCTCATACAGACCGACCAAAAAAAGAGCCTGAAAACTCTGGGTTGCGTTCGACAAAGACAGGGGTTAACTCCAGAAATGGATCGTTCGACAATCGAAAAAGCGTTGAATGTTGGAGGGTGGAGTTTGATGTGGTTGCACAGAAAGATATGAAGACGAAAAGCAAATCAAGGAGACCAAAGAAGCGGGCCGAAGAGGAGACAAGAAGCGACGGAGAAACAAAAGGGCACTTAAGCGTACTTCTGATGATTCGGTCTCTGACTGAGGACGAAGGTGTTTCCTTTGAGCAAGTCGAATTTCCCTGTTTACGAACTTTCAGCCATACTTACTCGATCTAGGCCTATCTCATGAAGTTGGATTTACTCTTGGATAATGTGGACTTTCTAGAGACTGGAGACTTTCTGGCCACAATGACAACCATGATACCAATATTTGAAGAACATCCACGAGGGAGAAAGAGATCTTTGACCCGCCTGAACCTGATTAGCGTGTTTACAGTGTTAACGTCATACAAGATGATAAAGGCGAGTTTAGTTTGTCCTTCTTCACCTTTCCTTATTTGCTGAACTGATTTGTACAGATGGGCATATAGTTTTATCGGATCCGAGTTCGATGCACAAGCCTGAAGGGAGTCTCGTGGTTTATAACTGGGAGGGCATGCTAGGATGGCGCAGGAAGATGGAAATCGAGCGGAAACAGTAGTGAAAAGGAGAAGTGAGTAGATCGTTCCATAGCCTGAATCGCCACCATGACTGAAAGGAAATCAAAGCGCTGCCCTGTACCGTTATCGATTTCCGGAATTCGGATTCTAACCCCTGATATCTATGAACGTGAACGTCCAAACAGAAGTCGTCACTCGAAATTGGCAAATGCTTCGAGCCAGAGATCACCTCAGGAGTTGCAAGGAAGTGAGTCACGAGGAGTATCATCGCCGTCTCGAACTTCTTCGACGGGTCATCTGAGGGGTGAACGTTGAACGTTAGGTTCGGTAATGGTGGCTCAGATGCGATCTCATTCGCCTCCAGCTCACCGATGCACGACTCCAGTCTCCTATAGACTCAAAGTCGTGCAACCTCGTTGCTCTCGTTAACCACCGACTACACGGATCTGGAACTCCCGTCCCTATCTGATTCGTTTTTCCTTCTGCCTTTTTCTTCCAGCTGCTAAAGAAATGGGCTAACCTTCCGAGAGTAATACTAGCCAACTTCGGGTAAGCATCTGAACGGGTATCCTTAACTAGCGCGTCTTGACAGACCCACAGAGGCCACTGTCGGTTGTACATCTCGACGGGTTTCTCTTAACGACCGGAAAGAAAATATCGGAAAGCCGCTTGAATCCTGCCAGTGGCTACGGCGCCTACACCGTTGATCCCAAACTATATCGGGTATACCAGAAGTGACGAAGAAGGTGTTCGTGGTGTCTGAGGGGAAACGGGGCTACAGGACTGGTGACCTTGTCAGGACTCAGAATGATGCCTGTGGGTCGAAACGCAAATCAAGTCGCGAGGGGTTCGTATCGAGTCCGAAGGCATTTCCAACGTTCTCCGTTCTGCTGTCGACGCCGAAGTGGATGCTGCGACAATGATAGCTACGCACCCGGAGATTTCGGCGGCGTCGAGTGAATTGTTGGTCTCGATTGTGGCCATCCATGATTCATCGATCACTTTCCAACGATGACGAACGAAGGTCCCACCCCGCGATTTTGACGGATGAGATGATTGTGAAGAAGATGAAAGACAAGTCGGAAAAAGAGTTATCGGTGTATATGGAACCGAGTTATATCATTCCGTTGGGTTGGCTTCCGTTGAACTTGAACGGAAAGGTTGAGAGCAAGGTGCTCATGACTCCGTTTAGGCATATGGGAATGGTGAAAATTGAAGTGCCAGGGGACGGTGGTCTGGATAGGGCCGCAATGGAGACAGAGTTTCACATCATGGAAATAATCTGAAGGGTTACCAGCGATGACCGTAGAACTGAGTAGCACATCATCAAACAAATCTATTCGAGTGTGGCTTCGATCCGTTGAAATGCTTTGACGGGGGAGCTAAGGAAGGTGTTTGCGATCGGAGTCAATGGACGCCTAGAGGCGTCTCTGCATGAGCAACGATGACACGAATGCCCAGCAGGAAAGCAAGCGTTGATTAATGATTCCTGCCTTCTGTTTCTGTGGCTATGTTTCAACTTGGTGAGGGTATATATACCTCAGCCTTGCAGACATACATAGTCATCCACACATTCCTCTACGGAATATTCTTCCTCCTCAACCTGGCCTCTGTTTGGTTCGTATGGTTTCCCCTGCAACGCAGAGCTGAACGTGGTGTTGCGGCGCTTAAGAGCCTATGTTTATTGGGGCCGTCATTCTTTTCGCGACCGTAACTGCAGTACTACCTTCTATAGATATGAGTCCATATTAACGTAGAAACATACACTAGGTATCTACATACCACAATTGGAAGGGAGGAAGTGTACAGAACGAGTCCAATCAGTGAAAGAGGTTGAAGAGCATGATGACGCGCGATCTCGGGACCTAGTACTCGGCTCGCGCAAGCTGCCAAACACAGTACTTAAATGATTGACTCATGAATTCATACATACCCCATGGCATTCATGTTGATTTCGGTTCGCACCCGCAACTTAAGCTTCAAGTCTATAAGATATTTATCAAAACGGCCATTGAGTCCCCGCTGGTTAACAAGCTTCGGAGTCTTGCCTTAGCCTAGCCATCGTCGACTTTTAATCTTTAAAGTCTCGCAACATCGTCGAAAAAGAGCACTCGCCGATTATCAACGGCTCTTTGTTGGGAGAGTGCAATGCAAAGTTTTCATCAGGGCGGGATATTACAGGTGGTAATGAAGACCACGATGGAGAGGTACGTTTCGCTCGTGCAGAGAACTTTCTGAATACTCAGAGAGAATAGGCATTTCCTACTCGATACGGCCCTCATTCCAGCATACTCCAGTATCGTTTCAATCGTTCTCTTACCAATCATGGCCTATTGGAAGGCACGAAAACAAAAGAACAGACCTGAACGCCTCGAAAAGTACGGAGGGATCGTCAAATTGTGGCTTGAATGGCTTCGAGTCGTTCTCTCGGTGGTGCTCGTGTGCCTTGCTTCTGCGAAGAACCTCAGTTTTAACGTCCCGGACCTTCATATTGTGGGAATATCCCCGACTTGACGCGTTTTTTTTTTCGAACTGAACCGCGCCTAGATGTACATTCTCCTGCTTTCAGTGATGGCTGTCGCCTCGCCGCAATGGAATGCACTGGTCACGAAGCATGTCGACATTTTGCTTTTAGTGACCGTGATGGTCTACACATACCGGGATGTTTTCCCACTGGCAACGTTTACTCTGGAACCACAAGACAGGGCGGAAGGACCCCTGCTGTGGTGGAAGATTGGGGTAGTCGCCGTAGCGTCCGCCTTACCTCTCGTTATGACGCGTCGGTACACGCCTGTAGACCCCAACGTATGTCCTCTTCAATACGAAAGGCTTTGGGTTCTGACTGTTTTGTAGAATCCGTCGGATGAGCCTAATCCAGAGCAGACGGCGAGCCCGATAAGCATGCTCTTTTTCTTCTTCATAGATCCTGTTATTTTTGCGGCGTCTCGTGTCTCTCATCTCCCAGCCGACCAATTGCCACCTTTGGCTGATTATGATGCTGCAAAGCATCTGCGCGAGAAGATTCGTGAGGTTCGTATTCATCCGTTTTCTATTTCTGGTGATATCATTCATGGGAGGTTATTAGCACGTACCTAGCTTCAACCCACCAGATGAGATAACCTCAGGCAACAAACCAAGGCACATCTTCTGGAGTCTTCTCAAGCTAGGCGGGTCGGACTGTATTGGAATGCTCATCACTGCTGCACTCAAATCACTCGCAAAGTTCGTTGTACCGCTTGCCCTGAATCACCTTCTGAGGTTCGTCACTTTAAATATCCGTTTGCTTGTTCGTTTCTAACTCGAAGCTTGATTCCTCGAAGATTCCTCGAAAATGACGGAGAGCCAGGTCCGATCCGTCCATGGTTTTGGATTGCTATGCTTTTCATTGGTAAGCCCTTCTGGCTAGCCTGCTGGTCTCGTTCCTAAGTGCAATATAGGCCCCACTGTTGCATCCACCTCGGTGGAGAGGTACATGTTTCTATCGGTTCGTTCTCGCATATTATGTTTCATGACCTCTTGTGACATATTTGTTCTAGGACCGCCTCCTCACCCGTATCGAAAGCGTCATTTGTCAAGCAGTATTCTCCCATGCCTTGCGGATGCGGATGAAATCGGAGGTGTCCAGAACCGAAACAGAGGGGTCAACGTCGGAGCAACCAGGAAAACCTTCCACCTCGCTCGTCGGAAAGATCAACAACTTGGTCACTACCGACGTGAACAACCTTCTAGATGCGCATCTCATAATCTTCATGTCTATGTCGATACCTTTGCAACTAGGCGTCAGCCTGTTGTTCCTGTACAGCAATCTCGGATGGAGGTGTGTGTCGGTTTCTGGAGTGCCCACCACCCTGTTTCTGAATTTCCCCCCAGCGCACTCGTTTCGTTCGGCGTGACGCTTTTATTCTTACCTATCCCTGGATTCCTCGCAAATATGATGCAGAAAATTCAAAGGGAGAGGATGAAGAGGACTGATGAACGGATTCAGCTGGTCACCGAGAGTCAGTTTCCCGTGATCCTGACATCCATATTCGCTGACACCGTTCCTACATCCAGCTACAAAAGTCATTCGAATGGTCAAGCTTTTTGGCTGGGAAGCCAAAATGAGCGAAAGGATCGCCGAAAAGAGAGCGGAAGAGCTGAAGTGGATAAAGAGACACCGCTACGTGCAGGTTATCGCGAAGGTTGTGAAGTGAGTAAACAGCTCATTGTCAGGTCGTTCAGTAGACTTGCTAACTCCTCCTCCGCACAGCTTTCTGATTCCAGTGGTCACGATGATGTCGTGTTATTTTACCTTGTACGTCCATGCGTCTTACTCTTTCTTGCTGCCTCCAGTTCTAACGATTCTCTTTTGTTTTTGCAGCGTTCGTTTCCCGCTCTTTGTGTATCCATCTGCAGTACCTGATTGTCCCCGCTGTAGACCGTAATCATGAAGGGAGACCTCAAACCCTCCATCGTGTTCAGTTCAATAACCATATTCGACACCCTCAGGACTCAGTGTGAACTCGTCGTGAGGACTCTTGGCAACTCCGTCGTCGCAAAGGTGTCGTTAGAGAGGATCAATGATTTTTTGACAGAGGTTCGTGTGTCGCTTTCACTACTTTCTTATCCTGAATAACCTTGTTTTGTAGACCGAACTTCTAGACCATTTCGACCCGACACCCAAGTCCTACCCAAATACTCAACCTCCCCAAGATGACATAGCGATCCATGAAGCCCTGTTCACTTGGTCCACGGAAGTTCAACCGAGTGGCAGCCCCTCCTCTGACAGACGTTTCGTACTCGCGGTCGATCAAGAGACACTTACATTCAAGCAAAATGGTTTCAACTTGATTGTCGGGCCCACCGGCTCCGGGAAGACGTCCTTGCTTATGGCCTTGCTCGGTGAGTTCTGGTTTTGCTGCAATCTCGTCTGGAGAATCAAGAGCTAAATCGTGTTGTGATTCAGGTGAGATGCATTATATACCTGTAGCGCAAGACTCGTATGTGAGCTTGCCCCGAGCCGGTGGTGTCGCTTATGCAGCACAGGAAGCGTGGGTTTTGAACGAGACGATACGGGTGCGTGGCAACTCTGATACATAGATCTATATTGCGAATCTCCGATCCTGATCCCTTAGGAAAACATCATCTTCGGAAGCGCCTTCGATTCCGCTCGATACAAGAAGGTCTTGCACCAGTGTGCACTCAATAGGGATCTCACTCTGTTTGAGGCGGGAGATCAGACTGAGGTTGGTGAGAAAGGTATTACGCTTTCGGGTGGGCAGAAGGCCAGAATCACACTTGCGAGAGCCGTGTACTCGGAAGCGGAGGTACTTTTATTGGATGATGTGCTTGCTGCGCTTGAGTAAGTTTTTCTTTTCTGTTTCTATCTCCCCGAATAGAGCCAGAGCTAATGTTTCTTGTTTTGGGACAGTGTCCATACCGCGAAGTGGATAGTTGAGAAGTGTTTCAAAGGTGATCTGATCAAGGGGAGGACGGTTCTGCTCGTTGTGAGTTTCTCGTTGGAAGCCCATTTTCTTCCGCGAGAGTTTACTTTGTCTTTCAGACACACAATATCCTCCTTGTTGCACCCCTCACCGACTTTGCCGTCTCGGTCAAGGATGGAAAGATTACGTCTCAAGGGGCCCTGGATGCCGCTTTGAACACAGTCGAAGCTCTAGCTGACGAAGGGCAAGAACAAGTAGGGGAATTGAAGGACGGACTTGAAGAGCAAGTGGCTGAGACGGACGGGCCCGATAATAAACCTGAAGCTACGGCGAAAGGGCAGTTGATCGTTGCGGAAGAAGTTCAGATTGGAAGGGTCGGCGCTTCAGCTGGTGTGTCTCGTAGCTTTCTGTTTTGTTTTACTTATCTGACAACGATCCTATTGCAGCCAAACTGTACGCTTCCGCCTTCGGTGGCAGCCATCCGCTCGGTACTATTAGCACATACCTCGCCGGGCTCCTGGCGATGGGGGCGTTGGATGTTGGACAGACGTGGTACCTGGGCTATTGGGCTCAGCAGTATGAGGTGATGCCTATCTCGGATGTTCCTGTCTTCAGGTGCGTCTCTTTGCAAGCTTACGTCTATCGCGATTCTGAGTGGTTCCATGAAGGCATTTGGGCACCTATGGTATGATATTGTTGAGTCGACCGTGGTATGTACTGACAAAGATTTGAAGGGCTTCTACTATTGGCTGCGGCTGTGGTAACTGCCGCCACGTACACTTTCTTCGCTCTTTCCGCCGTTCGAGCATCCAGGACGATACACATGCGTCTGATTCAGTCCATTCTCACTACCACCCTTAGGTCCGTTACATGTTACGTTCGTTGGATGAAACTTATCTGTTCATGGTAGATGGCTAGATACCACGCCCGTATCTCGGATCATTGCTCGCTGCACTGGAGATGTCAATGCAGGTCGGTTGCATCCCGGGCTCCTCTTATTCCGATGAAAACTGACAGCGACACAGTGGACATGCAGATACCGAATTATATTGAGCACTTCGCCACTTTAGCGTTGAAGATGTTCACTCAACTGGTGGCCCTTGTGTTTTACAACCGGACCTTCATTCTTCCTGCTTTGGTGTTGATGGTGATAGGCAAATGGCTTGGGGATGTATGGGCAAGGGCAGTGAGGTGTATCCGCAGGGAACAGTGAGTCGCGGCCTTCTGTGTCGTTGGTCAGAATGCTCATCGTTGCGCTTCGAAGGTCGAACTCCAAGGCGCCAGTTCTTGCTCAGTATGTGCTCGTTTCCCGAAGCTTCCAGGTCTTGTTATACTCAACTCGAATCTCAACAGATTCGATGGCGCAATCTCTGGGATCGGTCTGTCGATTGGGGTCTTTTGTTTTCTACAATCAACTCTGACGACGCCTTCTATTGTAGTCTCCATTCGTGCCTACGGCGTACAAGAATCAGTCGAGGCGGAACTTCGCCGCCGTGTAGACGAGAACGTCAGGACTACTCGAGCTCTCTTTAGTGCTGAGCGATGGATGCCTTTGCGAGTAGACGTTCTGGGGGCACTATTTTCTTCCAGCCTCGCTGCGTACTTGGTCTACTCGCGAAGGGTGGATGCGTCGACCGCTGGCTTCTCCCTTAATATGGCTGGTATGTGGCTACTGTTGTTTCGTTCATGAATGTAGCAGATCAAGCCCGCATATAGTCAGCCTCAGTGGGGCTATCCTCTACCTCCTCTTTTCCCTTACCGATCTAGAGATCCAAGGTGAGCGGTTCCTCTTCCCCTTTGGGTGCCGTCGAATCTCAAATCAACTTTACATGGTGTAGCCAATAGGTATAATTGCAGCGCCGTCATGATAGACACTCAAAGCAAAGGCTAATTAGCGAAATAGTCTAGAGCGGATTGACGGCTACCTCAATATCGAGAGGGAACCCGGCGCATCATCAACCATCGAACCTCCGGCATATTGGCCCGCGAGCGGAGAACTCAGAGTGGAGAATCTCTCTGCACGGTACAGCACGGGTGGTCCAAAGGTTTTACAAGACCTCAGCTTCCAGGTGAAGTCTGGCGAACGAATTGGAGTCGGTGAGTGTGATTCGACTGCTACCTCTCTTTGTATTTGACTCAACGTGAACGTTTGAACTCTCGCCAGTTGGTCGCACTGGCTCCGGGAAGGTAAAATCCCCCGCATGTGTGGTTCTGTTTCTTGAGGTCATTTGAATCACCCATCTCCAGAGCTCACTCACATTGTCACTTTTGCGATGTATCCATACCGAGGGCAACGTTTACTACGACGGACTGGATACAAGTGCTATCAACCTCGATGCTTTGAGGTCTAACATCACAATCATACCTCAAATGGTGCGTGGTCCGAACGCACCGTCACATATAATACCTACCTAATGTTGTGAACCGCAGCCAGAGCTTCTTAGTGGCACCCTACGTCAAAATCTCGACCCATTCGGCCAGCATGACGATGCAGCTCTCAACGACGTCTTGCGCGCTTCTGGATTCTTGGATCTCCAAGACCAAGACGCTAAAGCCGACAAGCTGACCCTAGATTCGAGCGTCTCCAGTGGTGGAAGTAATCTCTCGGTAGGGGAACGTCAGATTCTCGCTCTCGCGAGAGCGATCCTCCGAAAGAGCAAACTGTTGATCCTTGATGAAGGTTTGTTATCCCTTCTAGTTTCCTCGAGATCTTACTGACGTTCAAATGGTGATTGCTAGCTACTTCTGCCATTGGTATGTTTTACATCTTCCATCTACGGCTGGGGTCTGATTCCACGTTATATCAAGATTACGCTACAGACACGATTATTCAAAAATCACTGCGTACCGAAGTGGGTTCAGACACAACTGTGATAACAATAGCACATCGACTACAGACAATCATGGATGCGGATCGGATTGTGAGTTTTTGCCACTATAGAAGTGCCTTCTGGTACTAAACTTGTTGTCAATCTTTACAGATGGTGCTTGATGCCGGTCGAATTGTGAGTTGATGTTGCTTGCGAGCACATGGTTTGATTCTGATTTTGTGATTGATTCTTGAGGTTGAATTTGACACACCGGGGGAGCTTCTGACTTGTGAGGGAGGGTTTCTGAAGGCTCTCGTTCAAGAGTCAGCGGACAAGGATGTCCTGCGTGAGATGGCCGACAAGGGAACAAGTCGGGAGCGTGAGTTATAGTTGCAGGTGTTCTGTAAGTATCTGCACAAGGCACAGCATACCGGTCAAATCATAGAGTATTATCTGGTGTCAGTGACAGTTGTGTCAGGGCGAGCGTGTATCAGAGGCAGCCCACTGCGCGCTGGGGATTCTTGGGAACAACAGGTTGGAATGATCCAAAGATGATCCGATCGACAGTTGAAGTTGAAAATTGAAGGTTCAAGTTAACTGGTAATGTAGGGCCAGACCCCTATGAGGGGCGTACGACCCCAGAGCGAGCTCACCCCTCTTTGGAGGCGGCCACGGTAGACTACGGGGAGTACAGCGGCGGCGTACTACTGATCTACACATCAAGACTATGCATATTATATAGTTAGTGTACCGTAGGACTGAAGAAACATCCGTATCTCATGTGATGCGAAATGCTCCACGTCGCAATCGTTGTTGTCATCCCCACTGTCACCAGCATTGTCTTTTTTTTTTGTGGAGCGATTGGGGTGGATGTTGGTCAACGCACTCGTCAAGCCCACCAAGACCAACATTGTCTTCACACCAAAAACCCTTCCACAGGTTTACGCTGCCATAGCGCCAGTACTTGATGTACGAATTTCGCTGTAGGCGCGACCAAGTGCCACCACGAGTAAATGCATTCCTTCAAAAACTCGAAAGCCTCATTTTCAGCAAGTAGCAATTTGGGGGAGGCAAAGACATCATAAAATTGAACGCGTAATGCTGATAGCTCGTCATCTGCAGGGCACATCAGCATATCATACTCAGGAGTCTCGTACTGGCAGGCCCAACAAGTTAATTATTTTGATTACCTAGTGAATTAACATTAATTAGCCAAAGCTGCATCTTCGAGATGAAACCGGCGCACTGCTCGACTCTTATCCTCGGGAACTCTAATCGACCACTGAAGCACCCATCCTTTGTCTTTTCGGGCGTCGCGAAGTTCAGTGTACTTGACCATGCGGCTCTGATAACCTATCTCTTCCTCATCCCATCCGGTGGCCTCCACAATCAATGACTTGAATTCCGAGGCTGTAAAACGTGCGCCTTTCCCACTCGGCTGGCGATACACCTCCGTATTCTCATCTTCGATTAAGCCGACTTGGCGTCCCCATATGCAGCCACCCGGCTTTGCGAGGAAAGCCATGATACGGAAGAACTGGAGTTGCCGCGTCGCTTCAAAAAGATGGATGACGTTCGCTGAGTGCACGAAATCAAATCCTGATTCCAAGCCTGGGTTGAATCTGCAAAAGTCCTTCGACAATACGTCCGCCTCTCGAAATTCGAAAGGCGATTTCGAGTATTCGTTGTACATCATCACGCCAAGATCGAAATATCCTGAAAATTTCAATGTTCTCAAAATCAGTCCACGTGGAAGGAGTGCGAAGAGGTCTTCAACCCCACCTTTCTCTAAATCAATACCAAGGACGTTCTGTTATGCTCACCCATGAGCCAACCACGTACATCAAGACACGAAATGAATAACGTTACCTCGGCCTCAAATCCGTCGAAAATAAGTTTCCGAATGTCGCTGCCCATGCAACATCCGACATCTACAAGCCTCTTCGGCGTCGGTCCTGGCTTGCGCGCCTCTTCCAGAACGGATTCGTAGAGGAAATGGTGGTCAATGCGTGGCTCGGCGAAGATAGATTCCCGTATACACGTATGCGGCGCAATCTATAAGTATCTCAGGATATCGAAAAAAGTGACAAAAATGAGCGATCTAGCCTCGTACCTTCATTCCTAGTTCTCGTGCTTTGCCTATCCTTCTGATCACTGCTCCTTCTCCCTCTTCTTTATCCTTCGAGAAACGTCGGTGTACTTGAAGTGTCTCCTCGAAGCGTCTCAGAAACACCGTCTCGGGCTCCAACCACCCTTCCTTGACCGTCTGGTTCAGGAAACCCTCGAGAAGCATGGTGAGAGACTCCTCATCGAGGACCGGCCCTCCTTGATGCAAGGTCACCCATCCTTTTGAATCCTCAGCATCGTTGGCAATCGCGTACAACCCATCCCATCCAAAGAACGACCTGAATGCCAGTTTGATGTCGTGCATCAAAGTCATTCCTACTGCGCAATTCAAGTAGAATACATCAGCAGGTAACTTTGAAAAGTTCCGCGTCAGGAGGGCGTTGGTGAAAAGTGCCGCCGAAAGCAGCTCGATAGACGCTTCAACTTCGTCTGGTCCCTCGGCCGCCAAACGGTCAAGTAGTGGACGCAAGACGCATTCCAATTTGATGAAGGCAAGGGCTCGGTCAATGAGACTGAACTGAATGGCATAATCGATGGTTATGCCAGTCTCTCCGACCTTCCACTGAATGTCGTATTTACCCGCGTTGTTCCCCGGCAGGAGAATATCTTTGTACAAGACGCCAAAGAATCCATCGAGGTACAGAGGTTTTGCTTGATCGAGGATTGGGTGGTGGAAGCCAGCGACCTCGTAGTCAATGAATCGAAGCCTTTCCTCAGACATATCCGTCACCAGAAGGTTACCTCCATGACCATCACCGAGCCCGAATGCCGTGGGAGCTTTATGAAGATGGCGTCCAGCAGGATCTAGGATGGCTTCCGCCCTTCTGAACTGGGATTCTAGACTTGGGTATTCCGTCCCGTTGACGACCACAGGTGAGGCCATCAATTCATCAAGCGCCAAGGATTTACCACCCCCCGTCTGTAGGAAGCTCGCATCTCCTCCTCCATAGAATTCTTGCATTCGTCGATTGGAATGCAACCGATCATAGTAGAAACGATGAATATCCTGTCCAGCCTGTACCTCAGGATCCGTAGAGAAGGTGCTGAGCTGTGCAGCTACGACGTGCCGTGAACGAACAAGTTCTATGCTCACGAGCGACTGGAACACTTCCTTCTTCGCGCCTCTGGTATTGTTCAGTTTCAACCGAATGTCGCTCAGAGATTGACCGTGGAACCTATCGTAGAGGATGATTCCCTGAGCACCGTCGTACCCACACAACTGCTGAATGAGATGGGGAGAAAAGTGCTTCTGGATGGTGGGGAGAATGGAGAATTCAGCGGCCACTCCTGGTCCAGACTTGACGAATACTTCGCGCCACTTTTTATCACCTTCGCCGGCGGAGCGCACACTCGTGAGGTACCCTGTGGAGTTTGAAGAGAAGGGGGATGGTGGGATGGGATCCATCGAACCTGCCTTGAGTGTGTAGTCGGTCGTTGAGAGTGGAGGCCCTTCCAGCGGATATCCGAGTCCGACAGGGGTAGCTGGAATCGAGCTTGGGCGACCAAGGAAGTATACACCAGTGTACAAGGCATCGCTTTGGTCGGTGCCGAGCCTGGAGATGCGCGGTTCCCAGGGAGTTGTCACTTGTAGCTCGTTAAGCAATCTGACTTTGAGACGTTGAACTTGGTTCCCATGGACTTCAGAACTGATCATATTCTCCGACAACTGGTGGCGATATGCTTCGGAGAACTTGTCTGACGCGTGCAAGGAGCTGATAAAGCTTTCGATATTGACGCTGGGACTTTTGGAGAGGAGCAACCATTTGGACGTGAGTTGGGAGGCAATCAATCTGAATAGATTCTCGTGGGGGGCGTATACAGGGACCGCCGTCAATAGCAAATCACAGGTAACACCAGGAAGACTAGCAGGGACGTGAACAGGATCAGAGTCGGGTACGTCGTTCGTCATAAAGTCCACGTCTTCGAGGATACATAAATCAGTCGATATTGACTGCGGCTGATACAGATTCAATGTTCTCCCTCTGCGGAAATAATGGACGCGTCGGCTCGAGAGAACGCCCAATCGACACGACCTGGGCGAGGAGGACGTCGAGAGGAGGCCTTCCATACTCCAGATCTTTATCGTTCGTTTCGCGCCATCTTTTCCTAAGCCAGAGAAACGGAGGACGTCCCATGCCTTGTCGCTAGGGCAAGAGTCGAATCCCTAGAAGAGGGTGGTGAGTATCAAAGTGTTTATACAGTGCCGCCCTGTGGCGTGTGACATACCTCCCAAGACGCGCACTCCTCTCTCGCAATCCATAATAGTTCACAAAGTCGTTGGCGATGAGTCGTTACGATGTTGACTATTTCCTCCCGTCGCGTAACGATGCCGATACCGTCCCAATCAGTGAGGGGACTAGGAGGGGAAGAGCTGACAGCGCGGCTGCCGCCCAAGGAAATGAGTAAAAACCCGAGGGGGGAGGGGTCAACAGAAGGATTAAGGTAGCTGGAAGTATGAATGTTTTTGGAGGACTGAAAGGTGTTCATAGTGCGTTGAAACTCGTTGGGGACTGGGAGCGGTCGAGCTTTAAATGGATGCTTCAAGTTGGCGGCGCTTATTGTGGTGCTTGTTTTAATACAGTGACGTTTCGCCACAGTTCGGTACAGTTTTGGCTCGACGTCTGAAAGTCAATAGCAGGAAATAATGTCGTAGCTATTGCGTATCTGTTTGTGAAGGACCCGAAATTGATGCTACATTTAAGCAGTCAAAGTGGACCGTTTCGGATCCCAGCCGAATCAGCACAATGCAAAGGCGGAAACACTCAACTATACACTAGTACTCAGATTCTAGCGCGAGAACTTGGATTGCAATGGTGCTGGAAATCGTGATTGTTTGCGAAAAAAACGGTCTTCCCGATTCCCTGCCCCAAAAGAGTTATTGTCCATACGAGTCCATTGGTGGAAACAGGAATGAGATGAGAATATTGGGTGCGATGACCGCGACATACAGGCGGGTTTGCCACTGCGTTTACATAACGAGCGGCAGCCACAGGTTTCCTCTTCCCGATGTTCACCTTCTACGGATGGTGTTGTGCCCTTTGGATTCTCGTCGTTCCTTTTCAGTACGGCCAACATGTCAGTATTCTCAACCAGATACACTCTGCGATTGCCTGCGAGGCGCCTCCACCCTCTGAGACCTTTCTTCCACCATGTTTCCCTATGGACAACTTTGTTTTCTCCGTCGTCACTTCCGTCTTCACACTGGGCGGTTTATTAGGCAGTGCCATCGCGAACATATTCATGGACAAGTATGGAAGACGGGGATCTGCACGTATAAGTGCTGCATGTGTCGCTCTGGGAAGTGCACTCATGGGTCTGAGTGGTGGTGCAACTGCATTGGGTTTTGGAAGGTAATTATCACGTTTTGCTCTTCCGGATCCCACAGTCTCGTTAAAGAGTTCCTCAACTACGCAGATTCATTGTTGGAATAGGCTGTGGACTTGGAATATGTTTGGGACCGGTATACATTGCAGAAATCGCTCCCAAAGGCATCGCTGGCACCGTTGGTGCGTGTTTATCACGTAACCGCCCTCCGGAAAGGATGTACTAAAGCGAACTTTTCATTTAGGCGTCTTGACGCAACTCGGTATCGTTGTCGGGATCTTTATAACTCAACTCATGGGCATCTACTTTGCCTCTCCCAGCGCATGGCGTTTCGTACTCTTCTTTTCGTTCGCGGTATCGGCGATCCAGCTATTCATCAGTCCTAGCATTGTCGAAAGTCCACGGTGGTTAAGGAACGTCAGTCTTCATGCTACTCAGGAAGCGAAAGAGGTGGAAGAGAGACTCTGGACGAAGAAAAGTGCAGGTTTGCCTATATAAACGTTTCCCCCCCCCATAAATTCGCTCGAACTTCTTTTTTCCCTCCCTCAGTATCCGAGCCTCTTTTGGATGAAACCGATCCTGAAGCTCATCCTGTTGAGCCCACACGACATACACCTCAAAAGGCTCTGACCGTCCCTCAAGTCATCTTCAAGACCCCACCCGAGTTAAGAACACCGCTCATAGTCGTTTCTTGCGCGATGATTGGACAACAAGTTTCAGGTTCGTCCATCCTTCGTGGTCCGTTGACAGTTCCCCTTATCCCGAGAACAGGAATCAACGCGGTGTTATACTATTCCAACGATATCTTGTCTCAATCTCTACCAGAGTTGGGAAAATACGTCAGCTTGGCAATCACAGTCATGAACGTTCTTATGACCTTCGCCCCGATTATTCTGGTCGAGGTACTGTCACATTATCTGGATCGCTCTTACGAAAGTTTCTGACGTTTCCCATTTAGAGAGTAGGGCGTAAACGACTGCTCACGCTTTCTACTCTAGGAGCTATACTATGCCTAGTCATGGTTGGAGTAGGGCTGAACAACAATTGGGTCACCGTTTCCAGCGTGTTCATCGTTGGATTCGTGATGTCGTTCGCTATTGGATTGGGACCAATTCCTTTCGTTATCATCCCAGAGATTTCACCATACTACGTACGTCGTTGTTGCAATCTTGTGTGGTACGACACTCATTTTGTTCTCCTTCCCCATGTAGGCCGTTTCGCCGCTGTCTTCCATCGCATTGACGTGGAATTGGTCGGTGAACTTTTTAGTGAGTTTGTTCTTCCTTCCTTTACGAAAATTCCTCTCGGGCGGCGATCCGACCAGGCAGGGAAGAGTTTTTTGGGTTTTCGCGTTTGTACTTTTATTGGTCATGTCAGTTGTGGGTAGAATGTGGAAGACGACATGAAGAGGCGTGTAAATTACAAGGAGATACAGGAGTAAATGTCCAAGGATATACATACAGTATATGTACTTGATCTATTAAAAAGTAAATTATTTTGAGTCGTCAGGTCATTTCTGTTTAGTGTCCATCATGATTAGTAGGTTCCTCGTCTTTTGTGGTAACTGCCAAAGATACCACAGGCACTGGCACAGAAGCTGAGCACGAGAGCCACCAATGCACCAAGGACTAGCCAATTGCCATTGCCGTATTGAGCAGGAATTCCCTGCTCTCGGAAACGGCTGCGGGCAATACCGAACAGCACCATGTCAATGACCCATACAACGAGAGTGACAAGGGCTGCCAAACCGCTCAGTAAAGTCATAATGACGGTACCAGCGCGATGATAGCCAGCTCCGCAAAGGCCAAATAAGACCGCAAGTCCAGCAAGTCCAGCAGCTAGAACACGGGATGATCATCAGCACTTGTTCAACAAACGGTGAAAGGAACATACCAATAGGATGAAGGATCAGAACCATCGTGAGGTTGTGAATGATTGCGGTGTTGAGTTTCGTACCACTGCAAGGGGCGTTGAGAAATTTTGCATATCTGCAGGAGCTAGTAGTGTCACTCACTCGAAACCGAGAGTTGTAGGATCAAAATTGTATCCAAGTTGAGTTCGACTTCCAGTAAACCCAAATATTCCAAAGCGAATACCTCCCGCTTGAAGGAAGTAAATGGCGTCCCATGTAGGTACCGACACACAAGCCTACAAATGATAAGTACTTGAGAATTGGTAGCAGTGAGAACTGAGAACTGAAGACTTACAAATATAAGAAGGACTGTAGCAGCGAAGCACAGCAAAAGGCCTGGGAGAGCTGGGGAAGCCATTTGAGAAGATATTAGACCGAAATTTGTGTGGATTTCGATTTTATACAAAGTCAGGTCAAAATGACGTCTGTCATGGAGCATTAAATGGGCATTTTGATGTCATGTCATGTGGAAAAATTTACACGTGGAACATGACATCAACATGTCCCCAACGCGTCATGCATCCAGCCGAAGATACGCCACAGTATCACGCTTCCCCACGCCACTCCACCATCATGGAAACTCTCAACTCGTTCCTTGCAGATTTGACAAAAACGTCACAACAAGCCCTTGTCAGCGGAGCTTGGCTGTATCCAGTTCACGGTGTTATCTACTTCGTTTCCCATCCCTCAATATACCGCTCAGCAGCACCCATCGTTGGCAAATGTGTTCTCATTTCTCTCGGAATCACTGCGGGCATGTTCATCTTCACTTATCTCCCCCAACTTGCATTCTGTGCAATCTTCTCAGGACCACTGGCCTTTATTCCTGCCGCGGTCATGGTTTTCGGGGAGTCTTATGCTTTGAGTTCATTGGTGGCGAAAACCTTTCTCCTTGGAGCTCTCCAGGATAAAATATGCAAGTGTTTTTTTTTTTACGTGATCAGTTTCCAAATCGTCTAATTTAAGGAACAGTCGATGCCGTTCTATTGCAAAAGGGACAGGAATCACTCGTAGCTCGAGGGAGGGAAGTCAAAAGTTCATCCTCAGGCGTGAAAACCCTCGGAAAATCATTCACGAAACCTCTCGACCGCTTTTCAAAAGATGGAATACTCCGATACCTTCTATCTATTCCTCTCAACTCTATTCCAGTCATAGGCACAGTTTTATTTCTTCTCTTGAACGGTAAGGCCACATTCACGATTATAATACATCGATCCTTCCTTGATCACCTCCTTCAGGCAAGAAATCCGGTCCACGTCACCACTCTAGATATTTCCAGCTTAAAGGATTCACCAAGGATACCCGGGCTGCCTTTGTCGAGAAGAACAAAGGTGCATACACTGCGTGAGTTTACGAGTGCTTTGACGTCATCCAACACGCTTTTAACGCCCAACCTTTATAGATTTGGCGCCACCTCATTGGCACTTCAACTTGTACCCTTCGTCGGCACTGTATTTAGTATTACCTCAACAGTCGGTGCGGCTTTGTGGGCTAACGACCTGGAAAAAGGTCCCTCTCAAGACTCGGAAACTCATGTAAAAATGCGGTGATGTATTGCATAACGTGAACGTGAAGAATTAGAAGGGTTCGAAAAATTGCAAGGGTCACACAGGTAAAAAGCAAAGACCGAAAAAACGTAAAAGAAAACAATCGCGTACAAAGATGACGGGTATTTAGAGTCAGCTTGCTTTTTTAGGCATGTAATCCGTTCTAAAAGAGCTAGAGAGCAATAGAAACCTCCAAGGAATATGAGCACATGAACAGAAAAATTTAAATAACATCTCATTTAGCAGCCTGGACATGGTTTTTAGCTCAAGTCCGATCAACCAAGTTTAAGATACAACTCACGACATAACCATTCAACGTTCTACTAGAATGGTGTGATGATGAAAGGCTATGAGCCCCTGATGCTCTATAGGACCGAGAAGACGACGGAACTGTCGTACTATGGGTCGAAGTACTTGGCGTTGCCGGTACCCCATTTCCAGTCGCTCGCGTCGATCGCGCAGTAAGAGGTGTCGGGGCACTGATCAACGATTTCTTCGGCGTTTCAGTGATCTCCTTCTTACTACGGCCGCTCAAACTCGTCGTCGATAGTTTGCTACTGGTCGGAGGCGGCACCTGCTTGGGTCGTTTACCAGCCGTTACGAACGGGTGTCGTAGTGCCGCTTGAGGTTTAATCCTCCTTTCAGGGTCCCAAACCAGACACTTGGCAATGAAGTCAACAAATTCTTCGTCGTTGCACCGGAGAACCTGAGCAAGAGTCTTCGTCCCGGGCCGGCGCCTTCGTCCTTTTGAGTTGATCACCGCACGTGGAGCGCCATTGGGCTCTGGATTCCCGTCAGTCAACGGAATGTCAAACAATAAACCCAACATACCGAAGAAAAGTTTCTTCCTCGAACTACGGTTCACAAATTCCTTATCGGGAACTCCCAAAACTTCCATGATACACGAAAGCTGTTCCTGCTCGTTCTCTCCAGGAAATATGGGGAATCCAGTATAAAGCTCTGCGAGGATGCAGCCCAAACTCCACATATCGATGGCCATGTGGTAGTTCATGCCCAGGATGACTTCAGGCGAACGATAGAACCGGCTTTGAATATAGGTATAGACTATCAACCAAAATGGTTAAATCGTCAAGAGAACTTTGTGCAAACTAGGAAAGCAAAAGCTTACTTTTCTCGTGTTCGAAGCAGCTACTGCCAAAGTCTATCACTTTGATCGCACTCTTGGCCGGATGACGGAGTAGGACGTTCTAAAGAATCGTTTAGCTTTGAGACTAGGCCGTATTCACAAATGGTAAGCACCTCGGGCTTGAGATCACAATGTACGATGCGGTGGTGCCGCATAAGTGAAAGCGATAACAACATTTGGCTTGTAAACCGTCGAATGAGAGCAGTCGTAAATCCGACGAAACCGTTTGCTTTGATGAGTTCGTAAAGGTTGATGCTGAGGAGTTCCATTGCGATGCATAGATGATTCCTAAAATAAAAATGTTCCGTCATCTTGATAACATGATGCTTTTCTTCCGGATCCTAATGGCCTACAAGTCAAAAAAAAAAGTTACGTTGGATGTAATAAGAAACCACGTTACCCATTTCCTCAGGTTGTCCAGGATCTTGATTTCTACAAGAGCCTGATGGTGAAAACGTTTCTTGTTCCTGATGATCTTGATTGCGACCGACTCGCCAGTGCAATGGTCTCTGCAATGTAAGACTTGTCCGAATGACCCTTTGCCCAGAGTATCAACGACCTCATAACGATATCCCAGATGGTCCCGCGTAATGACTTGATAGTCGCCTCGATCGTCGTCGTAGCCATAATTGTTCGTCGTATTATCCAAAGTTGCGACATTCTTCTTGCTGCGTGCACCCACATAGTATACAGCAGGGAAATCAAGAATCTCCTTCCGTTCATATTCGCACAGATGCTGGCTCTGACTACTGCTGAGGACACCTGAAGAACATGTCAACAATTGCGGAGAGAGAGCGAATCGCAAACTCAAACTTACTGGCAGCTGAAAGAGGTTCAGCGGGTAGAATAGGTTCGGGGAATTTGAGGAGTCCGTCCAGTTCTTCCTGAGTAGAACCGGTCTGTAACTTCTTTGCTTGTTGTCTCCGAATATAATGTAGCATCTCCTCATCACCCAATGCTTCTTCGTCGTCGATTGAGCTCGGCGCTGGTGACGGCGTAGATAAGGACTGCCGGCCAGAGCTTGGAGTTCCTGCAACGCCCTGTGAAGTGTTAACATTTAAGGAACGTGCCGATGACAAGGAAATCTTTGGACTGAGAAGTTTGAGACCTTTCGATGGAGACAAAGCGGAGAAGCGATGGTGTGAGGACGAGGATTCATTCCCAACAGTCGTGTCTGTGGAGACTGAAGTGACAGATGGCTTGCGTAAACCGGTGAAAGAAATGGATTCCCTGTTGCTTTTGCGCGGTAAGATACTTCCTGTTGCCGAAGCACTGGCAGATATTTGTCGAGGTAGTCGAGGAGTCGTTGTTGACGTCATAGCCGGCGACGTCCTGGCATGGACAGTTTTGCCAACCGTCTTTGGTGATGCCTGACCACCCGTCTCCATCACCCCGAATTCATTGATGGGTGGCCCACTTGGCGAGGCGTTCCTCGAGGTCGTCGTCGCACTGACATTAGTGCTGGTGCGCCGGGCTGTGATAGTTGACTGAGAGCCTTTCAACGTTGGGGAGGCCACTGCGGAGGTCCTGCTTGAGATACGAGGGATTTTCGTAGGTGTTTCTTTCGGCAGACCAGAGACCGAGTTCATGGTAGATGATGGTGGTTCTCTTGAAGTTTGTGAGACGTTATGAACGCCTACAGATGGAGAACCTGCGATAGTCGGCAGCTGAGTACGACTTCGTAGTGAGGTATCGGATTGTTTCTGCATTGAACTAGCGGTCTGAGATGTCGCTCTGGAAGATGATGATGTCGAACGTGTGGTGACAGGTGTGGACGACGGTGAGGCAGGAGCGCCAGAAGACTTGAGTCTGGCGACCCTCTGAGCAGTCACTGGTTCTAATGCAGAAATCTGCATCGGCGGCAAGTGAACAGGAGACTTCGGTTTCTTAGGATCAGTCGATGAAAGAGTCTAATTGAAGCGTGAATTTCAAATCCCAATAACATAAGAAAGAAACGCACTTTTCCCCTCTTTCTACCCATGAGAACCGTGGATATTCTGCTTTCGCTGCGATCCTTGTCATCTTTCTTCTGCTTCTCTCTTTCCTTCTGCTTCTCCTTCTCCTGCCGACGCTCGACCTCTTTAATCGCATCTTTAGCTTTTTGTACCTCCTTAGCAGATTCTTTTGCATCTGAATATAGACTTTTCCTGGAACTGGACCCTTTGAGAAGTGAAGGAATGGTAAAAACAGACGATTTCCGATGGGAAGCAGTGGTGGACGGAGGGTTATAGTCATTTGCACTGGGAGAAGAGCTTTGTTTATAACGTGTCGTCGCAGAAAGCATGCCGTCAGATGAAGGTGGTGGTGGTGAGGAAGGCGGGGGTGGCATAGATTGAGATGATGACCGGCGGAAGAAGGGGATGGATGATGGTGTGAGTCTCTTTGATTGATGGCGACGCACGGAAGAACTGGGACTCAATGGTCCTGGATGTTGGTGAGGTGCAGCGAGGCCTGCATTGGTGCTCGCACTGGAATCTGTTCCTGTCCGACTAGATACGATGCTGCGATCAGGGGTTTTAGAAACGTGGACGGAGTGCAGTGGAGATGTAATAGCTGGCGTTCGAGCGGAGCCCAAGGATGACATAGAAGTAAGAGATGTCGCGGACCCCATTGCATCTGGTTGAGTCGGTGACCAAGGACTTCTGATGATTTCAGAAGCGGGTGAGAATGGCTGCTCTTTTGAGAGCGACTTTCGCAATGATCGCGTGAGCCCAGAGCCACGAGGACTAGATGGATTGCCCTGTTGTTGTTGTTGCTGCTGCTTACTAGATGGCGAACTCGACAGCTTCAAGTTTAAAGCACTGGAAAAGCTCCATTTCTTTGAAGGTGTCTTCAATACAGCAGGTGTAGCAGATTCTGATCCACTCGTATTAATGGCCGTAGGACGCTGGCTCTGCCTCCTTTGCGATTTATATGAAGTTGTAGGCGGCGGCTCTACAGAAGGAACCTCGAGTGACACAATAGGTTCCTGGTCAATGACTTCGTGACCGTTTCGCCCCCCCTCTTGCGACGGGAAATTCAAGCCTACTGCAGTGGGTGGAGGAGATCTATAGTTTGAAAGATCCTTGGGTAAGGGAGGCACAGGAGGTACGATAGGCTCGTCCCCACTAGGCTCGCCGTTGAGCGCTAAAGAGGCAACACGATCCTTGAACGAGTTGGCATCGCTAGAGTGTATGCTGGATACATCACTCCCAGCGCTGTTTCGCCTAGCCTTGCCGTTCCCCGTCGATGGCCTGCCGGATGCCACCGAGGTGACACTAGTAGCAGCAGACATCGATACCGAATCACGAGAACTGGTCGTAGGGGTACTGGCAGTAGCAGATGAGGCTGAACCCCGCTTAGGCGTGAAGGTAGAAGGTGTGTTTGGTCCTCCGGTCTTCTTTGGGGTCTTCTCAATCATCTGCTGCTGCTGCTCGTCACTGCTTGGAGCACTCCCTGCTGCTGTTGTCTCTCCATCGCCACCAAGAGCCATACCGATTGACGGACGTTGTGCCGGTTCCTTCTCCTTGACGCTGATAGCACTATCTCGTGTTTCCCTCCGTTTCCCACCTTCAATGCCTTCCCATTGGCTGCCTGACTTACTACCCGGCGTTCCTGAACGGCTTTGGCTGCTTTGTCGATGGAGGCTACCCAAACTGGCTCTTGCTCGAGCCGTCTTGCCGGACAATCCATCTAATTTTCGCAAAGCTTCAGCAGTTGCTTCATCATCCATACCCGACCAACCTTCTTGAGTCCCCCTGAGAAGAGAATGCGCGACGTGAGACGAAGTATGGTCCTTCGAGGACGAAGAATTGAGGGGAGGAGAGCGTGGAGGAACAGAACCACTGCTCGGAGCTCTGAGAAACTGTTGGATTACTGAGGACGAAGGTGATGGTGGAAGGTGAGAAAAGTCGGTGGTTTGAACGCGTCGGGAGTGAAGAGAGTCTGTAGGGTTAGAAGATGTTGAGCCCTGGCGACTGTGATGCCTCTCTATGGGTCCTTTGGTAGAAGAAGAAATACTCTTTGAGCTGGTGCTCAAATTTAGCCCTAAGCTCT
The DNA here is from genome assembly GCF_018924745.1 of Marasmius oreades. NCBI lineage: Eukaryota > Fungi > Basidiomycota > Agaricomycetes > Agaricales > Marasmiaceae > Marasmius > Marasmius oreades. The sequence continues at coordinate 1,947,511 of NC_057332.1, forward strand.
CCCGACGACGATCCTTGCCCCTGCCATGCTCTCTGGTTGGCATGCCCGAGATGTTGGCCACCGTGAGACTTCTATGCTTGCGCGCCGAAGATTTAGTATCCTCTGTGAATTTCTCTTTCACTGAAACGGAAGTAGCGCGCTTGGAGACCAAAGAACCGGTTTGATCAAGCTCAAACTCGTCAGAGGTACGTTTCCGGGCTCGACGAGGGGCTTGACCGAATGCACTTGGAGGAGAAGAGACTGTGGCATTCTGATCTGGGGGCACTGGAGAGAGGTCGGTCTGTTTCAATTTACGTGGATAAAGAATCTCTTCTCCGCCACTCTCTTCTGCAATGGAACGTCGTGAACGTAATGGTTGTTTTATGTCTGGAAGCTGCAAAAGTTGTCGAAGTAAGTAACAAGAGAGAAACATGAGAAAAGAGGGAGACACACGTCTTCTTTTTCGGACATTTCACCGTCAATCGCCTCAATGGTCCAGCCAGAAGGACTGTCGCTGTCTCTTGTACCGCCCGAATCGTTCACATTAACCTCCTCGTAAGCATCAGCACTATCATCCTTCCCATGACGAGGAGTAGCTAGCTCTCCAACGCCCACTAGTGCGGCCCTGTCAATCTCGTTCGCCGGAGTTCTGGGGTAATCACTTGGAGAAGGTGATTCGCCAAAATAGTACGGATCGATCCTAGACGGCGAAGAGCTTGCAGAGCGAGAATGGATATAGTTTTCTGGAATTTGGAGGGAGGTAGGTCCCATTACTGCTCGCCTGCGTTGACAGTGAGCTGGGATTGGCCTTGAGCGACCTATTTAGACGGGAGGGTGATAAAGGTTGTGCAATGTGGCCGGAAGTGATTATGTAACTTTCCCATCCCTTTGACTATCCATGCATTCATGATCGACCGACCTCACGGTGGCCCTTTATCAATACTTATGGAGCTTCTCTGGCTGCAAAACTCTCAGATAGCTCGTGTATAGCGAGTGCCCGCTCAGAGCCTTGTCGCATCGAGTGATTTGAACCAGTGACGCTGGTATGCATATGTCGCCAAGCACTGAACGGTGAGCAGTATACTTATACTTACAGCTTACAACGTTCAGTTCAGTTCTTGTTGCTCGTATGCTCATAAGCTATTGAGTTTCCAAAGCTTTCTCCCCTGCTAGTAAAGACAATACATGCTAGCTAGGCTACGGCTAAGTAAAGCACACGTGATGATGACGGACGACAACGAAGGGCACTCGGATGGCAGGCGCGTGTCAAGCTTCTTTCTGTGGTCCTGTCAACGATGGCGGACTCTGAGGTACTCGTTCCGACAGTCTTCATATCCTCTGAGAACTCTGCTCCCATCTATGTATACCCAGTAAATCCCACCTCGACAAATACTCCGGGCCGAACCAAGCGGAGGCAGGTCAAAGTGGCCTGTACAAATTGCCAACGAGCGTGCAAAAAGTGCGATGAGGCTCGTCCATGCCTTCGTTGCGTCAAGTATAGTATTCCTCATGCCTGTGTCGATGCCAAACGAAAAGCTAGAAAAAAGGGTCTCAAAAGAGGTCCTTACAAGAAGAATAAAGACAAAAGTATGTTCGCCACATATTTTCCTCTTTTTCCTCTTTTCATTCGCGTTCAAGATCGTCCGATAAACAGTCAATCCCTGGCTACTGAGCCTGTATCTGCACCTTTGCCAGATCCAAAGGTTCAAGAAACACCCGCGACATCAAGTCCTGAAGCTCTGGCAGTCCCAGAGCGTGTTGATTATCCACCAATCTATCAACATCTCTCCTCAACTCCTCAGCTCCTCCCAGGTTTTCATCAGAAAGAACATTATTATCAAAGTTTACACTACATTCCACCTTTCCATCATCAACATCGATTCGCTCATCCTAGTGCTGAGCATCTCGAGCCGGTATATTCACACCAGCAGGGGCAGGCCTCATATCACCAACCTACATTCCAAGTCCAGCCCGTGTATGAGTCCCATCCCCCGTATAACCCCCCTCATTACATCGTCAACCATCCTATCATGGTCCACCCGTTTAGCTATCCATACCCTTCACAACCTGTTCACGAATCTACATGAGATACTTAATTGAGGACACAGTTTTATATATACACATATCTTTTCTATTGTACTTGCATCTTCGTCTACTCTGTATCCCTTTGTACTGTTTCCCTCGTCGTCTGGTATATTTACTTATCGTGGTCCGTTTGTAACTATAGTTCCAGGAATTAAAAGTATATATATGATCCTTTGTTGATTGTCGGCACATGTAATGTGCGTGCGTGCGGTAAAGTCGCGTCAGAAAAATAAAATAATCGTGGCGCAACGCGTCTTTTTCCTCTCTATACAGAAAAACGCGTCTTTTACGGAAGATTACACGAAGGAAGGAGGGAAGAGAGTGGTCGCGTTTTGTCCCAGACCCCTATTGAAATCACTTTGCGCAAGATCGTGTTTATCTGTTTGTTGTGCGCTAAGTAGCTGGACGACACGGGGAGATCCGCGCCAACCAAACGACCTTTCGTGTCCAATAATATTTTATTTAAAATTAGGCGTTCATCCAGCTTTGCCTTCATTGTATCGCTTTGACATCTAAGGTTCCTAACAGGCATTCAGTACAGTGCGAGATTGTGAGCGGCCTTTCCCAAATGTTAGTGTACGGCATCCCTGCCTCACGTTGAGGTGTAACACCGTCGTCCATGTCGTATTGCAGGCATTTTCCTCCTCCATCGTGGATAGAACTCTCAAAGAGGATCTCATGGAAGGGTCGGAGAACCAGGTGCGTAATATTGTGCAGTTCGTAGAGCCCTTCCCAATATTTTCCCCCCGGAACTAGTACGTCTGCCTGGAAATGCCAACCAAACGGAGCGATGACGGGCGATAAGGCCACTGCGCAGGCAATTTTGTGGCCGTATCGACGTTGGGCATGGAACGAAAACGTAGAACTCGAGGATTTTTGCACACAAGAGCTCGAGATCATGGACTCTCTGCAAGAGACTTCACAAGGTCTGCAAAAGCTCGCAGTTCTACCACCTTGGAATCATCTCATTCTCGGTCGACTTTTTCACCTGCATAGGCCTGGGTCGACTTGCGATGCAAATAACAATACGACGAGAGCATTGGCGACCTTATACTGGCTACACTGCTCGCCAAAAAAAGACGCACACCATCCAGTTCCCGGATCATTCAAAACGGAAAAGTGACTGTCAACTTTTCGGGTGACTCGAACGTCCAAGTGTCGGACCCTAGTTCTATCCACGTAGCTGCAATGCGGACTCCAGAGCAGTCGGCTCTACGGGGCCTTTCTGTTGTCGAGGCTTCCGTAGCAGCGATTAGACACAAAACGGGAAACTTCTTCGAAATCAGTTTCATCAAGCTTCTAATCGTCATCGCTGATCTGGGGCGCAAAGGTGCAGCTACAGCATGAGTCGGTGTGGGACGTAGCGTCTACGCTAGACGTACTTGTATGTGACGCTGCCCAGTTCGCTCGAGGATACCAAACGAGTTTCAGAGAGCACAAGAATTGCCAACGAAGCTTTGAGTACTACTGTGGATACAGTACTTCCAATTGAATGATGCATTGACGTAGACACTGGGTGGAAAGTATCGCCACGTCCAGGTCACTAGATCATCGTCTCTCCATGGAAGGGCGAAGACTATCTTCTCCAATTCGAGCACAACATAGGAGGGGGCGGCTTGGAATGCGGTGGAATCCAACTTGGGCAATGCAGAAAATTAATCCCTCTAGCCGCTAGGTGGTCCTGGTCTGCGTGAAGATACGCTTCCGTCCTTCTTTATCTATGCAAAACGTTCTCGCTGGAGGTATGCGACGTTGTGTATGATAAATGTCTCCACTTGAGATGTCTGGACGTCGTTAGCCCTTCTTGGTTCTTCTGCCAGAGGGGGATAATCCAACATAAAGGCGAAGGCGACTGCGCTGAGTTTGCAGCGATGACAACCACTGTGAGGTCCACTTGTCGTATGTGACTTTGGGGAGGATGGTAGACAACGAATAGCGGTAGCCCAGGTAAGAGCGAAGCCGATTAGTCTGGTTCCAGTGACCGACACCCCTTTGTTAGCATTTTCATTCTGGCATTCCCATCGCCTTCCCTCGCACCCATTTAAACAACGTCCATCGTCTTCCTTTGCACCCGTTTGGATAATGTTCTTCCTCAACTTCATGGGTCGAGTGCTTTACAGCATAAGCGGGCAAGAGATATCCTTGAGAACGACGTTTTGGCAGAAATCCTACGGGCAATCCCACCAGGCAGAATTTTTTCTATACTTAACGACATTGCCATTGGCCGTCATTCCACCTCGCACTTCAAACTGGCTTTTTTGAGCTCTCACTCTGGCGACAGGCCCTTCTCAAACATGAACGCCTTCTCCTCTTCTAATCCGTGGTATCCAGTAGGATGTGGTGGGATGGTGTGTCTGTAGACGAGAATTCCCGATACAGGTGTGTTCGAGATCTTCAGGAGGGGCTCACAGACGAACTATCTAGGTCTGTAACGACCAGGCGACCTTCCCGAGGTGAGGGAAAGGCAGTTCTCTGTGGGGGAAACGAGCCAAGGCCAAGCAGTCAACGTCGACCGCGCGACCCTCATGAAGGATGCAACAAGTTGTGTAGGACACATCATATTTCCTGCGCGTGAAGGAAGACCCCCCCGTATCGTCTCCTCCTTCCATGTTTTCGACCGTGTAACTTGGGCCAATGTGAGTCGCCATAAAGTCGGTGTCGTACATTCCATACTTGGAGGTTTGGACTTTATTAGGCTCTGAAAGGAAGCATTGGAAGGTTTGGCAGCTGTCTCAAATCGTTGAGAGGTTTACCGTCTTTGGGGAGTCAAAAGCGACTCAAAGTCCATGCAACAAGTTCAACTCACCCGAAACCAGGATTTTTTTCGCCTACGCCGTCCAAGCCGTCCACTCGATGATTAGACTATCTCCGAACCGTCGGGATAAGGGGCCTAGCTAAAAGATGACCGGGGTCAACTGGAGAGGCGAATAATGCCCAGGAGGAACCAGTGAGTCGCATCATGTATCAGGGTCCTTCCCATGGAAGACGCCTGGATTTTAGCAGATAAAAGTATTTGAGGTTTCGAGGAAGTTGTCTGCTTGGGACTGTGGCCGCCATCGTGATGTCCAATGCGTGGCCGTGTTGTGGTGGTTACGGGGAAAAGATTGGGGCCTCCTAATCTCGATCTTGCAGCCTTTTCGATCATGGGGTGACCTCTTTCTGTTGGACAATAGATTATTCATTATTCACAAGGCCCTCCCTCCTTTGTCATGATGCAAATTTGCATCAAGCTTCAATCCTTGCTTAACCTCTCATTAACGATGGAGAATGGGCGCGGACGCCAAGCTATCTTTGAACGGCGGCATAAGACTTCTGTGCTCATCTACAAGTTACAACGCCTATCAGATTCTTTTTTCATCCACAGGGAACCAGGAAACCCTTGAGCGCTGTATTAGATGTCTTAACAGGTTACGCTGTTTGCTTTTAAAAGCGCTCGCTCGCTCGCGATTCGGCCCTGAGACTTTCCCTCTCTCTTCGGTACCATGTCGGAGGCCAAAAATGCAATGCTTCTTCAAAAAATTGTGAAGGCTCTTCGCCACCAAGAGATCGTCTCTCTGTGTCATACCAATCGATATCTTTGCCCTCAAATCAGCTAACGTCTCCACAGTATATAGATGGTCTGTTTGATCCTGAGCTGAAATCAACTTGCTCGGACAGTGTTCAGCTCGACCTACCTCGTTTATGATGTTCTTCCAAGT